>NW_012101355.1:223532-252412 GCF_000951045.1 Mandrillus leucophaeus | reverse complement strand
GTTTTAGGTCTTACATTTAAGTCCTTAATCCATATTGATTTAATTTTTGTATAAAGTGTAGGAGGTGATCCACTTTCAGTTTTCCACATATGGCTAGCCAGTTTTCCCAGCACCATTTATTAAATAGGGAATCCTTTTTCCATTGCCTGTTTTTGTCGGGTTTGTCAAAGACTAGATTGTAGTAGATGTGTGGCATTATATCTGAGGCCTCTGTTCTGCTCCATTGGTCTATATATCTATTTTGGTACCAGTACCATGCTGTTTTGGTTACTGTAGCCTTGTAATATTGTTTGAAGTCAGGTAGCATGATGCCTCCAGCTTGTTCTTTTTGCTTAGGATTGTCTTGGCTAAATGGGCTCTTTTTGTTCCATATGAAATTTAAAGTAGTTTTTTCTAATTCTGTGAAGAAAGTCAATGGTACCTTGATAGGGATAGCATTGAATCTATAAATTACTTTGGGTAGTATGGCCATTTTTACAATTTGATTCTTGTTATCCATGAGCATGAAATGTTTTTCCATTTGTTTGTGTCCTCTCTTATTTCCTTGAGTAGTGGTTTGTACGTCAAGAGATCCTTCACATCCCATCTAAGTTGTATTCATGATATTTTATTTTCATTTTAGCAATTGTGAATGAGAGCTCATTCATGATTTGGATCTCTATTATTGGTATATAGGAATGCTTGTGATTTTTGCACAGTAGTTTTGTATCCTGAGACTTTGCTAAAGTTGCTTATCAGCTTAAGACGATTTTGGGCTGAGAGATTGTAGGTGATCAAGAAAGGACTTATAGTTTCACTTAAGTCTTGAAATCTGGTTATCCATCTAGCATATTAAATTGTGAAATACATTATAGGCAGTGGAAATGGCATAAACAAAGTTATAAATGAGCATTAAAATAGCCTGTTCTTTGTGGAAAATTGCAAACAATTTGTTATGGCTTCTGTTTAGGTATCAGGTTGCAGAGAGCTTTGTATACAAGTTAAAGGAATGTTGACTTTATCCTCTAGGCCAGTAGACTTGTTAATCTGTATTCTAACTCATCTTCATCCATATAGGCTCTGCAGGCTGTTAGAACCATCGCAGAAAGAGAGAATAGTCTAATAAGTAGGGACCATTTCTCCATCAGAGTAGCTCTCGTTTGGCTGTTTTATATTGAAGTTCTTCATTGTACTCTATTTGGAAAAAAAAATTCACTGCTTTTAAGAAAGCTAATAAAATTGTAAAACTACCACAATGAGATATAAGAAGACCTGAAAAGTTTTAACCAGGAGAAAAAATATTTAAGATAAACACCATAATGAAATACAACATGCAGAGATCATGTCTTATTTTGGGCAGCTAACCTGAGTGTCTAACCTTTCAGGTGTGGTTCCCAACAAAGGTCAGTTTCCCATGGCTGTGGGAGGCCAGGAGTTGTTTCAGTGCACTGGTCCGATGTGCCGCTATGCTGAAGACCTGGCCCCCATGTTGAAGGTCATGGCAGGACCTGGGATCAAAAGGTATGTTCATTTATTTTTATTTCCTCAGACTCTTATCCTGACATTCATTCTCTCTTTATTTATTAATGTCATAGAGGTAGACTTTCAGTCCTCAAGCAAATAATTATTGCAGATATTTATGAGAGAGCCTTTATATACTTATATAAGTGGATACCATGATTCACAAATTGGGAAGATGCCGTGTAAAAGTATTTTACTGAGAAAATACAAAGAGAGGCCTTATTTTGGGATGGAAACGGTGAATCTTTTTGTTGTTCATTTGTGAATTTGAGTATAAGGACTATGTGCACTTCAAGTTCAGCCTTTCTGATTCTTCTGCCATCTGTCACCATATACATACTTTCCAATCTCACCTAGGCATCAATGCTGCTTGGAAATCGGTTTCCATAGACAGCATTTTTTTTTTTTTTACGTTTTCTATAGCAGTGATTTCAAATTATTTCCATTTCCAGCAAACCTGTGATCTTCTCCTTTCCTTTACCCTCAAGTAAATACTCCCACATTTTATCTCATCAAAAAAAAAAAAAAAATGCAATCTATATGTAACTTACTTCAGTTTCTTACCATCACATTTTTCTAGGTCTCCAACGTTCATTATTTTCTCCTTTTAGAGTGGAGAAAATATCTTTCCATTTTGCTTTAGCATATAAGTAGTTTCAGTTATGCTCTTGATCTTATGTTCTCTTATTCTCTCAGGTCTTTGTTCCACTACTTATCTCACCTTAGTATGACTTTAACCTCTCTCTGTCTCTCTCTGTCTCTCTGTCTCTCTCTCTCTCTCTGTCTCTCTCTCTCACACACACACACACACTTATGCACCCTTGTCATTATAATTAAACATCCTAAGTGTCTCTCATCTTAAAATGAGACAAAATTTTTTTAGCCACTTATTCCCCTTAAGCCACTACTCTATGCTGCTTTTTGCCCCATTGCCAGACCCTTTGTGTGAATTATTTATACTCATTGACTCTAAATTCTCACATTGCCGTCTCATAAATGAATTCACTGCAAACTGGTTTTTACCACCAAAATTATTCTTGCCAAGGTCCCTGACTTTTTTTTTTTTTTTTTGCATTTTTGCTAAGAATAATGACTGCTTCTCAATACTTACCATTCATTACCTCATTATAACTGGTGGCAGTATTGATATTACTCCATCATTATTGAAACAAACTCTGCCCTTGGCTCTTGTGATACAATCTTTTTTAAAATTATTGCTAATTTTTGTGGGTACATAGCAGGTATATATATTTATGGGCTACATGAGATATTTTGAAGCAGTCATGTAATGCATAATAATTGCTTCATGGAAAATGGCGTAGGTATTCATCCCCTTAAGCATTTATGCTTTGTGTTATGGACAGTCCACCCTTTTGATATTGCTCCTTTTCCTTTCATCTGCCTTACTGGCTCTTCCTTCCTTTGTTCATCTCTTATATATTGGTATTCTAGAAGGACCTGGTTTACTTCTCTGTCTTCTTTCTACTTACCCTCTCAGAATGACTCCATCTATCCTTGCCACTTCAACCATTTTCCATACACAGATGATGCTGAAATCTACCTCTTCAGCTCACTCTTTTCACTTAAGCTAGAGGACTGTCTATTTACTACTACAGGAAGACTGGCCATTTCAGATAACTGAAACTCAATATATCTAAAACTGATAGTATTTTTCTTCCAAGCTCCAGAAACCTGATCCACTACTTCAATTCTTGCCCAATCCCAGTGATTGGATGACCAAAATCAACCCAGTTGCTAAAGCCTCATATCCAATTTTTCTCAGTCATTACATCTAAGCAATGCTGAGTCATATTGAAACTACCTACTAATGATTTCTTACATCTTTATATATCTCTCAATCATCATGGTTACAGTTCTAGTTCAGGCTACAATCATTTCTACCATTAACTGCTACCAAAGCATTTTGATTTGTCACTATGTCTACAATTTTGATGCATTTCAAACCATTCTCTCCCCTGCAGCTCAAGTACATTTCTTAAATGCAAATCTAAATTCTAAAGGTATAACACTGTTTCTGGCACACAGTGCTCAGGGAAAAATACTTCATTAGAGCTGAAGCTCAGATGTCAGGATTGAACTAGTAAGGATATCTAAATAATTTGTTGACGTCAGTTTCCTTTTAATGCTCCACAGGTTAAAACTAGACACAAAGGTACATTTAAAAGACTTAAAATTTTACTGGATGGAACATGATGGAGGCTCATTTTTAATGTCCAAAGTGGACCAAGATCTCATTTTGGCTCAGAAAAAGGTAATTTTAAATAAAATTTGTTTAAGAATTATTTTTAGTCAAGGAGATGCTATTCTGAACCCTTTACTTCACTTTCTGCCAAATATTTCTGTGTTAGCATACGGAATTAAGGTTTTCAGAACTTATACTAAGCAATTTTGGGTGTAATTTTTCATGGTTATTTTAGATATTTTATTTTTTAGTAATGAAATGAGTACTTTGAAAATAAAGTATGATAAATCAAATAAATAAATTGCTCAGAGGTAACCGTTATTAATAATTTGGTATGTATCTATCCAGTGATTCTTCTATGCTCATGTGTAGATGTACATTTTAGGTAATTGAGACAACATTATATATGCAATCATTTTAGCCTGAGCTTTATTTTAAAATGCTTTTATAATCAGATGAAATAATAAAACAAATTTGTCTTTTTAAAAACAAAGGTTCATTTGGGAAAGAAGAATAATAAGGGGAACAGCTCTATCAAATTTTAAAAGTAATTTTTAAACTACTACTTAATAATAATACAGATTATTACTTGGAAGCAATGGAATTGTATATCTCAATCCTCAAGGGAATCAGTATAACAACTCACAGTAAGAATGAGGAAAGTGTTCTAGTGAAAGTCGAATAATCTCTAAATTAGAATCATCTAAATAGACCAAAAACCACTAGTCAAAATTGTTTTGCAATACTTATGAATTATGAAACATATGTGTAAAAACTAGAAGAAACTTAAGTGTGGTGGAAGATGGCTTTTATATTCTGTCTTTGTTTTGTGCCACCATGAAAAAATGTCTGTGACTCGATAACTTACAAAGAACGAAAATTTATTTCTCATACATCTGAAGACAGGAAAGTCCAAGATCAAGGTGCTGGCAGGTTCAGTGTCTGGTGAAGGCCATCTTGCTGCATTCTCCAGAAGGGAGAAACATGGCAGAAGGGTGGAAGAGACAGCTGCTAAGGCTGCATGAAGCCTTTTAAGAAATGGCTGTAATTGCATTAACTAGGGGCAGCCCTCATGGCCTAATCACCTCTTAAGGGCCCCACCTCTTAATACTAACGCATTGGCAACACCTGAATTTTGGAGGCGATGCATTCAAACCATAGGTCAGGAGATCGAAGCCATCCTGACTAACACGGTGAAACCCCGTCTTTACTAAACAAAATACAAAATACCCTGGTGGCGGGTGCCTGTAGTCCCAGCTACTCGGGAGGCTGAGGCAGGAGAATGGTGTGAACCCAGGAGGCGGAGGTTGCAATGAGCTGAGATCATGCCACTGTACTCCAGCCTGGGAGACAGAGCGAGATTCTGCCTAAAAAAAAAAAAAAGAAACAAACAAACAAAAACAACAACAACAAAAAAAACCAAAACGTAAACACAGCATATGTGAATACATTACTGTGTTACTAGATTTGAAAATCATGTTATAAAATTATGCATTTTTAAAAATCTATAGGTACAATGTAATTCATATAAAAACTCAGTGGATTTTTAAATTTCTTTTTGTAATGCTATGGTTTTTGATATTTTCATCATATATCCTATTTTAGGT
Source organism: Mandrillus leucophaeus (assembly GCF_000951045.1). Classification (NCBI taxonomy): domain Eukaryota; kingdom Metazoa; phylum Chordata; class Mammalia; order Primates; family Cercopithecidae; genus Mandrillus; species Mandrillus leucophaeus. The sequence continues at coordinate 247,102 of NW_012101355.1, read as the reverse complement.
TGAACTCATTTATTCTGTGAGTTTTTAAATAGCACTCTTTGCATTAGTATTAAAAGAGGAAAAGAGAAAAGTGAGATCTTCATAGGTTATAAACCCAGAAACAGAATTTCTTCCTATATTAACTTTTTACATGTATTAAGATAGCTTCACATATAGGAAATAATAATATCTAAAAGAGAGAAATCATAGAAAATACTGTCAATAAAAATGATAGAGGATTATTAACCTTATACAGGCTATAACCCATTATAAGAGAAATACCACCAGGGACACAGGAAAAGGAGAAAGGTAAATTATAAAAGAAGATATGTAAGTGAATAGTAAAAACACAAGAAATGTTAAGACTTACAAGTAATTAAAGGAGGAACTATAGAAAAATTAAGATACTATTCCTCGGTTGCTTGGGTTGATAAACCATAGAATGCTAGTGGCAAAGCAAATTGGTACTTTTCTGGGGAGCTGGAGGATAAATGCAAAGTTATGAAGCCAGGTGCAGAAGGACAAAAGTAAGTGAATGGAAGTAAATTACTCGCATTGAACTTTTAGTCCATATAAGTTGCTCTCACAGTAGAATTACCTCACTTCCTGTTCTGTAACTTAAGCAAAAATGTTAATAACTTAATGTACAGACTCTTCATTACCAAATTCTCTAGCCAATTTAATATTCTGACCCCAAACCCTTCCCTTTACAATATTAAAATGATATTTTTGCTGACCTGAAATTCATGCATATGAAAAGCCAATTTTCCTAAATGGGGTTTTCACTTGTGATACTAACCAAGAGTGTCACTGTTACTGAAACTTTCTCTGCAGTCTCAGAAGTGACAATGTTGCAGACTTCATCACCTGTTGGCATCAAGTAGCAGGGAGAGCTATCATAGAATAGTTTAGCTTGAAATAATACTTTAAAATAGTCGCCTGCTAAAAAAAGAGACAGATTGAAATACATGTGAATTCATTTAGGAGTTTCATTTCATATTGGATAATTTTAGAACAGGCTCTAGTGAAGGTTGGTGTATGGAATACAAGGATCTATAATACTGTTGTATGCTTTACCAGTTGATTCAATAAGATAAATTTTATAACCTCAATATTTTTCCAGAAACCATTTTATAAAATTCAGATGTCTATTTCTGATTAAAAATTAATTTTTGCCATACTATGTTCTTTTTTATATTATCTACATGAAATCCAGGGCAATCTCTTTAAAATATAAAATAAGGTAAGCATGCTAACCATCACCATTATTATTTATAGAAAGTATGCCAAAGAGAAATTAGAAATAAGAGGTGTGACTATGAAAAAAGACAAATCAATAATTATTTATAGAATAAGATGTGAGTATATTCTTGTTAAATGCAAAGAGTGCTGTTTAAAAACTCATAGAATAAATGAGTTCAACCTAAATTAGGATGTACAATGAAAATATCAAAAACCATAGCTAACATATCTATCAGCAATAACCAGATAAAAAGTAGAATGAGGAAAACAGAGAAGGCAAATAGAAAATCCTACAAAATGCCTACAGACTCTAAAAATAAGGATGTACAACCTACCAGAGAAAAATTACGGAACTTTACTAGGAGTCCTTAAATGAGTTTTGAATAAAAAGACAAACTTAGTTTTATAGCTTGAGTTGTTGGTGGATAGATCCCATAGCCTATATAATCCGTGTCACTGGGATTACAATTATCATTCCTTTTTATAATGTTCCTAGTCACACTACAAAATTCCATCACAGCGATAAAGGCATTTCTGAAACACCAACAGGCCTGCTGTTCTGTAATCTGTCATTGAATAAATTAGTTTATGTCTCTTTGTTTCTGTATATTTTCTGAAAAGGAGGAAGTGGAGGAACATGAGAATGAGTGATGTGTGTATCTGAGGAGGGAGGAGATAAATAGAGAAAGACATTGTTACATCATTGGAGGTGGGGTAAGTATGTGTGCCACCTCCACCATTCCCAAGCTATTGTCAGAAAAACACCATGTTTTAGGACAGGATGGCTATATTTTATAGCAACTAAAATCAAATTAGCAATTTTTATTATGGAAGTTGAGAAAATGATGTTAAGCTTCTCCCATCAGAATAAATAGCCAAGAAGAAACGAAAATTTTGATTCAGGAGAATAAAAATATTAAGGATTTAGTATTCCAGAATTTTAATATGGCATAATATATTTAAATATTTCTCTAAAGTTAGTAACTTTATATAGCAATTTGAACTTTGTCCAGTTTCAGGTTCAATATAAAGAGCGAGCTTTTTTGATTTTGTAGCAGAAACTCAATAGTTGTTAACTGATGTTGGTCTGTAATTGTTTCTAAATCAGACTAAAAGGAAAGGAGTTATGGCATCACACTTTGTTGAGGATATTTTATAATCCAGGTCTTTTTATCATTTCTATATTTCCTAGCAACACCTTACTTTTACCTATTTTGTAGAAAAAGATACCAAGGCCTTGTGTGCTGTTGAATTTTTTTATTAGCAGATTTTATTTTTAGAACAGTTATATATTTACCAAAAGATTGAGCAGATAGTACAGAGAGTCCATGGGTAGCCCCTCTTTCTTTCACTAGTAGTGTACATATTTCATGACTGATGAAACAGTATTGATATATTATTGACTAAAGTCCACAGTTTACATTAGTGTTTATATAGTACAGTTTTACAGCATTTGACAAATGCATAATGGCATGTAACTATCATTACAATATCATACAGATTTTTTTTTACCACTCAAAAAACTTCTGTGCACCACTTATTTATTCATACATTCTCCCCACTCCTACTGGAAACCACAGATTTTTTACTATATTTATGCTTTTGCCTTTCACCTAATATCATATATTTAGAATCTAAATTATGTAAACTTTTTATACTTGCTTCTTTCACATTGAAATATGCATTTAAGTTTCCTCCATGTCTTTTTGTGGCTTGATAACTAATTTCTTTTTATCTCTGAATAATATTTCATTGTAAGGATGTACCACCATTTTTTACCCATTTACCTACTAAAGGACATCTTGGTTGTTTCAAAATATTGTAATCTTTGAACAAAAACTGTTATAATCATTTATGTGCACCTTTTCCATAGACATAAGTTTTCTATTCAATTAGGTAGCACCAAGGAACATAATATACTTTGCTTTGCTAGAAACCTTGAGATTGTCTTCCAAAGTGGCTTTATTATGGTACTTCAGAAAAGGAGAAGGAATTTCTTCTGCTTCTCTGGAGTACCCTAATATTAGTACCCTTACACACACACACACACACATATATATATATACACACACATATATAATATATAATGACAAATGTAAATGAAAGTTTGTACCCTCTGACCAACATAGCTTTATTTCATCCCCTCACACCACCCCAATTCCTGGCAACTACCGTCCTACTCTGTACTTCTAAGAATTTGACTTTTTTAGATTACATAAATAAATGATATTATAAAACATTTGTTTTTCTGTATCTGGTTTATTTCGCTTAACATAATGCCCTTCAGGTCCATCTATATTGTTGAAAATTGCAAAATTTTCTACATTTTTAAGGCTGAATAATATTTCTTTCTTTTTTGATATTTTATGGATTTTTATTATTATTATTATTATACTTTAAGTTCTAGGGTACATGTGCATAACGTGCAGGTTCGTTACATATGTATACTTGTGCCATATTGGTGTGCTGCAACCATCAACTCGTCAGCACCCATCAACTCATCATTTACATCAGGTATAACTCCCAATGCAACCTCCCCCCTCCCCATGATAGGCCCCGGTGTATGATGTTCCCCTTCCCGAGTCCAAGTGATCTCATTTTTCAGTTCCCACCTATGAGTGAGAACATGCGGTGTTTGGTTTTCTGTTCTTGCGATAGTTTGCTGAGAATGATGGTTTCCAGCTGCATCCATGTCCCTACAAAGGACACAAATTCATCCTTTTTTATGGCTGCATAGTATTCCATGGTGTATATGTGCCACATTTTCTTAATCCAGTCTGTCACTGATGGACATTTGGGTTGATTCCAAGTCTTTGCTATTGTGAATAGTGCCGCAATAAACATACATGTGCATGTGTCTTTATACCAGCAGGTCATGTATATAAAACATTTTCTTTATCTATCCATCAATGCACACTTAGGATGTTTTCATATCTTAGCAATTATAAATAATGCCGCAGAGAACATGGGATTGCAGATACTTCTTAGAGATACTGATTTGAATTACTTATATATTACTAGAAGTAGCACTGCTGGGTCATATGGTACTTCTATTTTTAATGTTTTGAATGGCTGTACAAATTTACATTTCTACCACAGTGTACAAAGGTTCCCTTTTCTCCCTGTCCTCACCAACACTTACCTTTAAAAAAAATAATAGCTATGCTATTGGGTGGGAGGTGACATCTCATCTTGGCTTTGATATGCATTCACCTGATGATTAGCATTGTTGATTTTTTTTTCATATACCTAGAGGCCAGTTGTATGTCTCTTTTGAAGAAATGTCTATTCAGGTTGTTTGCCAAGTTTTCAATTGAGTTATTTGTTTCTGATGAGTTCTATGAATTCCTTGTATATTTTAAACATCAATCCTATGTCAAATATATGTTTTATAAATATTTTATCCCATTCAGTAGGTTGCTTTTTTATTTTATATTCTTTTCTTTGTGTGAAAATGCTTTTTAGTTTGCTATAAACCAATTTGTTTATTTTTGCTTTGTTAGCCTGTGCTTTCAGACATATATGCAAAAACTCATTGCCAAGACTAATGTTACAGAGCTTTTTCTCTCTATTTTCCTCTAGGAATTTCACAGTCAAGTCTTACATTTATTGTACTTTATTTTTTATTATTTTAGATTGAAAGGGTACTTGTGCATGTTGTTAAATGGATATATTGTGTAATGGTGAAGTTTGGGCTTCTAGTGTACCCATTATGCAAACAGTGAACATTTTATCCCATAGGTAATTTTTCAGCCCTCATCTACCTCCCACCCTTCTATAGTTTTGAGTTGCCAGTGTCAATTATTTCTGCCTACTTGTCCATGTGTTTCCATTGTTTAGTTTCCACTTATAAGTGAGAAACAGACTTTCTGTTTCTGAGTTATTTAACTTAGGATAATGACCTCAAGCTAAATTCACGTGGCTGCAAATGTCATGCTTTCATTTTTTATGACTGTATAGTATTCTGTGGTGTTTATATATCACATTTCTTTATCCAGTCAACCATTGATAAAAATTTAGGTTTATTTGATGACTGCTATTGTAAATAGTGTTGCAATAAACACAACACACAAGTTTAGTTGTCTTTTTGATATAATGATTTCTTTTCTTTTGATTAGTCAGGGGTGGAAATACTATGCTGAATGATAGTTTTATTTTGGTTCTTTGCGAAACCTCCATACTGTTTTCCATAGAAATTTTACTACTTTACAATATGCCAACAGTGTGTAAGCATTCTTTTTTCTCTGCATTCTCACCAACAAGTGTTATTTTTTACCTTAAAAAATAGCCATTCCGACTGGTGTAAGATGGTATCTCATTGTGGTTTTAATTTAAATTTCTCTGATGACTAGTGATGTTGAGCACCTTTTCATAAGTTTTTTTGTAGCCAATTGCATGTCTTTTAAGAAATGTCTGTTCATGTTTTTTGCTCACTTTTTAATTTTTTTTTCTTGTTGATTAGTTGTTTTTTTTTTTTTTTTTTCTTGTAGACTGTGGATATTAGACCATTTTCAGAGGCATAATTTGCAAATATTTCCTTCTCATCTGTAGTTTGTCTTTTTGCTCTGTTGATTATTTCCTTTGCTGTACAGAAGCTTTTTAGTTTATGTTCCATTTGTGTACTTTTGTTTTTTTTGCATTTGCTTTTGAAGTCTTAGTCATAAATTCTTTCCCTCAATGTCAGAAGAGTTTTTTGTATAGTTTTTGTTAGGATTTTTCTTGTTTGAGGTCTTACATTTAAGTCATAAATAAAACTTGAGATCATTTTTGTATATGGTGAGAGAGAGGGGTCCAGTTTCATTATTCTGAATATGGCTAGCCAATTTTGCCAGAACTCTTTATTGCTACTCAATAAAGCAATATTTCATGTCCTTTCTTCACTGTTTATTTTTGTCAACTTTGTCAGAGTTCAGTTTTTTACAGGTATGTGGCTTTATTTCTTGGTTCTCTGTTTGGTTCCATTCCATGTCTCCATTTTTTTTAACCATTACCATACTGTTTTCGTTACTATAGCTTTTTAGTATATTTTGAAGTCAGATAATGTGAGTCTCTTACTTTTTGCTTTTTATGCAAAATTTATTTGGCTCTTCAGGCTCTTTTTTTGTTATATATGTATTCTGGAATTTTTTTCTAACCCTGTGAAAAATTATGTTTGTAATGATAGGAATTATGTTTAGTCTTTAGATTGCTCTTGGTAATATGGTCATTTTAACTAGTGATACTTCCAGTCCATGAGCATAAGATCTTTTTCTGTTTCTGTCATCTATGATTTATTCTATCAGTGTTTTGTATTTCTCCTTATAGTTATCTTTAACCTCCTTGGTTAAACATATTCCTAGTATTTTATTTTTGTAAATGGCTAGTGTAAATGGGATGGAATATTTATTTGTTTCTTAGCTTTAATGTTATTGGTGTATCGAAATGCTATTGACTTTATTTACATTGATTCGATATCCTGAAACTTTACTAAAATTGTTTATCAAGTATATGAATTTTATGTAACGTCTAGGTTTTCTAGATATGTCATCAGCAAGCAGAGATAACATGACTCCTTCTTTTTAAATTTGGATCCCTTTCCTCTGGGTAAAACTGCCAGTAATATGTTGAATAGGACTGGTCAGAGTGGAGATCTTTGTCTTTGTTCAGTCCTTTATTTATTTATTTTTTTGGCAAAACTATTTCCTTTTATTCTGTGGAACATCACTAAAGTAAATAGATATGTGCATGATTTATGTTATTTGTACATGATGAGAATTAAGGCTGAAAATGACATCTGGGGAACCTCCTACTATTAGTTTCATATCTTCTGGGCAGGGACTGACTCTTGGCTCCCTTATACTTCCTAATTCCCAGTGGGCCTGAATAGACACTGGCCAAACTTTCAAAGTAGCTTCTTGAAGATGGATGATGATCGGTTTAGAATAATCCATTCACCTGTTCTGTTTCAGGGTCCAAATCAGTACAATAAAAACAGGGCCGGGTGGGGAGTCCATTGTGCTCACTGTTTCTACTAAAGGGTACAGAAAACCAGCCCCGATGCTGGCATTGATGTCGCAAATGGGCAGAACAAATCCTGTAGGAATACCTTTTTGCTCTGGGTTGTGAGACAAGGACAAATGTGTTTTGGCTATGCAGATGGGGAGATTCCCAAACCCCTGCTTTGTGTAGACTTCAGCTTTGTGTTGAGCTTTGGGGAGTAATTCAATGTCGTCTACTCCATCGATCTTCTGTGCAGTGATTCTGATTTTATCCTCAACTGGGAGTTTGAGGTCATAAAGGAGTTGGAAACTGCTGGGTGCTTGTGCTGCTCGCTAGATGGCCTGAGCCAGGGCTAAGGCACCTTTGCCCCCTTCTGCCCAGTGAGTGCACTTCACGGCATCAAAAGCCCCATGTTCTCTGGAAAGGTGGCTGAGGAGGTCTAGCTCAGTCTCTGTATCCATCTTGAATGCATTCACGGCCACTACTACTGGAATTCCAAACATTCTGCCATTTTCAATTTGTTTCTTCAAGTTACTGAAGCCTTTTTCAACCAGCTCTAGGTTCTCCTCTATGTAAGCCTTGGGAAGAGGCATTTCAGCAGTGACCACAGGGCCGCCCCCTGCATCTTGAGAGCACTGACAGTGTCAACAAGCACCACCACGTGAGGGTGGAGGCCGGAATACTGGGATTTGATGTTAAAAAATTTTTCCATTCCAATGTCTGCTCCAAATCCCACTTCCGTCACTGCAAACCCTTCTGGGCCAACAAGCTTGAGTGCGATCGGTCTGCAATGATCGGGGAATTGCCATGTGCGATGTTGGCAAATGGGCCGGCATGGACAAACGGCACTGGAGTGCCCTCCAATGTCTGCATGAGATTGGGCTTGATTGCGTCCTTCATAAGCACTATCAATGCACCACCCACCCCCAGATCTTCAGCGCGGATGGGCTCTCCTTTCTTACTGGATGCCACCACCATTTTGCCCAGTCTCTCTCTCATATCTTCTAGAGAAGTGGTGAGAGCCAGGACAGCCATAATTTCACTGGCCACAGAGATATCAAACTGGGCCGTCCTTATGTGACCTTTCTTTGTTGGAGCCTGTCCAATCATGATCTTCCTCAGGAATCTATCATTGGTATCCAACACTCTTTGCCAAGTTTTGATTTCTGGATCAATGTCCAATCTTACAAATCTGTTTATCTCTTCATCTGTCAGTGTGTTAGGGTCAGTCTTTTCAATGCCTAGTCTATTTAACCTTCGGATGTGGGTATCAGAGAACTTTCTCACTCCATTTACTGATAGCACCAAACGATTAAAGAGAGCCTTGTCTGTCTGGGGCAGTTCATGAAATATCTGAGCATCAATGGCCGCAGCAATGAGGTTATTAGCTACAGTGATGGCATGGATGTCACCTGTGAGGTGGAGATTAAACTCTTCCATAGGAATGATCTGGGAGTAGCCACCTCCTGCGGCACCACCTTTTATTCCAAAGATGGGGCCCTGAGAAGGCTGTCGCACACACAAAAATGTTCTGGTAGATATGGGCAAAAAGGGCTTGCACCAGCCCGATTGTAGTCGTGCTTTTCCCTTCTCCCGGAGTGTTGGGGTTATTCCAGTCACCACCCGGTATTTCCCATCAGGCTGGTGCTTCAGGTGTTCTAGTGCTGACAGCAGAACTTTGGCCTTTGTTTCACCATATAATTCTACCTCTTCAGACAGCAGACCAATTTCTCGAGCCAGCTTACCAATGGGCTTCAGTTTACAAGATCGTGATATATCAATATCACTTGGAACAGGTGTCTTGAAGTTAAGGTTGTTATACTGATTCATCCACTTTCCTGGCTTAAATTTCTCCAGGAAACACTTGGTACTCTCTACTGTGCTCTGTATGAGCATTGCAACCATCATGGGCCTGAAGCTACCAGGAACAGGCTCCGTCGTATGCCACATCAACCACAACTTTTCTCCCATTTTTTTTTTTTTTTTATCATGTGGGACATAGTTGATTCTACAGTGGATGACTATTGCCCCAGGTTTGATCCATTCTCCTTTAACCATTTCAGGCCAACCAGTTGCAACCACCAGTATGTCACCTTAATTACTTCCTCATCCAGATTGGCAGTCTTGGGGCGGCAGGTGGTCACTGTGGCATTGTTCCACAGAAGCAAGTCATTCATCGGGGCCCCGACTATTTTACTGTGCCCAATCACCACAGCATGCCTTCTGGCAATCTGCACCCCTGCCTCTTTGATGAGTTCCAAGCATCCTTTAGGCATACAAGGAATGAAACAGTCATTTAGGTCACCTCTAGCAAGTTTCCCAGCACTGATGCTAGTCAATCCATCCACATCCATTTCAGGTGCAATAGCATTGATCAGTCTTTTCAGTGTAATGGAATTCTCTGAATCTAGAGGTAACTGCACTATGAACCTGTGTATAGTAGTCTTCATTCAAAGATATAATATACTTGATCATCTCAGATTCTGTGGTTGTTCTTGGTAACTTAATGTCGGTGGCTTTCATCCCAATCTCTTCAGCAGCCTTCAGCTTCACATTATGTAAAGATTGGAATCATCTCTGTTGCCAACCTGTAATATTGCCAGGTCTGGTGTGAAACCAGGTACTTGCTCCTTCAACTGAATGACTTGATTCTTCAGTCTTGCCCTTATTTGCGCGGAGACCTCCTTCCCGTTCAGGATTTCTGCTGGCGCCATGGCCTTTATTAACTTGCCCATGATGGACACCACCAATATCCTGTTCAGTTCTTAGGAGGAATGCTTTAACCTTATCCTCATTCAGTATGATGTTGGCTATGGATTTGTCATAGATGGCTTTTATTAATTTGAGGTATGTATTTTCAATGCCCAGTTGGTTGTGAAGAAATGTTGGATTTTATCAAGTCGTTTTTCTTCATCAATTGAGATGATCATATAGTGTTTGTTTTTAATTCTGTTTATATGGTTAATTACATTATTGATTTGCATATGTTGAGCCATCCTTGAATCTCTTGGATCAAACCCACATGGCTTGATGTACTGTTTGTTTTAATTTGCTAGTATTTTATTGTGGATTTATGCAGCAATATGCACCAGGTATATTAGCTTGTAGGGTTTTTTAAAAAAATTATTTCCTTGTGTAATATTTGTATCAGGTGATACTGCTTTCATAGAATGAGTTAGAGAAGAATAGTTCTTCCTTGATTTTTTTGGCATAGTTTAAGCAAGATTGGAACAAGTTCTTCTTTGTATGTCTGGTAAAATCCAGCTGTGAATCAATTTGGTCCTGGACCATTTTTGTTGGATATTTTATATTACGGATTCAAATTCATTACTTGTTATTGGTCTGTTTAGGCTTTCCATTTCTTTCTGGTTCAGTCTTGGGAGGCTGTATGTTTCCAGGAAGTATCCATGTTTTCTAGGTTGTGTTCATTATAGTCTCTGATGATTTTTTGTGTTTGTGATATTGATTGTAACGTCAACTCTATCATTTCTGATTGTGTTTATTTGAGTCAGCTGTCTTCTCAGTTAATCTAGCTGGTAGTCTATCAATTTTGTCTATCCTTCCAAAGAACAAACTTTTCATTTTAGTGATAGTATAATTATTTTAATCTTAATTTCATTTAGTGCTGCTCTGGTGTTTATTTCTTTTATTCTGCTAGCTTTAGGTTTAGTTTTTTTTTTTCTTGTTATTCTAGTTCCTTGAAGTGAAACATTAGGTTGTAGGTTTGAGATTTTTCTCTCTTTTTGATGAAGGCATTTAATGCCATGATTTTTCCTCTTAATACTGCTATTGTTGCATCCCAGGAGTTTTGGTATGTTATGTCTCTATTTTTATTTGTTTCAAAAATATTATTTTATTTCTGCCTTAATTTCATTGTTTACCCAAAAGTCATTCAGGAGCAAGTTGTTTCGTTCCCATGTATTTGTGTTGTTTTGAGAGTTCCCCATATCGATTTCTACATTTATCCCACTATGGTCCAATTAGGTACTTGATATAATTATTATTTTTTCAAGTGTATTGAGCCTTGCTATATGGCCAAGCATGTGGTTAATTTGGGAGAATGTTCTATATGGAGATAAGAAAAATGTGTATTCTGTCATTTATATAACATTGTCAAATGTTATGTAAATATCTATGTGGTTCATTTGATCTGGGTTCAAGTTAAGTCCAGAGTTTATTGATTTCCTGCCTTCGTGATCTGTCTAGTATTGTCAGTGAGTTATTTGTGTTTCCCACTATTTTCATATTGCTTTCTATTTTCTTAGGTGTAGTCATATTTTTTTTTGTATGAATTTGGTCTTCCAGTGTAGCGTGCATATATATTTAGGATAGTTACATTTCTCATTATATAATGCCCTTCTTTGTTTTTTGTTTACTTCTGTTCATTTAAAGAATAGCTCAATTTTCTGTTCCGTGTGTGATACATCTTCTTCCCCATTTTGCTTTTTGTCTGTAGCCAGTAGGTGGGTGTCTTAGGCAGCAGTTAGTTGTGTCTTGCTTTTCCATCGAATATGCCAGCCTGTATCTTTTAAGTGAAGTATTTAGGCCATTTACATTCAATGTTAGTACTGATATATGAGGTTCTGTTTCTGTCACATTGATGTTAACTATGTGCTTTGTAGTCTCAGTCATGTAATTGCCATATAAGATCTGTAAGTTTTGCTCATGTGCACATGTGACATGTGCTTTTATGATGTCAGTGTCAGTTTTTTGTTTCCATATTTAGTACTCCTTTGAGCATTTCTTGTAGGGCTAGTTCAATGGTGATGAATTCCCTTACCATTTGCTTATATGGGAAATACTTTACTTCTTTTTCATTTATAAAGCTTAATTGGTGGGATATAAAATTCTTTACCGAGATTTTTTCTTTTTCTTTTTCCTCACAGAGGCTGAAAACAGGCTCTCAATCTCTACTGGCTTGTTAAGTTTCTGCTGAGAAGTCCACTGTTAGACCAGTGGGATTTCAATCATAGGTGATTTGATGATTCTCTGTAGCTGCTTTTTTTTTTCTTTGTTTTTATTATTATAGTTTAAGTTCTAGGGTACATGTGCACAGCGTGCAAGTTTGTTACGTACATATACGTGTGCCATGTTGGGGTGTTGCACCCATTAACTTGTCATTTACATTATGTATATCTCCTAATGCTATCCCTCCCCTCTTCCCCCACCCCACGACAGTCCCCGGTGTGTGATGTTCCCCTTCCTGTGTCCAAGTGTTCTCATTGTTCAATTCCCACCTGTGAGTGAGAGCATACGGTGTTTGGTTTCCTGTCCTTGTGATAGATTGCCGAGAATGATGGTTTCCAACTTCATCCATGTCCCTACAAAGGACATGAGCTCATCTGTTTTTATGGCTGCATAGTATTCCATGGTGTATATGTGCTACATTTTCTTAATCCAGGCTATCAAAAGGATCTAGAACTAGAAATACCATTTGACCCAGCCATCCCATTACTGGGTATATACCCAAATAATTATAAATCATGCTGCTATAAAGACACATGCACACGTATGTTTATTGCGGCACTATTCACAATAGCAAAGACAGAACCAACCCAAATGCCCATCAGTGTAGCTGCTTTTAAGATTTGTTTTTTCACATTGAACTTGGATAATCAGATAATTATATGCCTTGATGATATTAATCTTCTGTAGTATCTCACAGGTGTTCTCAGAATTTCTGGTATCTGGATATCTATAACTCTAACAAGATCAGGAAATGTTTCCTGAATTATTCCATCAAATATGTTTTCCAAACTTCTTACTTTTTCTTCTTCTCCCTCAGGAATGGCCATGCATTGTGAATCTGGTTGCTTTACATAATCTTATATTTCTTGAAGATGTTGTTCATTTTTAAATGTATTATTATTATTATTATTTTTTGCAGTTGCAAGATTTAATAGAGTGAAAACAGAGCTCCCATAAAACGGGAGGGGACCCAAAAGTGGTTGCCATTGCTGGCTCGAATGTCTGGGTTTCATATCCCGATCATTGTCCCTCCCCTTGTACTTTCAGGCAATAAATAATTGGCTATTTCTTTACCTCCTGTTTTAGCCCAATTAGCATTTTAGTGAGCTCTCTTTACTACGTGACTGGTCAGGTGTGAACTAAGTTGCAAGCCCCGTGTTTAAAGGTGGATGTGGTCACCTTCCCAGCTAGGCTTAGGAATTCTTAATCGGCCTAGGAAATTCAGCTAGTCCTGTCTCTCAGTACCCCCTCCCTCAACAGGAAAACCCAAGTGCTGTTGGGGAGGTTGGCTGACGATCGCTCTAACTGCCTCCTGCTGAATTGGGGTGTAGTAGGGGTTGTGCAGTTGAGATTTTCTTGGGGGGTGCTTTGGATGTTATCAACCTCAGAGCATGGGCTAGCAGACTGGTCCAGGAATCCACGGTAGATCTTAGTCATGGACTGCATCTGGGGCTCCATTTGAAGAATGATTTGTAGTTTTATAGCTTTGATTCTGGAAGAGACAACAAGGAGGTTAAAGATAAAGGGATTGAAATGTATGGCCTGCAGTGCAGGGGATTTGTATGGCCTGCAGTGCAGAGGATTATTTCTTTGACACACTTCACAGGCCCCGACTATCTGCTTGATAATTTTGAAAAGGCCTGGTCCAGTAAATAATAATTTGGCCATCTGATGGGTGCTATCAATGCTTAAGTGAAAGGTTTGGTGAAGCGTTTTAAGTAATTTCCATGGGTTAGCTGCAGGCAAAAATATTTTCCCTACTTCGGTGGCTAGTCATCCTGAGGGGAAGAAACTATGTCCTTGTGAGGTTCCCCATTCTATTTCTCCTGCTGAGTACTGGGGCTTAGTTTCCCAGAGGGGATTACCACATACTAGGGGTCCTTCTATAAGCATTTCTTATGGAGGGTCCTGCCTTGCGGCTCTTTTGGCTTCAATATCCGCTTGGCGTTTCCCTTCTATTTCCCTTTCCTTTCCTTTCTGATGACCCCAGCAGTGTAAGACTACCACCACTTTAGATTTCTGTGCAGCCAATAATAATCTCCTAATGGCTTCCTGATGTTTGATAGGTGTTCCCTCCGAAGTTAGGAATTCCCTTTCCCTCCATATTGCTGCGCGGGCATGGAGGACTAGGTAAGCATACTTAGAGTCTGTATATATATTTACCCTTTTTCCTTCTCCTAATTTTAGTGCCCGAGTGAGGGCTATTAGTTCTGCCAGCTGAGCGCTAGTTCCTGGAGTGAGGGGATTATTTTCAAGTATTCCATTATCACTGGCCACTGCATAATCTGACTTTTGAAGTCCTTTTTCTACAAAGAAACTTCCATCAGTGTACAAGTTGAGGTTGGGATCAGTCAAGGGAACCTCTAGAAGGTCCCCTCGAGCGGCATAGGTTTGAGCAATTACTTGTTGATAGTTATGTTCTGTTTTTTCTTCATTGTCTGGAAGAAATGCGACTCGATTAAGAATTGTACAAGTGCACAGTCACAGCACTGGTCCTTCTAGCAATGAGTATGCCATTCACATCACAAGATGTCCATACAGTAAGATCTCTTCCCTGTGTCATTTTAACTGCTTCAGATACTAAGACTGCTACTACTGCCACTACCCATAAATAATGAGGCCAATCCTTTGCCACTACATCAATTTTCTTGCTCAGGTATGCCACGGGTTACAAACTAGTCCCTCGGACCTGTGTAAGGACTCCTAGAGCCATTCTTGTTTTTTCTGTTACATATAAAGAAAAATCTTGCCCTGTTGGCAAGCGTAACACTGGGGCTTGGGTTAGGGCCTTCTTTAGGGCCTGGAAAACTGCTTCTGCTTCAGTTGTCCATCTTACTAAATGGTATTGGCTTTCAGAGTTTTCTTGATTCGTGTATATAATGGCCTGGCTATTTTCTGTACTGGGAATCCATATTTGGCAGACGCCAGTTATACCAAGGAACCCTCTTAGTTGCTTTAGGGTTTTGGGATGAGGATAAGCCAGTACAGGCTGGATACATTTGTCACTGAGGGCCCTGGTGCCTATGGATAATTTTAGCCCTAAGTATTTAACCTGCTGTGAGAAGAGCTGAGCCTTTGGTTTGGAAACCTTGTAGCCACAGGTGGTGAGGGAATTTAAGAGCACTTGGGTGGGGCTGGGTGCAGTGGCTCACGCCTGCAATCCCAGTAACCTGGGAGGAACAAGGCAGGCAGATCACAAGGTCAGGAGATTAAGACCATCCTGGTCAACACAGCAAAACCTTGTCTCTACCAAAAATACAAAAAAATTAACCGGGTCTGCTGGCGGGTGCCTGCAGTCCCAGCCACTTGGGAGACTGAGGCAGGAGAATGGCATGAACCCAGGAGGCGGAGCCTGCAGTGAGCTGAGATCACACCCCTGCACTCCAGCCTGGGTGACAGAGTGAGATTCTGTCTCAAAAAAAGATAATAATAAATAAATTATATATATATGTGTGTGTGTGTGTGTGTGTGTGTGTGTATAGAGTGCTTGGGTGGCTTGATGGCACAAGGTTTCTGAATGGGTGGCTAAAAGTAAATCATCCACATACCGAATGACAAGAATTTCCAGGTATGAGAACTGGCTCAAGTCTTGAGTTAATGCCTAGCCACATAGATGGGGTCTATCTCTGAACCCTTGGGGTAAAACAGTCCAGGTGAGTTGAGACGTTGGGTTTGAAGGATCTTCAAAGGCAAACAAGAATTGAGAGTCAGGATATACAGGGATGCAGAAAGAGGCATCCTTAAGGTCCAGGACTGTAAACCACTCTGCTTCCTCTGGTATTTGGGAAAGCAGAGCATAAGGGTTAGGTACAGCTGGATATAGAGTGACAACGGCCTCATTGATAATCCTGAGATCTTGCCCTAACCTCCACTGTCTGTTGGGTTTCTGTACTCCTAAAATTGGAGTATTGCAGGTACTACTGCATGGTTTTACTAGACCTTGGGCTTTTAGGTCCTTAACAATCTTTTGGAGTCCTTGTTGGGCCTCGGGTCTAAGGGGGTACTGCCTTTGGTAGGAAAAGGAGGTGGAATCCTTTAGTTTAACTTGAACAAGACGGGCATTCTTTGCTCGTTCATAGTGTCCTTCTGTTGCCCAGACTTCAGGATTAATTTCTTCCTCAAGCAGGGGACAACAAACGGGTGTTCCTTCTCCTATGTTCAGGTGTATAATGACCCCTGCTTTTGCTAGAATGTCTCTCCCTAACAAGGGAGTGGGGCTTTCAGGCATAATTAGAAAAGTGTGTGAAAAGGGTAAAGTTCCCCAATCACAACTTAGTGGCTGGGAGAAGTATCTAGTGACTGGCTGTCCTAGGACCCCTCAGATAGTGACAGATCTGGAGGACAGTTGTCCAGGACAGGAGAGTAAGACTGAGAAGGCTGTGCCAATGTCCAGGAGACAGTTAACCTCCTGGTCCTCAATGGTCAAGCATACCCGGGGCTGTGTGAGGGTGATGGCATGGGCTGGTGCTTGCCCTGGGTACCTTCAGTCCTGCTGCTGGATCATCTGCTTAGTGGTTTCTGACTCAGAGGACCTTCGTCCCCTGGGGCAGTGGGCCTTCCAGTGATTCCCTTGACATAAGGGGCATGGACAAGGGGGTGGCTTATTTCTACTTGGACAATCTTTTTTAAAGTGTCCTTGTAGACCACACTGGAAACAAGCTCTATTAGGCATTCGATTTGCCCAGACTTTCCGTGTTCCAGAGCCTCCAAATTCCACTTGCCTGAGGGCCATGACTAAAGCGGTGGCCTTTTTCTTATTTCATTTGTCCCATTCCGGCTGCTTCTCCTGATTTCTATTATAAAAAGCTGAAGTTGCCAAGTTCAATCGAGTTTCTAAGCTTTTCTCCAGGCCTAAGGCAGACTTTTTAAGGTTTTTTTCTAATGTCTGCAGCTGACTTAGTGGTAAACTTATCCTTTAATATTAGTTGGACTTCAGTGGAGTCAGGTGACAGAGAAGTATGCTTCCTCAATGCCTCCCAATTATTGAATACCCATTGTGTTTTTTTCTCAACCACCTCGGAGGAGCCATCTATTGTCCTGTCCTGAAGGGAGTTCCTGCTAGGTCTGGTCAGACCTTTGTATGGTAATTAAGATTTAAATCACCTGTTAGGAAACCTGCTGGGTTAAGGGAATTTTCAGTGGTTAATGTTAAATTATCTTTCTCTAACAGAATAGCCCCATACTTTAAGATTTTTTTAGTTAGTAAGCTACCTTTTTGCTTTTTTGACTTAGGATAGTTCTGAACCAGTGAGGTGTGCTCACAATGAGGTTTCCTCTAAAGGCTAACTTTCTACTTTCTTCTGTTAGCAAAACAGTTGCTGCTACAGATTGAATTCATTTGGGCCATCAGCAGGTTCCTGCGTTAAAGATTTTTTTATAGGAAGGTTACTGGTTGTCAGTGGCCTCAGTGCTTTTGGGCTATGCCCTTGTTTACACTGACAACAAAGTTATAGGGTCATGGAGAAAACCTTCAGTTATCAATTATAGGTTTTAAATTCACCCTGGCTTTTAAAGAAATAGGGTACACTGTTTTGTTCTTTACTACTTCTGTCTTTCTCTTTCTTTCTCCTTTCTCTTTGTAGATGGATTTTGGAAACACAGTGGAAGGACGTTCACTTCTTGCCCCCATTTGCCACTATAGGAATATGTGCCTCCCTTTTATTTACTCAATTTGCTTTCATCCTGATCTATTATGTTGTTGTAGACCCAGTTCCAGTTGTTAAAATACTGGGTTATCAGTTCTAAGGCCCTGGCAAGGGTGGTGGAGAACAGGTCCCACACAACTGCTCATGTCAAGAGCTAAATTGTATGCCTAAATTGGGAGGGACACCAGGGACAAGACTCCCTGGGTTCATAGCCTAGGGGCCTAAGGATGCAGCGTAGAGCTTCCTTAGATCCCTTTGGAGATCGTAGAGCTTCCTTAGATCCCTTTGGAGATACAACCTTCTCTAATACTTGGGAGAGGAAGTGAAAGTCTGAAGCATTAGTATCTAGGAGGCAGGGATTGGAGGAAGTAGATTCAGAGGTAAGGAGAATTTGGGGCTTCTCTTTCAAGAAAGTCATGGTCAGGACCCAGGAGGTTTGGGTCAGAAGGAAAGGTAGGGGCGCACTAATGGGCGACTGTTGAGTAGAGACTTCTGACTGTGCCATGATCTCAACTGGCTAATGCTGGGAGTTCGGGATGATTGGCTTTCTGCCTCTAGTCAGCCCTCAGCTTCCCCAGGAAAATTGATAGCAGAAGCTGGTTCCAGGCAGACCAACACTCCCAACCCAGAAGGATTGGGGGTTGTTAGAAAGCCCTCTCCCAGACAGCCTCACACTTGAGCCTTAAGCCCAGCAGCCACGCTAATCATTTTTAACTGGCTGACAGGTGCCTGGCATTTTCCTCCAGTTATAAGGAAGGATAGGACAGAATAGCAAGTGAAAGTGGTCCAATATTACTCACCACTTTGGAGGTCCCTTCATGGTCGCCAAATGTTACCGGGGGGCTCCTTGCTCCTAGAACTCCCAAGATGGTGGTGGGCCGCTTCCAAGATTGTGGAAAGCCTCATGTTCTCTCACCTGGGATTCTTGGCCTCATGGATTCCAAGGAATGGAATCTTGCACCATGCAGTGAGTGTTATATCTCTAATAGAAGCTGTGGGTCATGGAAGAGAACCGTGGAACCCTGCAACTAGTGTTCAGCTTGATTAGGACAAACCCAGGCACTTAGCCATGCAGGAACAATGGTGAGCCTTTAGCCCAATCGGGAGTGGCAATGGGCACCTCTCTGGATCAGGAGCACAGCAGACACCCTGCCAGCTCCAGAGGGGTGGAAATCAGTGGCGGGTCTGTGATGGTGGCAAACAGCAGGGGTAGATGGTGAACGAAAGCTCAACTCCAGCCATAACAAACACGGACCAGAAGAGTGTGCAGTTGCAAGATTTAATAGAGTGAAAACAGAGCTCCCATAAAATGGGAGGGGACCCAAAGGGGGTTGCCCCATTTTTAAATTTTTTTAAATTTTTTCTCTGTGTTAATTTAAAAGAACAGTCTTCAAGTTCTGAAATTCTTTCTTCTACCTCATCTACTATGTTGTTAAAGTTTTCAACTGTATTTTGTAATTCATTTAGTGACTTTTTAATATTCAGAAGATCTGTTTTTTCAATACATTTGTCTCATCTTTCCTATCCTGAATTTTTAAAATGTATTTATGTTGGTTTTCAACATTCTTTTGAATCTAATTGAACTACCTTACAATCTATATTTTCAATTCTTTATCTGTAATTTCAAAATGTTCATTTTGGTTAGGATCCATTACTATGGAGATATTGATGTCCTTCAGGGATGTCAAAACTCCCTTATTGCACTGCCAGAGTTCTTGCACTGGTTCCTTCTCATTTGAAGAAGCTGTCACTTCTTAGTTTTGAAATTGGGATTGTATAGATAAAAATTCCTCAGTGGTATGATTGTAATGGATGTCCTGTATAATCTTTTGGCTCCATCTCTGGGTGCTTTCAAGGTGCCCACAGGGCTCTGTATGAGTTATTTGGCTATATATAATTTTTGTGTTGTGGCTTTCTCAAATGCTGCTTATTGTAGTGATGCATTGGCCATATGATCTGGCACACTATCTTCTGTGAGCTGGGAGTGCAGAGCTCTCAGAAAGCTTATCTTGCACCTTCGCACTATGCTGTGTCAGCAGATTTTTATTTGGTGGCAAGTTTGGTCTACAGTAGAGTAGGGGATGTCTAAGACACAGCTTACCCTGGGGTACTCTAATGAAGTATGGAAACATCCACCCTGATGGGAGTGGTGGAGGGAGTGTTTGGTTTGATATGCTGAGAACGTAGGGGTGGGGTCTGCACCAGCAACTTGTCCTGGACAGGGAGGAACATAGTCTGCTTCCCTATAATGCCCCTGACACAGGGATCATAACCTTCAGTTCAGATAGATGCTGTCCTTTATCTCTAGTCCACAATGTGACTGAGGCCTGCAGGAAACGCCCATCTGCCAGCTTCTGCCAAAATTGCCTTTGGGCAGACATCTTCCTGCAGCCCAAAACATACAGCTCTGTGGCTGCTCTGCACTCTGTGGCAGGGATGCTACCACTCTGTGTAGAGAGAGGAAGATGAACCCCAGTCATTGTTTGAGCTCAGGAGGTGGGCACACATTCAGTGTGGATGGAGCCGCTATTAAAAGTGCTAGAAAAGCTACCACAAAGTGCACTTGTACCAGCCCCCAGTGGGAAAATCCTTGGCTGCGTCTGTGGCAATAGATGGGGTAGCAGGAGGTAATCTCCTCTCTACATTTGTTGCCAGTCACTAGTGCATCCACTGAGACAGAACCATACTCTCTCCTGCATTGGAGATCAGCATTGTACCTGTGTTTCCTTTGTCGCAAGGGGTGCTTTGGAGGACTCTGTTTACCATTCCCATAATGGTGGCTCATGCCAAAGGCTAGATCTCTAGGGATCCTGCAGTTCCCTAGAGATCTAATGATCCTCTTATTTGTTGAAGTCAAAGCAGATTCTGGGATATGTTTGCAGGATATCTGTTGATGCAGTGAAATAAGAGCTGAGATTCCATGGGCAGGATGGTGGCTTATACTGGGTGCAAAACCTTTATGACACCTTCCACCTGAATTTGGGTTGAAGAATCATGTGAGTACAACTGCAGGAGCTCACCAACCAGTGTTCTGCCCCCAGGAAGTTCCCAAATAACCATTGAGAGTGTTACTCAGGCTCATGAGGGCAGAGGAACTTTCCAACAATTTGTTGGTCAGCAGTCTTTTGCAGGGGTGAGGGAAGCAAAGAAATACCCTACCTAACCTGTCCATGGAACTCCAAGTTTTTTGGGGGCCAATCTCTGCCAGATTTTTGCTGCCTTTCTTTTCTGTACCCCAACTTATTATATAGCTCTCTGAGAGTTTTTGGCACTCTTCCCTCAGCTTTCCACTCGGGGTGACTGCTCACCCATAACTTTGATCTCTTTTATAAGAAGAACTGGCATTTGACATCTCTAGTCAGTCATCTAATGGGAAGCCTGGAAGGGGTTCACATTGGAGAAGCTGCTCCCAACTCGAATCAGAAAGATGCTAATTTCCTGGTCTGAGAACTGGCGAGTCTTATGTTTAAATCTTCAATCCATTTTGAGATGATTTTTGTGTATGGTTTAAGATAAGGGGTTAATTTCATTCTTTTGCAAATGGATATCCAGATTTCATAAAATAACTTACTGAAGAGATTGTTCTTTCTTCACTCTGTATTCTTGTTACTTTTGTCAAAAGTTTTTTGACTTTATATGCATGGGTTTAGTTTTATTTGCTTTCTATTCTATTCAATCAGGCAATGTGTCTGTTTTTATGCCAGTACCATACTGTTTTGATTACTATAGCTTTGTAATGTAATTTTAAATTAGGAAGTGTGATGCTTCCATATTATTATTATTATTATTTTGATAAAGATTGCTTAGGCTATTCATGGCTTTTTGTAGCTCCATACAAATTTTAGGATTATCTTTTCTATTTATGTAAGAAAGTGTCATTTGAATTTTGATAGGAATTGCATTGAGTGTAGGTCTGGTTGGTTCATATGAAGATATTAACAATATTAATTTTTCCAATCTGTGAACATGGAATGTCTCTCCATTCTTTTCTGCTTATTTTATTTTTTTATCAATGTTTTATAATTATTAGTGTACAGACTTTCTCCTCTTGGTTGAACTTACACCTGAGTATTTTAATCGTTTTAATGCTGTTGTAAATTAGATTATTTTCTGATTTATTTCTAACATTTTATGTGAAATATTAGGATTTTTATGTATGAGAGCATGTCATTTGCAAACAGACAATTTCATGTTTTCCTTTCCAATTTGCATGCTATTTATTTATTTATTTATTTATTGCCTCATTGCTCTAGGACTTCCAGTAACATGTTCAATAGAAATAGCCATAGTGAACACCTTTGTCTTATTCCTTATGAGGAAAAGCTCTCAGCTTTTCACCATTAAGTTTGATGATAGCTGTGGGCTTGTGATATATGACCTTGATTGTGTTGAGGTAGATTTCTTCTGTACTTAATTTGTTGAGAGCTTTTATCATAAAAAATAATGTTGAATCTTGTCAAGTGTATTTTTCTTTACATCTAATGAAATGATACTGTGATTTTTATCCTTCATTCTGGTAATGTGGTGTATCATGTTTATTGATTTTCATATACAGACTTGTGTCCCTTAACCATTGTGATACACTTGTAGAAATGCATTGTTAGACAATTTTGTTATTGTGTGAACAATATAGAGTGTACTTATAGAAGCATAGATGGTATAGCCTACTACAAACCTTGGTTATATAGTATAGTCTATAGTTCCTAGAATACTAACATGGACAGCATGTTACTGTACTGAAAATTGTAGGCAATTTTAACACAATGGTAAGTATGTGTTTATCCAAACATATATAAACATAGAAATATTACTGGCATTATAATATTATGCGATCAACATTGTAAATATGGTTATTATTGACCAAAATATCATATGCAGCACATTGTTGTATTAAAACATCTATTCATCCCAGGGAAAATTCTCAATTAATTGTTTTGTATTATCCTTTTAACATGCTGTTGAATGAGGTTTTCTGGTGTTATATTGAAGATTTTTATATTTATGTTAATCTCAGATATTTACCTATAATTTTATTTTTTTATCTGGCTTTGATATCGGGGTAATTCTGGAATTGTAGAATGGGTCTGAAATTTTTTCCTCCTCTTTGACTTTTCTGAAGAGTTTGAAGATTGCCATTGATTTTTCTTTAAATCATTGGTAAAATTCACTAGTGAAGCCATCAGGTCCTGGGCTTCTTTTTTTGGGAGACTTGATTACTTACTTACTCTTTTTATTCATGATTGGCGTGTTCAGACTTTCAGTTTATTAATGATGCAGCCTTTGTAGTTTTTGTGGTGTAGGTTCTATGTTTCTAGGAAATTGTTTATTTCTTATAGGTTATCCAATCTGTTGGCATATAATTGTTTATATTAGTCTCTTACAATTTTTATACTTCTGCATTACCACTTGCTATGTCCACTTATTTTTTATTTTATTTATTTGAGTCTTTTCTCTATTTTCTTAGGTAGTCCAGCTAATGTTTTGTCAATGTTCTTCATTTTTAAAAAAAATATTAGTTTTTCTGTTTTATTTGCATAGATGTGTTTATAGTATTCTCTGATGGTAGATTGTATTTCTGTGGGGTCGGTGGTGATATCCCCTTTATCATTTTTTATTGCGTCTATTTGATTCTTCTCTCTTTTCTTCTTTATTATTCTTGCTAGCAGTCTGTCAATTTTGTTGATCTTTTCAAAAAACCAACTCCTGGATTCATTGATTTTTTGGAGGGTTTTTTGTGTCTCTATCTCCTTCAGTTCT
>NW_012101355.1:214413-218757 GCF_000951045.1 Mandrillus leucophaeus | reverse complement strand
ATTGCATTGGGAGTTATACCTGATGTAAATGACGAGTTGATGGATGCTGACGAGTTGATTCGTGCAGCACAGCAACATGGCACAAGTATACATATGTAACAAACCTTCACGTTATGCACATGTACCCTAGAACTTAAAGTATAATAATAAAATATAATTAAAAAAATAATAAAATAAAATACAAAAAGCTAAAAAAAAGTATATTAGTTGTTTTCCATATTTCATTATTTCTACTCTGATATTTATTTTCTTCCTTATGTTTTCTTTGGGCTTATTTTGTCTTCTTTTGTAGTTTCCTGAATTGTGATGTTAGATTTTTTATGTGTATTCTTTCCTTTATCCTAATGTAGGTATTTATTGCCATAAGTGCTTCCTTAGAACAGTTTTTGCTGCAACTCCTAATATTTGGTATATTGTGTTTTCATTTTCATTTGTCCAAGGTTTTTAAAAATTTCCTTTTGATTTATTAATTGACCTTTTTTTCAGAAGGATATTTATTTCTAAATAATCGGGAGTTTTCTAATTTTCTGAATTGATTTTTAGTTTCATAACATTCTGGCTGAAATGATGCTTCATGTGATTTTGATGTTGTTAAATTTGGTAAGACTTGTATTGAGGCCTAACAAATTGTCTGTCTTGGAGAATATTCCATGAGCACTTGAGAAGAATGTATATTCTGCTGCTGTTAGATGGAATATTCTTTATATTCCATTTGAGTCGATTTGTTCTCAAGTGTAGTTTAGGTCCAATATTTCCTTCTTGATATTCTGTCCAGATGATCTATACATTGTTGAAAGTAGAGTGTTCAAGTATCATACAATTATTTTGTTACTGTCTTCACATCTATTATAATTTGCTTTATATAGCTATATATATCTCATCAACATTGGATCATATAACTATATAAAGCAAATTGCAATATCATCTTGAATAATAGACTGTTTTATCATTATATATTAAATTTCTTTGTCTCTTGTGGCAATTTTTGACTTAAACTATATTTTGTCTAAGTATAGCCACCTCTCTTCCTTCTTGTTACTACAATTTGCATGGAAAATATTTTTCTATCTCTTTATTTTCATCCTATTTTCCTGTAAAGCTTAAGTGAATCTCTTGTAGGCAGCATGTTATAGTTGGATCTTGTTTATGAGTTTGTTTTTGTTCCTGTGCAGCCACTATACATTTTTGTTGACTAATTTTTTCTTCTTAATTATTGATGGGTATGGGCTTACTATTCCCATTTTATTCATTGTTTTCTAATGTTTTAGTTTCTTCTTCCTTTTTTTTTATTCCTTTGTGATTTGATGTGTTTTTGTATTGGAATGCTTTGATTCTTTTATCTTTTTGTATGTGTGTGACTACTAAAGGTTTTTTTCTTTGTGATTATATTGAGGCTTATATAAAACATCTTATAACAGTCTGTTTTAAGTTTATAACATGTTAATCTTAATGACATACAGAAACTATATACTTTTATTTTTACTACCCTTCCATTTTATGCTACTGATGTCACAATTTATATTTTTGTATATATACTCTATGTCCATTAAGAAATTATTACAGATAAACTTTGGTATTTTAATTTTTATATTAGAGTTCAAATGATTTATCTATGAAAATTACAGCATTTGAACATTATAAAATTTGACCGTATATTTATTGATACCAATGCATTTTATACTACATTTTTTATGTTACTAATTAGTGCCCTTTTATTTCAATTTGAAGAACTTCCTTTAGCATTTCTTGTAAAAAAGTTTTAGTGATTTTAAACTCCCTCAGCCTTTGTATTTTTGGAAAAGTATTTATCCTCATTTCTGAATAGCAGTTTTGCTTGGTGTAGATTTCTTGGCTGGCAGTTTTTTGTTTGTTTGTTTGTTTTCCAGTATTTGAATATATGATATCCTTCTCTTCTTGTCTACAATGTTTCTGTTGACAATTTCACTAAATTAGTTAAACCATTGTGAAGACAGTGTAGCAATTCCTCAAAGACCTAAACACAGAAATGCCATTGGATCCAGCAATCTCATTACCGGGTATATACCCAAAGGATATATATCATTCTATTATAAAGACACATGCTTGTATATGTTCATTGCAGCACTATTCACAATAGCAAAGACATGTTATCAGTCTAAGTGCCCATTAATGATAGACTGGATAAAGAAAATGTGGTACATATACACCATGGACTACTATGCAGTGATAAAAAAGAACATGATCATATCCTTTGCAGGAACATGGATGGAGCTGGAAGTCATTTTCCTTTGAAAACTAATGCAGGAACGGAAAACCAAATATTACATGTTCTCACTTATAAGTGGGTGCTAAATGATGAGACCACATGGACACATAGAGGGGAACAACACACATTGGGGCCTATCAGAGGGTGGAGCTTGGGAGTATGGACAGGATCAGGAAAAATAACTAATGGGTACTAAGCTTAATACCTGGGTGATGGAATTATTTATATAACAAAGCCCCATGACACAAATTTACTTATATAACAAATCTGCACATGTACTCCTGAACTTAAAAGTTAAAAATAAATAAAATAAAATAAAATAAAACCTCAGTTATTCATTATTTTAAAAATCTCATGGAAGTTCCCTTGTATGTGTCAAGTTGCTTTTCTCTTGCTCTTTTCAAATTACTGTCTGTCTTCGACTTTTGGTAATTCAATTATAATGTGTCTCAGTGAGAGCACCTTTTTAGGCTCAAACCATTTGGGGTTGTTAGGGCTTTCCTCATCTGGAAGTTTGTTTCCCCTTGCATATTTGAGACGGTTTCTGTCATTATTTCTTTAAATAAGCTTTCTACATTTTTCTTTTTCCATGTCACTTTTATTACTTACATAATGTGTATACTGGTTTGCTTGATGATTTTCAATATGTCCCATGTGCTTTCGTTACTCTTTTTAATAATTCCTTTTTGTTTTTTTCCCTCTGACTAGATAACTTCAAATGACCTGTGTTCGTGTTTGATGATTATTCTGTTTGACTGAGTCTGAGATTGCGTTTTTCACTTCAGACTTCGTATTCTGCATCTCTAGAATTTCTTTTCCTTTCTTTTTTATTTAATGGTTTGTATCTCTTCGTTGTACTTCCAATTTTGTTTGTGTATCACTTTCCTGAATTCACTTAGTTGTCTCTATGTGTTTTCTTGTAGCTCGCTGTGATTCTTTGAAGTGATTATTTTGAATTCTTTGTCAGGCAATATGTAGTTCTTTATTTCTTTGGGGTCAGTCACTGGAGCTTTATTTTGTACCTTCAATGATTTCATATTTCCTTAATCTTTTATGTTCCCTGGAGTCTTGTGTTGTTGTCTTCACAGTTGAAAAAGCAGTTATCTTCTCTACTGTTTATAACAGGCTTTGGGGAAGAAAGATCTTCACCAGTGAGCCCAGCCAGATATTCTGGGAGGCTTTCAGACCTTTTCCAAGGATGTGCCTTTTCCACTCTTCTTAATTATTCTTAGGGGGAAAAACTTAGTATTGTTTGCATTCTCTCAATGCTGCAAAGTGAGACTTGGTGCTCTGACCTTCCCATTTATTTTCCCTAAAGCAGTGTGTCCTGAGTTGTTCAAGTTTGTATGTCTTCTCTCAATCCAGAAGATTCAAGCGGACTGTTAAGATTCTGACCCAATTATGAGATCCATATGCTATTTATTGTTCTCATGTGAGTCATGCACAGAGATGTGTGGGGTGCTTTCCATCAGGGAAGAAGGGAGCTTGGGGCACATGTTGGCTGTGTGTGGGGTCCTCAGGTAAGTCATCCTGCAGGGTTTATGGACAATTCTCTTGGTGGAGTCCATGAATTGGTAATTAGTATTCATGAGTGATTATTGTGTATTGCATGCTGGTTATTATGTGTTTCCTGTCCTTTTCACTGCTCCTAGTTAACTGCAGAGAATTCAGCTTTGCTCATGCACTCAGTGTTTTGGGTAGAGCAAGAGAGGAGTTCATCTCCTGGGCAGTATTCTGCACGGCTGGGGAAGCTGTGTGTTCAACTTTAATTTGTAGGAGAAATTTCCTTTTCCTTGGGCTTCTTTTGGCCCCAAGTTCTGTTACCTTAGGGTAGAGGTGATACAGTTAATGGGAAATTACTTCTCTTACCCTCTTCAACGTATTTACTCTTGGAGTTTTTTGTTCCACCAGGGTGCTACACCTAGAATCAAAAGCCTCCACAACATTATTCTTTTGTAATGAATAAATTAAATTATTTTTCATCTGCAGCTATTCTTTTTTTATTATTATACTTTAAGTTCTAGGGTACATGTGCATAACGTGCAGGTTCATTACATATGTATACTTGTGCCATGTTGGTGTGCTGCACCCATCAACTC
>NW_012101355.1:198400-212568 GCF_000951045.1 Mandrillus leucophaeus | reverse complement strand
ATTTCTTCTTTTCCTAACTGAATACCCTTGATTTCTTTCTCCTGCCTGATTGCCCTAGCCGGAACTTCCAACACTATGTTGAATAGGAGTGGTGAGAGAGGGCATCCTTGTCTTGTGCCAGTTTTCAAAGGGAACTATTCTTATTGGAGTATTACTCTTTTAAAATTTTCTTTGTTTTAACAGGTACATGCTAGTTGTACCTATTTATGGGGTACATGTAATATTTTGATACAAGAATACAATGTGTAATAATCAAATCTATTACCTAAAATATCCATTACCTAAAATATTTATCATTACTTTGTGTTAGTAATATTCCAAGTCGACTCTTCTAGTTATTTTGAAATATAGAATACATCGTTGATAACTGTAGTCACCCTATTGTTATACCAAACACTAGATTTTATTCTTTCTTTTTTTAAAATTATATTTTAAGTTCTGAGATACATGTGCAGAACATGTAGGTTTGTTACATAGGTATACACGTACCATGGGGGTTTGCTGCACTCATCAACCCGTCATCTAAATTAGGTGTTTCTTCTAATGCTATCCCTCCCCTAGCACCCCACCTCGTGACAGGCCCCAGCATGTGATGTTCCCCTCCCTGTGTTCATGTGTTCTCATTGTTCAACTCCCAGATATGAGTGAGAACATGCGGTGTTTGGTTCTCTGTTCTTGTGTTAGTTTTCTGAGGATGATGGTTTCCAGCTACATCCATCTCCCTGCAAAGGACGTGAACTCATCCTTCTTTTCTGGCTGCATAGTATTCCATGGTGTATATGTGCCACATTTTCTTTATCCAGTTTATTATTGATGGGTATTTGTCTTGGATCCAAGTCTTTGCTATTGTGAACAGTGCTGCAATAAACATATGTGTGCATGTGTCTTTATAGTATAATAATTTATAATCCTTTGGTTATGTACCCAGTAATGAGATTGCTGGGTCAAATGGTATTTCTGGTTCTAGATCCTCGAGGAATCACCACACTGTCTTCCACAATGGTTGAACTAATTGACACTCCAATCAACAGTGTAGAAGCATTCCTATTTCTCTACATCCTTTCCAGCATCTTTTGTTTCCTGACTTGTTAATGATCGCCATTCTAACTAACGTGAGATGGTATCTGATTTTGGTTTTGATTTGCATTTCTGTAATGACCAGTAATGACGAACTTTTTATTTCATGTTTATTGGCTGCATATATGTCTTCTTTTGAGAAGTGTCTGTTTATATCCTTTGCCCACTTTTTGATTTTTTTTTTTTTCTTGTAAAGCTGTTTAGGTTGCTTGTAGATTCTGGACATTAGCCCTTTGTCAGATGGATAGATTGCAAAAATTTTATCCTATTCTATAGGTTGCCTGTTCACTCTGATGATAGTTTCTTTTGCTGTGCTGAAGCTTTTTAGTTTTATTAGATTCCATTTGTCAATTTTGGCTTTTGTTGCCATTGCTTTTGTTGTGTTAGTCATAAAGTCTTTGCCCATAGCTATGTCCTGATTGGTATTGCCTAGCTTTTCTTCCAGAATTTTTATAGTTTTAGGTCTTACATTTAAGTCTTTAATCCATTGTGAGTTAATTTTTGTATAAGGTGTAAGTAAGGGGTCCAGTTTTAGTTTTCTACATATGGCTAGCCAGTTTTCCCAACACCATTTATTAAATAAAGCATCCTTCCCCCGTTGTTTCTGTCAGGTTTGTCAAAGATCAGATGGTTGTAGATGTGTGGTGTTATTTCTGAGACCTGTGTTCTGTTCCATTGGTCTATATATCTGTTTTGGTACCATGCTCTTTTGGTTACTGTAGCCTTGCAGTATAGTTTGAAGTCAGGTAGCATGATGCCTCCAGCTATGCTCATTTTGCTTAGGATTGTCTTGGCTCTACAGTCTCTTTTTTGTTTCCATATAAAATGTAAAATATTTTCCAACTCTGTGAATAAAGTCAATGGTAGCTTGATGGGGATAGAATTGAATTTATAAGTTACTTTGGGCAGTATGACCATTTTCGTGATATTGATTCTTTGTATCCATGAGCATGGGATGTTTTTCGATTTGTTTCTGTCCTCTCTTACTTCCTTGAGCAGTGATTTGTAGTTCTCCTTGAAGAGATATTTCACATCCCTTGTAAGTTGTATTTCTAGGTATTTTATTCTCTTTGTACAAATTGTGAATGGGAGTTCACTCCTGACTTGGCTCTCTGTTTGTCTGTTACTGGTGTATAAGAATGCTTGTGATTTTTGCACATTAATTTTGTATCCTGAGACTTTGCTGAAGCTGCTTATAAGCTTAAGGAGATTTTGGGCTGAGATGATGGTTTTTCTAAATATACAATCCTGTCATCCACAAACCTAGACAATTTGACTTCCTCTCTTCCTATTTGAATACCCTGCGTTTCTTTCTCTTGCCCGATTGCCCTGTCCAGAAGTTTTGATACTATTTTACATAAGAGTGGTGAGGGAGGGCATCTTTGTCTTGTGCCAGTTTTCAAAAGAAATGCTTCCAGCTTTTGCCCCTTCAGTATGATATTGGCTGTGGCTTTGTCATAAATAGCTCTTATTATTTTGAGATGTGTTCAATCAATACGTAGTTTTTTGAGAGCTTTCTGCATGAAACGGTGTTGAATTTTATCGAAGGCTTTTTCTGCATTGATTCAGGTAATCATGTGGTTTTTGTCATTGGTTCTGTTTGTGTGATGGATTTCATGTATAGAGTTGTGTATGTTGGACAAGCCTTGCATCCCAGGTATGAAGCTGACTTGATTGTGGTGGATAAGCTTTTTGATTTGCTACTAGATTCAGTTTGCCAGTATTTTATTGAGGATTTTTGCATTGATATTCATCAGGGATTTTTGCCTGAAATTTTCTTCTTCTGTTGTCCCTCTGCCAGGTTTGGTATCAGGATGATGCTGGCCTCATAAAATCAGTTAGGGAGGATTCCCTCTGTTTCTATTGTTTGGAATAGTTACAGAAGAAATGGTACCAACTCCTCTTTGTACCTCTGATAGAATTTGACTGTAAATTCATCTTGTCCTGGGCTTTTTTTTTTTTTTTTTGGTTGGTAGGCTATTAATTACTGCCTCAATTTCAGAACTTTTTATTGGTCTATTCAGGGATATGACTTCTTTTTGGTTTAGCCTTGGGAGGATGTATGTGTCCAGGAATTTATCTATTTCTTCTAGATTTTCTAGTTTATTTGCATAGAGGTGTTTATAGTATTCTCTGATGGTAGCTTGTATTTTTATGGGATCAGTGGTGATATTCCCTTCATCATTTTTTATTGCATCTGCTTGATTCTTCTCTCTTTTCTTCTCTATTAATAGTCTGGCTAGCAGTCTATGTATTTTGTAGATCTTTACAAAAATAAAATAAAATAAAATAAAACACCTCTTGGATTCGTTGATTTTTTGAAGAGTTTTTCATGTTTCTCTCTCCTTCAGTTCTGCTTTGATCTTAGTTATTTCTTGTCTTCTGCTAGCTTTTGAATTTGTTTGCTCTTGCTTTTCTAGTTCTTTTAATTGTGATGTTAGGGTGTCAAATTTAGATCTTTCCTGCTTTCTCCTTTGAGCATTTAGTGCTATAAATTTTCCTCTAAACACTGCTTTAGCTGTGTCCCAGAGATTCTGGTACATTGTGTCTTTGCTCTCATTGCTTTCAAATAACTTATTTATTTGTGCTTTAATTTTGTTATGTATCCATAGTCATTCAGGAGTAGGTTGTTCAGCTTCCATGTACTTTTGCGGTTTTGAGTGAGCTTCTTAATCCTGACTTCTAATTTGATTGCACTGTGGTCTGAGAGACTGTTATGATTTTCATTCTTTTTCATTTGCTGAGGAGTGTTTTACTTTCAATTATGTGGTCATTTTTAGAATAAGTGTGATGTAGTGTTGAGAAGAATGTATATTCTGTTTATCTGAGGTGGAGAGTTCTGTAGATGTCTGTTAGGTTTGCTTGGTCTAGAGCTGAGTTCAAGTCTTCAATATCCTTGTTAATTTTCTGTCTTGTTGATCTGGCTAATATTGACAGTGGGGTGTACAGTCTCCCACTATTATTTTGTGGGAGTCTAAGTCTCTTTGTAGCTCTCTGTGAACTTGCTTTATGAATCTGGGTGCTCCTGTATTGGGTGCATGTATATTTAGGATAGTTAGCTTTTCTTGTTGCATTTGTCACTTTACCATTATGTAATGCCCTCTTTGTCTTTTTTTAATCTTTGTTGGTTTAAAGTCTGTTTTATTAGAGACTAGGATTGCAACCCCTGCTTGTTTTTGCTTTCCATTTGCTAGGTAAATAGTTCTTCATCCCTTTATTTTTAGCCTATGTGTGTCTTTGCAAGTGAGGTGGGTCTCCTGAATACAGCACACTGATGGGTCTTGACTCTTTATCCAATTTGCCAGTCTGTGTCTTTTAATTGGGACTTTTAGCCCATTTACATTTAAGGTTAATGTTGTTATGTGTGAATTTGATGTTGTCATTATGATGCTAGCTGGTTATTTTGCTCCTTAGTTGATGCAGTTTCTTCATAGTGTTGATGGTCTTTACAATTTTGCATTTTTTTTAACATTGGCTGGTCTAGTTTTTTCCTTTCCATGTTTACCGCTTTCTTCAGGAGCTTTTGTAAGGCAAGCCTGGTGGTGCCAAAATCTCTCAGTATTTGCTTCTCTATAAAGAATTTTATTTCTCCTTTGCTCACAAAGCTTTGTTTAGCTGGATGTGAAATTCTGGGTTGAAAATTCTTTTCTTTAAGAATATTGAATATTGGCCACCACTCTCTTCTGGCTTGCTGGGTTTCTGTGGAGTTCTGCAGTTTGTGTGATGGGCTTCTTTTTGTGGATAACCCGACCTTTCTCTCTGGCTGCTCTTAATATTTTTTTCCTTCAGTTCAACCTTGGTGAATTTGAAGATTTTGTGTCTTGTGGTGGCTCTTTTTGAGGAGTATCTTTGTGTGTTCTCTGTATTTCCTGAATTTAAATGTTGGCCTGGCTTGCTACATTGGGGAAGTCCTTCTTGTAATATTCTGAAGAGTGTTTTTCAACTTGGTTCCATTCTCTCTGCCACTTTCTGGTACACCAATCAAACGTAGATTTGATCTTTTCACATAGTTTCACATATTTCTTCGAGACTTTGTTCACTTTTTTTCATTTTCTTTTCCTAATATTGTCTTCACACTTTATTTTATTAAGTTGATCTTCAATCTCTGATATCCTTTTTCTGCTTAATTGATTTGGTTATTGATACTTGTGTATGCTTCACATAATTCTCATGCTGTGTTTTTCAGCTCCATCAGGTCATTTAAGTTATTCTCTAACCTGGTTATTCTAGTTAGCAATTCCTCTTACTTAACATGCTCCTTTAGCTTGGAGGAGTTTGTTATTACCCACCTTCTGAAGCCTTCTTCCATCAATTCATCAAAATCTTTCTCTGTCCAGTTTTGTTCCCCTGCTGGCAAGGAGTTGTAACCTTTTGGAGAAGAGGTGTTCTGGTTTTTGGAATTTTCAGCCTTTTTGTGCTGTTTTTTCCTCATTGTCCTGCATTTATCTACCTTTGGTCTTTGATGCTGGTGATCTTTGGATGGGATTTCTGTGTGGATGTTCTTTTTGTTGATGTTGATGCTATCCCTTTCGGTCTGTTAGTGTTTTTTCTAAGAGGCTACTCTGCTGTAGGTCTGCTGGCATTTGCTGGAAATCCACTCCAGACCCTATTTGCCTGGTTATCATCAGTGGAGGCTGCACAACAGCAAAAATTGCTGCCTGTTTCTTTCTCTGGAAGCTTTTTCCCAGAGAGGCAACCTCCAGATGCCATCCCGAGGTGTCCTGTATGAGATGTCTGTCCACCCCTGCTGGGAGCTGTCTCTCAGTCAGTCACAGCAGTCAGGGATCCACTTGAGAAGACAGTCTGTCTCTTAGCAGAGCTCTAGCACTGTGCTGGGAGTTCTGCTGCTCTCTTCAGAGTCAGCAGGCAGGAACTTTTAAGTCTACTGAAACTGGGCCCACAGCCACCCCTTCCCCTAGGTTCTCTGTCTCAGGGAGATGGGAATTTTATCTGTAAGCCCCTGACTGGGGCTGCTGTCTTTCTTTCAGAGATGCCCTTCTAAGAGAGGAGGAATCTAGAGAGGCAGTCTGGCTACAGTGGTTTTGCTGAGCTGCGGTGGGCTCCACCCAGTTGAACTTCCTGAGGGCTTTGTTTACACTGTGAGGGGAAAACTGCACAGTAACGGTGGACTCCCCTTCCCCGACCATGCCAGAGCATCCCTGGTTGACTTCAGACTGCTGTACTCACAGGGAGAATTTCAAGCCAGTGGATCTTCGCTTGCTGGGTTCCATAGGGGTGGAATCTGGTGAGCTAGACCAGTTGTCTCCCTGGCTTCAGCCCTTTTTCCAGCGGAGTGAGCAGTTCTATTTTGCCGGTGTTCCAGGTGCCACTGGGCTTTGAGAAAAAACTTCTGCTGCTAGCTCAGTGTCTGCCCAAGCTGCCGCCCAGTCTTTTTGCTTGAACCCCAGGACCCTGGTGGTGTAGGCACCTGAGGGAATCTCCTGGTCTGTGGGTTTTGAAGACCGTGGGAAAAGCATGTTATCTGGGGCCGTATTGCACCATCCCTCATGGCACAGTCCCTTGTTTCCTCCCTTGGCTAAGTGAGGGAGTTCCCTGACCCCTTGTGCTTCCCAGGTGAGGCGATACTCCACCCTTCTTTGGCTCATCCTCCATGGACTTCACCCACTGTCTAACCAGTCCCAATGAGATTGAGCCGGGTACCTCAGTTGGAAATGCAGAAATCACCCACCTTCTGCATTGATCTCGCTGGAAGCTGCAGATCGGAGATATTCCTATTCGGCCATCTTGCCTGCCACCCTTTATTCTTTCAAACTGTATTTTTGTATACAGTAATCAACCTGCCTTATTTCCCCTTCCCAGTACTCTTGCCAGCCTCTGGTAATAACCATTCTATTAATAACCTTCATAAGATTAACATTTTAGCTACAACACATGAGTGAGAACTATTAACAAGAAGCCACAAAGGTGTTTTTGGCCAGGTGCAGTGGTTCACGCCTTTAATCCCAGCACTTTGGGAGGCTGAGGCAGGTGGATCACAAGGTCAGGAGTCTGAGACCAGCCTAACCAACATGGTGATACCCCGTCTCTACTAAAAATACAAAAATTAGCCAGATGTGGTGGTGCATGCCTGTAATCCCAGTTACTCAGGTGGGTGAGACAGGAGAATTGCTTGAACCCAGGAGATGCAGGTTGCAGTGACCCATAACTTAATACCATAGACTGGGTTATGTAAACAACAGAAATTTATTTTTTCACAGTTCTAGAGGCTAGGAATCTGATATCATGGTGCCAGTATGGTCAGGTTTTGGTGAAGGCTCTCTTCCTGGCTTACAGATGGCCACCTTCTTACAAGGCTCAAGGAGACAGAATATAAGGCCACAGTCCTATCATATTAAAGCCTCACTCTTATGATCTCATTAAATCTTAAAGGCTATCTCTAGATACAGTCACCTTAGGGGTTAGGGCTTCAACATATAAATTTGGTGAAAGAAGGGACACAATTCAGTCCATAGGAATGAAAATATAGTAATAGTGAATTTGTTGAGCATGGGTCCATTTACGCACTTCATTGGCTGTGAAATGAGTTCCTTGATTAGAGGAGACATTATGATGGGGAAATAAAGCAATGTTTTCCCAATAAGTCTAGAGTAGTTACTACTTCTTGTCTACTAAATTTAATGAGAATTATGTTGCTGATTTAATGGACCAGTGCAATGCCTTGTGTAAAGAAAAGGCAACGTCCTACAAACTAAATTACTGCAAGGAGCTGAAGAATCCTGCTCCTGAGGTACAATATTGTATTACTTGCTTTGTTGGCTGAAACAAACTGCTTCTGGCTGTCTTTACTAACAGACATAGAGAAGAAACATTCTTTTAGTCAATAACTCTATACCAGATAACAGGGGATGTGTTAATTTGCTCAAGCAGTGAACCCACATCTGGCATTCAGCTGTTTGGAGTTATTATCTGGTCAAGCTCACAATAATCCATTGTCATTCTCCAGGATCTATCTGTTTTCTGCACAGATCAAATAGGAGATAGGTGAGTTAGATGGGGATGATGGGAATTACCACCCCTGCATCTTTTAAGTTATTGATGGAACTAGTCTTTGCAATCCCTCCAGGAATGCAGTACTGATTTTGGTTTACTATTTTCCTAGATAGGAGCAGTTTTAGTTCCTTCTATTTATCCTGTACCATGACAACAGCACTCACTCCATAGGTCAGGGAAGTGATGTGGGAATTCTGACAGTTACCAAGTATATCTATTCAAATTATGCATTGCATAGCTGAGGAAATAATTGCAAGATGGTTTCGTGGACTCACTGTACACACTGTGAAATAAATGTCAGCTAAACCTATGATCTGATTATCTGACAGAGATTTTGTCTCTTCTGCCTGTCCACTGAGCTCAGGTTCGCTCCAATGTTCCTTCTATTCTGTTTGAGGAGGCCCAGGTGTCTGTGCCATGGCCTCTGTCCCTCTGTGGCCTATAGGTGATGAAAGATTTGTAGGGAGGACACAAGGACACTCTGGAAGCCTGGAAATGATTATGGATTAGAGGCTTTGTTATCACACCACACCCATCTGAAAATAGCAAAATAGCACTCAGAGAGTCACATTGTAAAATTTTATCCAAGAAGGAACATGGACATAAAAGTGAAATAAACTTCAGAAACTTTAAAAATTTTAGCCAGCAGCAGCCCATGCTATGAGTCCATGGAAATTTGTGAGTGAGTCACTAGTGTGTAAGAGGGGGAGAGAGTTTCTCTCCGACACATATTTTCATTGGGGAACTGGGAAATCTAGGCCACAAGGGAGCTCCTTGATCCTACCAAGCACAGGATCTGACTTGGTGAGCAGTGGGGAGACTATGAGAAGGAGTGGCATTGGGAAGTGCTTTGTGTGCACTTCTATACACTACCACCAATAGAAGGAGGACATTTCTAATCCTAACTCATAGAGAACTGCACGGAAATCTACTATCCAGAATGGGTGAAAGTCTCTGGTTTGGCAAGTCTCTGGACTGAGATTTTCAATCTAGTCTCATGTAGGGAAGGAGATTTCATGGCCAGAACTGAGAGGTGAGTGTGGAATAGGCATGAGCTGCAGGTGCAGAAATTGGGAGCTCTCCCCTTGGCAGGACTGGGCCAGCATGGATGTGACCTAGGAGACTCAATTTTCTTTCA
Source organism: Mandrillus leucophaeus (assembly GCF_000951045.1). NCBI lineage: Eukaryota > Metazoa > Chordata > Mammalia > Primates > Cercopithecidae > Mandrillus > Mandrillus leucophaeus. The sequence continues at coordinate 203,342 of NW_012101355.1, read as the reverse complement.
ACCAGGGAGTTTGGCAGCCTGGGACAGTTTAATGATCTAAAGGCAAACTGCTTGTGTCTTGTCTGGCTGTTTTAGCTTGCTGCCAATGGTAGGTTGCAGGAGAGAGCTCCACCAGGTTGAGAGTGTGGAAGCAAAGTGGATCCCACTGCCACATGCTAGGTTTTGAATTCAAAGCTACCCCTTTCTTCATGCATGCTCTTTGGCACAGCAGAGGTTCCTTCGCTCCTTCCTGGAGTATTGCCCCAATGATGTTAGTATTGCTCTCTGTCTCCTGTCCAGGCTGGTGCTTGTGCCTTCCACTGGGGAGCCTAAACATGGACTTGCCTAGCCCAGTCCAACTCAGCTTTGCCCCTTTCATCTGCCTTGGATATAGACAACAGGATCAGACACCCAGGAAGCTCTATAGCCTAGCCCATTTTCTAAGATATCTGAGTATTTATCCTGGTGAACAAAGCTCAAGCTTGAACCCCACAGCCATGACCACAGCTGACTCTCACCTGAAAGTACCATCTAATGAACAGGAGGTCAAACTGCATAGTCCATTACAACATCTGCCGACACAATAGCATAGCACTCAGAAAGGAGATACGATTTGTGTGACATCTGCTGCCTTCATTACCCACACAACCCCAGCTACTCATTAGGTCTTGAACCCACTTATGCACCGGGTACATTATGACTACAACTGGCATTTGAGAAAGCCACCACACTGGGGCTATTTATAACTAAGGAAATTATACGAATTCTACACTACTCCCCTGCTACTCCAGTCAGTCCTTTTTATGGTGTCCACCATTGGGGGACCTGAGGACAGGCTTGCTTCTTCAAATTCTGTACAGCATTATCCCATCGCTGGGGCTGAACATAGAGCCCAGGCCACTGAGCATTTCACAGACTAGTCCATTGCTTGAGGCACAGGAGATCTTCTCCATGTAAACAAAGACCCCTACTACTACTGCCACACCTCGCTGGCTCTTACCTGTAAGCAACACCTACAGCCCTGAAGTTTGAACTAAGCAATCCAATATAAAATCCGCTGACACAAGCTTGAGGTATACAGAAAAATATCTGGGAACCAGTCCCAGATAAGCTTTCCAAGACCTCTGTCACCCCAGAGACACAGAGGAACATAAGCCTATTCACATTTTCAGTATACTGCTACTATAACCAGCATTTGAGAAACACATATTAAAGCTGTCTATAACCAAGGAATTATTATAGAGTGCTTGCCACTAAAAACACTTAGAAGCAAAGCCAAACAACCTTACTCAACAAACATTATAGTCATATCTCCAAAGGGAAAAAAATGGACTCTATAAGCAAAAGTAAATTTAAAAATAACAAGTGAAAATGTTATTTCACTCCTCCTCTCCAGATGAGGAGAAGACAGTGTAACAATGCTGAAAATATGAAAACGTGTGGGTGTTATGACATTCCCAAACAATCATACTAACTTGGTAGCAATGGATCCTAATCGAAATTAAATTTTTGAAATATCACATAAAGAATTCAAAACATTAATTTTAAAGACACTCAATGAAATCAAAGAGAAAGCTGAAAAGCAATAAGAAGAAATGAAAAAAAATCAATTCAGGATATGAGTGAGAAATTTACCAAAGAGATAGATATTAAAAAACAAAAAAATATGAAAATAAAAAATTATGAAAGGAATTACAACATATGATTAAAAGCTTCAACAGTAGACTAGGCCAAGTAGAATACAGAATCTCAGAACTTGAAGGTAGGTCTTTCAAATTAATCCAGTCTGACAAAAAAAGAAATAAATAAAAAAAACCAAAACCTTCAAAACGTTTGTAACTATGTAAAATGCCCAAACCTATGAATCATAGGTATTCTCAAGAGAGAATAAAAAGAAAAAACAAGATTGAAAAATCTATTGAGAAAATAGTTGAGAAAATCTTCCCTAGTGTAGTAAAAGATCTAGATATCCAGATACAAGAGACTCAAATAATTCTGGAAAAATTATTTCAAGAAAGTACTCACCATAACATATAATAACAAGACTACAATCGAAGTGAAGGACAAAATCCTAAAATTAGCAAGAGAAATGCTTTGAGTCACTTATAAAGGAAAGCCCATCACATAAACAGCAGACTTCTCAGCAGAAACCTTACAAGCCTGAAGAGAATGAGGTTCTGTTTCCAGAGTTATTCATGAAAAAAAAGAACAGTTTCAACTCTGAATTTTGAATCCTGCTATAATGTTTATCAGTGAAGAAATAAAGTATTTTCTAGATGAACAAATGCTGAGCGAATTTATCATGACTATATTCGTTCTACAAGAAATGCTAACGGAAGTTCTAAATATGGATAAAAAGGTCAATACTCTCCATCATAAGCACACACAATAGTATAAAACTCACAGGCCAAAGAATTTACAAAAAAACTAGATAACAATTAAAATTATGACAGGAACAAAACATGACACATCAGTATTAGCCTCGAATATAAATGAATTAGATACTGCACTTAAAGATACAATTGGCAGAATAGATGTTAAAGACATGATCTATTATTTTATTCTTGAAAAAGACTCACCTTACTCATAAATACAATTATAGACTGAAGGTAAAGGGGTGAAGACAGATGTTCTGTGCAAACAGAAACCAAAAATAAGCAAGAGTAGTTATACCTATGACAGTTAAAACTCACTTTAAATAAAGAACAGTAAAGAAAGTTCAGTATATAATGATAAATGGCTCAATTCAACAAGAAGATATAATAATCCTAAATATATATGCACCCAGAATCACAAAACAAATATTACTAGAACTAAGGGAAGATATAGCGATACAATAATAGCTGGAGACTTCAACATTCCAATGACAGCACTACACAGATTATCAAGCCAGAAAAAGGAAAAACAAATGCAAGACTTTAAACGGGACTTTCGACCAAGTAGACCTAATAGACATTTAAAGAACATTCTCAACCAATTCAGAATTCCTCCAATTGGCCCATGGAAAATTCTCCAGGATAGACCATATTTTAGGCCACAAAGCAAGCCTCAATAAGTTTTAAGAAATTAAACTTATATCAAATATCTTCTCAGACCACAGTGGAATAAAACTAGAAATCAATTCCAAAAGGAACTCTTCAACTGTAAAAATATGTTCTGGGGGGGCACCCAAGATGGCCAAATATGAACAGCTCCAGCCTCGAGCTCCCAGCGTGAATGACACAGAAGTTGGGTGATTTCTGCATTTTCAACAGAGGTATCAGCATCATCTCACTAGGGCATGTCGGACAGTCAGTGCTGGTCAGTGGGTGCAGCCCAACCAGCTAGATCTGAAGCAGGGTGAGGCATGGCCACACCTGGGAAGGGCAAGGGGGAAGGGAATTCCTTTTCCTAGCCAAGGGAAACTGAGACACACAACACCTGGAAAATCAGGTAACTCCCACCCTAATACTGTGCTTTACCAAGTGTCTTAGCAAACAGCACACCAGGAGATGATATCCCACACCTGGCCCACAGGGTCCCATGCCCACGGAGCCTACCTCATTGCTAGCACAGCAGTCTGAGATCTAAATGCAAGGCGGCAGTGAGGCTGGGGGAGGGGTGCCCACCATTCCTGAGGCTTAAGTAGGTAAACAAAGTCACTGGGAAGCTTGAACTGGGTGGAGCCCTCAGCAGCTCAAGGAGGACTGCCTGCCTCTGTAGACTCCACCTCTGGGGATAGGGCATAGCTAAACAAAAAGCAGCAGAAACCTCTGCAGGTGTCATTGTCCCTGTCTGACAGCTTTGAAGAGAGCAGTGGTTCTCCCAGAATGAAGGTTGAGATCTGAGAACAGACAGACTGCCTGCTCAAGTGAGTCCCTGACCCCTGAGTAGCCTAACTGGGAAACATTTCCCACTAGGTGCAGACTGACACCTCACACCTCACACGGCTGAGTACACCACTGAGACGAAGTTTCCAGAGGAAGAATCAGATAGCAACACTTGCTGTTCAGCAATATTCTATCTTCTGCAGCCTCTGCTGCTAATACCCAGGCAAACAGGGTCTGGAGTGGACCTCAAGAAAACACCAAAAGACCCGCAACTGAGGGTCCTGACTGTTAGAAGGAAAACTAACAAACAGAAAGGACACTCACAGCAAAACCACATGAGTTCGTCACCATCATCAACGACCAAAGGCAGTTAAAACCACAAAGATGGGGGAAAAGCAGGGCAGAACAGCTGGAAATTCAAAAAATCAGAGTACATCTCCCCCTCCAAAGGAACGTAGCACATCACCAGCAAAGGAAAAAAACTGGACAGAGAATGACTTTGACGAGTTGAGAGAAGAAGGCTTCAGTCAATCAAACTTCTCAGAGCTAAAGGAGGAACCACGTGACCAGCACGAAGAAACTAAAAACATTAAAAAAAGAATGGAAGAATGGATAAGTGGAATAACCAATGCAGAAAAGTTCATAAACGAACTGATAGAGATGAAAACCATGACATGAGAGCTACATGGCAAATGTACAAACTTCAGTAACCGACTCGATCAACTGGAACAAATAGTATCAGTGATTGAAGAACAAATGAATGAAATGAAACGAGAAGACAAGTTTAGAGAAAAAAGAGTAAAAAGAAATGAACAAAGCTTCCAAGAAATATGGGATTACATGAAAACACCAAATCTATGTCTGATTGGTGTGCCTGAAAGTGACAGGGAGAATGGAACCCAATTGGAACACACTCTGCAGGGTATCATCCAGGAGAAATTCCTCAACCTAGTAAGGCAGGCCAACATTCAAATTTAGGAAATACAGAGAATGCCACAAAGATGCTCCTCGAGAAGAGCAACTCCAAGACACATAATTGTCAGATTCACCAAAGTCGAAATGAAGGAAAAAATGTTAAGGGCAGCCAGAGAGAAAGGTCGGGTTACCCACAAAGGGAAGCCCATCACTCTAACAGCAGATCTCTCGGCAGAAAC
>NW_012101355.1:197782-198350 GCF_000951045.1 Mandrillus leucophaeus | reverse complement strand
ATATCCAGAACCTATAAAGAACTCAAACAAATTTACAAGAAAAAAACAACCCCATCAAAAAGTGGGCAAAGGATATGAACAGACACTTCTCAAAACAAGGCATTTATACAGGCAACAAACACATTAAAACATGCTCATCGTCACTCGCCATCAGAGAAATACAAATCCAAACCACAATGAGATACCATCTTACACCAGTTAGAATGGCAGTCATTAAAAAGTCAGGAAACAATAGATGCTGGAGAGGATGTGGAGAAATAATACCACTTTTACACTGTTAGTGGGACTGTAAACTAGTTCAACCATTGTGGAAAACAGTGTGGCAATTCCTCAAGGATCTGGAACTAGAAATACCATTTGACCTAGCCATCCCATTTCTGGGTATATATCCAAAGCATTATAAATCATGCTGCTATAAAGACACATGCACACATACGTTTATTATGGCACTATTCACAATAGTAAAGACTTGGAATCAACCGAAATGTCCATCAATGACAGACTGGATGAAGAAAATGTGGTACATATACACCATGTAATACTATGCAGCCATAAAAAAGGATGAGAT
>NW_012101355.1:193304-195098 GCF_000951045.1 Mandrillus leucophaeus | reverse complement strand
AGCAAAATAACCAGCTACATCATAATGACAGGATCAAGTTCACACATAACAATATTAACCTTAAATGTAAATGGACTAAATGGTCCAATTAAAAGACAGAGACTGGCAAATTGGATAAAGAGTCAACACTCATCAGTTTGCTGTATTCTGGAGAACCATCTAACATGCAGAGGCACACATTGGCTCAAAATAAAGGAATGGAGGAAAATCTACATAGCAAATGGAAAACAAAAAAAGGCAGGGGTTGCAATACTAGTCTCTGATAAAACAGACTTTAAACAATCAAAGATCAAAAGAGACAAAGAAGGCCATTACATAATGGTGAAGGGATCAATTCAACAAGAAGAGCAAACTATCCTAAGTATACGTACACCCAATACAGGAGCACCCAGATTCATAAAGCAAGTCCTTAGAGACTTACAAAGAGACTTAGACTCCCATACAATAATAATGGGAGACTTTAACACCCCACTGTCAACATTAGACAGATCAACGAGACAGAAAGTTAACAAGGATATCCAGGACTTGAACTCAGCTCTGCACCAAGCAGACCCAATAGACATCTACAGAACTCTCCAGTCCAAATCAAGGGAATATACATTCTTCTCAGCACTACATCGCACTTATTCCAAAATTGACCACATAGTGGAAAGTAAAGCACTCCTCAGCAAGTGTAAAAGAACAGAAATTATAACCAAGTGTCTCTCAGATCACAGTTCGATCACACTAGAACTCAGGACTAAGAAACTCAATAAAAAATGCTCAACTACATGGAAACTGAACAACTGGCTCCAGAATGACTACTGGGTACATAATGAAATGAAGGCAGAAATAAAAGTGTTCTTTGCAATAAATGAGAACAAAGATACAACATACCAGTGTCTCTGGGACACATGTAAAGCAGTGTGTAGAGGGAAATTTATAGCATTAAATGCCCACAAGAGAAAGCTGGAAAGATCTAAAATTGACACTCTAACATCACAATTAAAAGAACTAGAGAAGCAAGAGCAAACACATTCAAAAGCTAACAGAAGGCAAGAAATAACTAAGATCAGAGCAGAACTGAAGGAGATACAGACACAAAACACCCTCCAAAAAATCAATGAATCCAGGAGCTGATTTTTTGAAAAGATCAACAAAATTGATAGACTGCTAGCAAGAATAATAAAGAAGAAAAGAGAGAAGAATCAAATAGACTCAATAAAAAAATGATAAAGGGGATATCACCACCGACCCCACAGAAATACAAGCTACCATCAGAGAATACTATAAATACCTCTCTGCAAATAAACTAGAAAGCCTAGAAGAAATGGATAATTTCCTGGACACATACACTCTCCCAAGACTAAACCAGTAAGAAGTTGAATCCCTGAAGAGTCCAGTAGAAGGCTCTGAAATTGAGGCAATAATTAATAGCCTACCAACCAAAAAAAGTCCAGGACCAGACAGATTCACAGCCGAATTCAACCAGTGGTACGAGGAGGAGCTGGTACCATATCTTCTGAATCTATTCCAATCAACAGAAAAAGAAGGAATCCTCCCTAACTCATTTTTTGAGGCCAACATCATCCTGATACCAAAGCCTGGCAGAGACACAACAAAAAAAGAGAATTTTAGACCAATATCCTTGATGATCATCAGTGCAAAAATCCTCAATAAAATACTGGCAAACCGAATCCAGTAGTACATAAAAAGTTTATCCACCATGATCAAGTGGGCTTCATCCCTCGGAGGCAAGACTGGTTCAACATACGCAAATCAATAAACATAATCCAGCATATAAACAGAACCAAA
>NW_012101355.1:178929-191455 GCF_000951045.1 Mandrillus leucophaeus | reverse complement strand
CTGGAAACCATCATTCTCAGCAAACTATCGCAAGAACAGAAAACCAAACACCGCATGTTCTCACTCATAGGTGGGAATTGAACAATAAGATCACTTGGACCCAGGAAGGGGAACATCACACACCGGGGCCTATTGTGGGGAGCAGGGAGGGGGAAGGGATACACCTAATGTAAATGATGGATATAATGTAGGAGATACATCTAATGTAAATGATGAGTTAATGTGTGCAGCACACCAACATGGCACATATATACATATGTGGCAAACCTGCACGTTGTACGCATGTACCCTAGAAGTTAAAATATAATAAAATTATTAATAAAAAAAATTTCCTGTATTATCTTTGAGTCAATGATAAAATGTAGACATAAATTAAATAATATTTGAAACAAATCAAAATGGAAATAAAACATACCTAAACCTTTGTAATACAGCGGAAGTGGTATTAACATGGAAGTTTATAATGTTAAATGCCTACATCAAAGTAATAAAAAGTCTACAAATTAACAACCTACCATCACTACTCAATGAACTAGAAAATGTGAACAAACCAAACCCAAATCTAGTAGAAGAAAATTAACAAACATGAGAGCAAAAGCACATGAAATTTAGAGCAAATAAACAATATTAAAAAGCAATGAAATAAAGTTTGTTATTTAAAAAAATAATGAAGATTGACAGAACTCTCTCTAGAATAACCATGAGAAGAAGAGAGATGATTCAGATAAACACACTGGAAATGAAACATGAGTCCTTATAACTGATATCACAGAAATAAGATAACTGGAGAGTACCATGAACAACTCTATGCTAATAAACTAGAAAAAGTAGAGGAAATGGATAAATTTCTGGAAACATACAACCTCCTAAGATTGAAACAGAAAAAAATGGAAATCATGAACAGATCAAATATGACTAGTGAGGTTGAGTAATAATAATATTTTTAAAATCCCAACAAAGAAAGGCCCAGAACCAGATGGATTTATAGCTCAGTTCTAACCGACGTACACAGCAGAACTTATTCCAGGCCTACTGAAACAATTTTTTTAAAAAAATCAATACGGAAAGCATTATTTCTATCTCATTCTATGATGCCAATATCAACTAATTACCAACGCCAGTTATAAACATATGAAAATAAAAGAGAAAAAAAATCTACAAACCAGTATCCCAGATAAACATAGATGTGAAAATCCTCAACAAAATTTTAACTAACTGAATCCAACACCACATCAGAAAGATTATATATCACGATCAAGTTAGTTTTATCCCAGAGATGAAAGGATGGTTCAACATACACAAATCAATAAAAGTAATTCACCACGTAAACAGAATTAAAAGCAAAAGCCATACGAGCATCTCTATAGAAGCAGGAAAAATTAATAGAATTCAGCATAACTTTATTATAAAAAGTCTTTTAAAACTAAGCATAGAAGAAACATACCTCAAAGTGATAAAAACCATATATAACAAGCCCATAGTCAACCTTATACTGAATGGGGAAAAGTTGAAAGCATTCTTTCTAAGAACTGAAACAAGACAAAAATGCCCATTTTCAATACTCCTTTTCAACGTAATACTGGCAGTTGTAGCCGGGGACGTCAGGCAAGAGAAAGAAGTAAAATGCATCTAAATTGAACCATGCTTTTTCTAACAGAAATGAGAAATACTGAAGAGTTTTATACAAGGGAGTGATTAGAGCAGATTTCTGTTTTTCATGGGTTTTTAAATCTAGAGATAGGGTCTTGCTCTGTTGCCCAGGCGGGAGTGCAGTAGTGTGATCATAGCTCACTGCAGTCTCAAACTTCCGGCCTCAAGTGATCTTTCTGCCTCAGCCTCTCAAGTAGCTGGGACTACAGGCACATGCCACTACACCCTGCTAATTTTTAAATTTTTTCTAGGAATAGGGTCTTGCCATGTTGCCCAGGCTGGTCTTAAACTCCTGAGCTCAAGTGACTCTCCCATTTTAACCTCCCAAAGTGCTGGATTACAGGCATAAGCCACTGCACTGGCCCAGATTTCCATTTTTAAAAGAGCATGTAATCGTCTGGGCGCCGTGGCTCACGCCTGTGGTCTCATCCCTTTGAGAGGCTGAGGCAGGTGGAGATCGTGCCATTGTACTTCAGCCTGGGCAACAAGAGCCAAAGTCCGTCTCAAACAAACAAACAAAAAATCATGTGATGATGCCATTTATGTTATTTTTAACAATATGTATATATATGCTCTCAGGAAACTAGGAATAGAGGAGAATTTCCTCAACTTGGTGAAGAAAATTTACAAAGAAACTAACATCATACTTAATGATGAGTGTTATAGATTGAACTGAGTCCCCTCTAAATTCACATGCCAAGTCCTAATCCCTAGCACTTCTGAATGTGACTGTATTTGGGGATAGAGTTGTTAAAGAAATAATTATGTTAAATTGAGGTCATTAAGATGGGCCCCAGTCTAATACAATTAGTGTCATAAAAAGAGGAAATTAGGACACAGAGAAGTACCGAGAGAAGGTCATGAGAAGACATAGGGAGAAGCCAGCCATCTACAAGCCACGGAGAGAGACCTCAGAAGAAACCAACCCTTCTGACACCTTGATTTCAAATTTCTAGCCTTCAGTATTGGGAGAAAACAAATTTCTGTTGTTTAAGTCAAAAAAAAAAAAAAAAGAAAAGAAAAATAAGTCAAATTATTTCTGTTTGCTGATGATATGACCTTATACACAGAAAATTTTAAAGATTCTACCCAAAAGACTCCTAGATTTGATAAGTGAATTCAGTAAAGTTTCAGGATACAAAATCAATGTACAAAAATTAGTAGCATTTCTATTTACCAGTAATAATCAAGCTTAGAGTCAAATCAAGTAGTCAGTTTGTTAGCATTTACAGTAGCTATAAAAATGAAATACCTGGAATGCATTTAACCAAGGAAGTAAAAAATACCTACAAGGAAAACTATCAAACACTGATTATAGGAATTTGAGATGACACAAATAAATTGAAAAACATGTTATGCTCTTGAGACAGAGGAATGAACATCATTAAAATGGCTATATTATCTAAAGCAATCTACAGATTCATTTCAATTCTCATCAAAATACCAATGTAATTTTTCACAGAATTAGAAAAAATCATAAAATTCATATGGAACCACCAAAGAGCTTGCATAGCCAAAGCAATCCTGTGCAAAAGGAACTAAGTTGGGTGCATCACATTATCTAATTTCAAATTATACTACAAAGCTATAGAAACTACAACAGCGTGGTATTAGCATAAAAATAGACACATAGATCAAAAGAACAGAAGAGAGAACACAGAAATTAAGCCACATACCTGCAGCGAACTGGTCTTTGATAAAGTCAACAAAAGATAGACTCTGAAAAGGACATCGTAATCAAAAAGGGTTCTTGGAAAATTGAGAGGCCGTACACAGAAGAATAAATCTGGACCTGTATCTCTCACCATATACAAAAATTTTCACAAATGTATTAAAGGCTTAAATGTAAGACCAAAACTACAAAAATACAGGAAGAAAACAAGAAACAGTATTCTGAACATCAGTTTTGGCTAAGATATCATGATAAAGACCTTAAAAACAAATGCACAATACCAAAAATAGACAAATGGGACTTAATTAAACTAAAGTGCTTCTTTACAACAAGAGAAATTATCAACAAAATAAACAGACAACGTACAGAATGGGATAAAATATTTACAAACAATACATCCAATAAAATATTAATAACTAGGTTCCACAAAGAACTTAGACATCTCAACAACAAAAAAATAATTCTGCTAAAATGTGGGCAAATGGCATAAACAGGCTTTTTCAAAAGAAGACATACAAATGGCCAACAAACGTATAAAAAACTGCTTAACATTGCTAATCAATGAAATGCAAATTAAAATTTTGATTAGCTATTATATTACACCACAGTAGCTATTATTCAAAAGTCAAAAAATAACAGATTTGGGAGAGTGTGGAGAAAAAAGGAAGCACTCATAAGCTTTAGTAGGAATATTAACGAGTATAACTTATAATGAATACAGTAGGTAGAGTTCTCAAAGAATTAAAAATAGAATTACCATTCTATGCAACAATTCCACTACTGGTTATCTACCCAAAAGGAAATAAATTTTATACAAAAGGGTACCTACACTCATGTGTTTATAGCAGCATTGTTCACAACAGAAAATATATAGAATCAACTAAAGTGTCAATCAATGGATTATTGGATAAAGAAAATGTGGTGTATATATACAATGGATTGCACTCAGCCGTTAAAAAAGAGAATAAAGTCATTTTTCTTCTCCAGTAACATCGATGAAACTAGAGGCCATTATCTTGAGTGAATGGTTCGGAAACAGAAAGGCAAATACCACATGTTTTCACTTATAAGTGAAAGCTAAATAATGTATAGAACTGGACATAAGGAGTAAAATAATAGACATTGGAGATTCAAAAGGATGCGAGGGATCAGAGGGGGATGAAGGATGAACAATTACTTAGTGGATACAACGTACATTATTAGGTTGATGGCTACACTGAAACCCTAGACTTCACCATTATGCAATATATCCATGTAACAAAAATACTTCCTCCTAAATTATAAATATTAAAACAAAAACACAAACACCTCTTTTGTTCACCTGACCTCCATAAGCCACTATTCTAACTATAGACTATAGTGTCATTTTAGGTCTCCTGGCATTAGTATCAGTTCAGAACTTATGTACAATATTCTCCAAAACTTCTGATTATTTTTCCCTAATTCTTCCATGCCAAAGATTGACATTATATGTTGTTGGGCATGTGGTGAGACCCATTCTTCCCTTCATTCAAGGGGTGTGAGTCTGTAAACTGGCTCAAGCGTGGGAATTGATTGAAGGGCCATGACTCTGTTTTGTGTTACAAGCTAGAATTTTGATCAATTGACCTAGAACTCCTCTGCTTATACAGATTTAGTAATAATATAATGGACTTATTATCTGTCTCACTACTAGAAACGTGCTTAACTAACCAATGTCATAGGTCTGTATCAGTCAGATTATTCTGATTGCTGCTTTGACTCTTCTGCTTACCTAGTTTTTGTCAGTTAAGTGCTGTCACTTGGCCCCTGCCACTTGGGAATCCAATTATTTCTATTAAATTTATTTTATTAGTTCAATGCTATCAATCCTTCTTGCAATTTCTGACCTACAGAGAAAAATGATCTTCAAAGATGATAGGGTTCCCACAAAAATTTATTTCTCATAATTGTGGCTAAGAATTGTTCCCAGTAACCCCCCAAGGTGGGGGAGAAGGTCTTAAATGATATATATCCCTAAGAATTTGGATTCTTTCCTCTACAGTAGGTCAAGGCAGGACTGGAATTTCAACTTCATTTAGTGTAGGACACCTTTTCGTCTATGTTTTTCTAAACTTTTTTTAGAGTTTTTCTGACACGCTGAGCTACAACACTAAATCCAGACTCTCTCCTTTTTTGAGCCTATATCAATATATTTGGCCTGTTTCAGGTTTGTGTTTCTTCCACGATTATCCATACTTTTAATATCCATTGTCATGCATATTCCCTGGATTTATGTCTATATAAATTAGAAAAAAAAAAAACGTGACCTGATGAGACTTGAGTCTAGTTATAGGTCTAGAAGCAAAGAAGGGTGGTCTGGTGGGTCCTAACAATGATCAGCAGTGTCTTACTTCTGCTTCTTCTCAGAGCTTAAGTTGTAGTTTATTTCCATGCATATAATCTCTTGCTCACAGGTACCCAGATATCTGCAGTAACCCAGCAATTCATTTGTGCAATAGCTTTCACCACTGCTTTAAGCATTTTCCAACCTACAGTTTACACTATACTGAATTCTAGTCAGTATTCCAAGTCAGAAAAGACAAACCAGTTCCTCAGACTGTCCCCAGGGAGGCTAGAACTTTACAAGCAAGTTCCATTAATATTCTTCCATTCCAATGGAGGAACAAATAATATGATGGATTCTTTCAGACACTCAGTGCTGTGTCAGAGAGGCAGTGGGACAAGGACAAGCAGAAATGACATGAAATTTTCTAGCATTTTGAGTGTAGCTTTTTGTGTTTTTTTGTTTTGTTTGTTTGTTTTTGGCATTTCCGTGGTTGCTTCTTAGCTTGTTTCTAGAGTTCTCACAAAACTACTTTGCTCTATATCTGGTGGGGTATTTTTGTTTGTTTGTTTTTGTTTTGTTTTGTTTTGTGTTTTTTGGTGTTTCCATGGGGCAATGAGGGCCTAGAGCTTTCTGGTCTGCTATCTTGCTGATGTCACTCTTCAGTAGTATCTCCTCTTCTCATCATGCTTGTCTATTTTTATATCTTTCTTTTATAAGGTTGTGGTTCACCTTGAAACTATTCTAGGAGCCTCAGTTCAACATGTTAAATTGAAGAAAATGAAGTACTCTTTTCAGTTGTGGATCGCAATGATGTCAGCAAAGGGACATGATGGGAAGGTATGTTTGCCTCTTCCTTTCCTTACTTTATTCTTTGTGTAAACATTTATTGAGCTTCTATTGTGGGCCATATGTTAGAGGTGTAGGGAAAAGAAACTCCTGAAAAAATAAGTAAAATAGTAAAATATTTAAAGAAAGCACAGTTTGGTGAATGCTTTGCTAGCATAAGCATATATGGTTGTGTGATCACACAGAGTGTGCCCATTCCTATATGGAAGTCAATGAAGGCTTCTTGATGGAGGAGTTGCAGTCTCCCAAATCTTGAGTGATTTGGAAACCTTAGCCAGGTAGAGAAGAGATAAAGATTATGCCAGGCAGAGGGGAAACCACAGCATGAACAAGGATATAGGGGAATGAGGTATGTTGTGTTCTGGGTACGGAGAACATGTAAGTTTCAATAAAGCATAAAGTGATTAGGTAACTTCAGTTGTCAAGTTCTTTAAAAATGAACAATTTGAGAAATATAAGATAAATTGAACATTCTGGAGAATTTAACTTTTGTGAATATAGGAATGTTTTCTGCCAATGGGAATATTTGTGTTAGAGCATGACACATCCAAATTTGAAGTGCAGGCTACCTCCTAGTTTTGTTATCTTGGGCAAGTTACTTAGCTATTCTGCAGTTTACTCATACATAAAGTTAAGCTATTGATACCTATGTTACAGATTTATTTTGTGGATTAACAATATTTTTATAAGGTATCTCACGTAGAGTAGCCCTTCCATAAGGCAGAACTCACACGAGCCCCTCTACCTTAAAAAAATAGTTACTTTTAAAATTTTTTAAAATAGACAGTTTTCTTTGTAGAAACACTTTGGAAATCTCTCAGAACAAAACGTTTATAAAAATTCACAAGGTGAGGATGTTTGGCTCTGAGATGAAAGTTTATAATCAGAACTTTAGATCAAAACTATAGCTGAAATCAAAAGCAAAAAGTTTATTTTGAGTTCACTTCCAGAAGACACTGTCTTATAATTTGGATAAACTGTTAACATACATGCTGACTGTCAAAACTGGTCCTGTAATTACAAATCTGGAAAAAAAAGAGAAGGGAAAAATCTGTTCTCCTTTTACTTTGAATCATGATTGCAGATTTAGAGGTGGTGGTCATAACCACTTTACCATGTTGCTCATTAATAATCACTTAAAATAGGTAGAAAAGAGATGTGGCCATTTTCTAAACCGTACTGTTTAATGTTAATGTAGCTCTTTTTTATTACAGACCTAATTTAAAATTTTTAAATTTTGTGACTATATAATAGTTGTATGTATTTATGGGGTATAGATGTTTTGACACATACATACAATGTGTGATTATGAAATCAGTGTAACTGGAGTATCTGTCAGTTTAAACATTTATTATTTCTTTGTGTTGTAACATTCCAATTCCACTCTCTTAGTTGTTTTATAATATACAACAAAGTACTTTAAACTGTAGTCACCCAATTGTGCTATCAAATACTGGACTTTATTCCTTCTCTTTTTATACTCAATAATCATCCCAACTTCTCTTGCAGTTTCTTTTGCATTTGCACTATAACATTTATTTCTTTCTATACTATTTCTTAGAAATGATTGTAGTTATTATCATAGTCATATATTCAAAAACAAAATTCAACACTCAATAAAAGTAAATTCAAAAATAAGAAGAATCCGCTATTCCCCTGGTTGCTCAGAAATCAGTGTATCGATGCAGAAAGCCTGAAAAAGAAATGTACTATAACACCCTCATATTAACACAATAGACTCTGAGCAAAAGAAATGTTCACAATGCCAGATAAGGAAATCAAAATATTGACTTTAAAGAGGCTTAATGAAATTAAAGTGATTGTTTTGTGTGTGTGTGTGTGTGTGTGTGTGACAGAGTCTCGCTCTGTTGCCTAGGCTAGACTGCAGTGGTGCAATCTTGGCTAACTGCAACCTCTGCTTCCCTTGTTTAAGTGATTCTCCTGCCTGAAACTCCTGAGTAGCTGGGGCTACAAGCACACACCACTATGCTTGACTAATTTTTGTATTTCTAGTGGAGATGGGGTTTCACCATTTTGGCCAGGCTAATCTCAAACTCCTGACCTCAGGTGATCCAATCACGCTGGCTCTCTAAAGTGCTGGGATTACAGGCATGAGCCACCACATCTGGCCCTTAAATGGAAATTTGTAAAGCAATACAAAGAAATTAGAATATCAATTTAGGC
Source organism: Mandrillus leucophaeus (assembly GCF_000951045.1). NCBI lineage: Eukaryota > Metazoa > Chordata > Mammalia > Primates > Cercopithecidae > Mandrillus > Mandrillus leucophaeus. The sequence goes on along the minus strand of NW_012101355.1, from coordinate 182,795 downwards.
TGTTAATATGAAATTACTAAGAGGATAGATTTTCTTAAAAAAAAAAAGTAATAATAACAGACATTTTGGAACTTATAAACTCATTGAAGGGGTTACAAAAACATTCCAAAGACCAAGCAGAAGGAAGACTCTCAAAATGTGAAGACACATCTTTTGAAGTAATCTAGTCAAACAAAAATAAAGACAAATGAACAAAGCCCTTAAGATGAGTGTGCAAAAATAACAATACTTACAATTTGTTGGTATTACTGGCGTAGAAAGAAAGATTTTAAAAAAAGTTTAGAAATCCTATTTAAGAAAATTATTTATAGAAGCATCTCAAGTGCAGCAAGAGATTTAGACACCCAGATATAGTAGTCCCAACAATCCCAAGACAAATACATTGCAAAAAGGCATATTAAATCAGAATACCTAAAGTCATTATAAAAGAAATACTTTTATGATCAGCAAGAAAAATGGATCTAGTCACCTATGAAAGAAACCCCATCAGACTAAGAATGAACTTCTTAGCAGAAACTTCACAGGTCAGAAGAAAATGGAATGGGATTTACAAATTGCTGAAAGAAAAAATATAATTAAAAATTTTATATCCAGCATGATTAACCTTCATAAATGAAGGAGAAATAAAGTCTTTTCCAGACAAGCAATTGTTGAGGGAATTTATCACCACTAGACCAGACCTAAAACAAATGTTCAAAAATGTCCTTGACATGGAAATAAAAGGTATATGTTCATGATTATGATAACTCATTAACATATAAAACTCAATGGTCTTATAAAACAATCACACAAAGGAGGAAGAAAAGTCAAATTGTGAATACAACAAAATTTCACCAAACCATAAAGACAAACAGAGAAAAAGAAACAATGTATAAAACAATTAGAAAAGATTTAATGACCTTACAGAAAATAAACCTCATATATAAATATTAACCTTGACCTCAAATGGATTAAATACTCTACTAAAGAGAGATAGATTGGCAGAAAATATAAGAAACATGATCCATCTAAACGCTGCTTCCAAGAAACTCACCTTCTCTGTAAATACATACATAGACTGAGAGGAAAGGATTGAAAAAAGATATTTTATGGAAGTAGAAACCAAAAAGGAGTAGGAGTAGCTAAATCTATACTAGATATAAGAGATATTAAATTAAAACGTTAAAAAAACAAATTAGGTCAATGCATAATGATAAAAGGATTAATTCAACAGGAGGATATAACATTACTCAGTACATATGCACTCAATACTGGAGCACCCAGATTCATAAAACAAATATTACTATATCTAATAAGAGAGGTGGAAAATAATACAATAATAGTGTGGGGCTTCAACAGCCCACTCACAGCATTAGACATCATTTAGATGGGAAATCAACAAAGAAATATTGAACTTATTTGGACTTTAGGTGCAATAGACCTAACACACCTTGACAGAAAAATCTACTCAACAACTGTGAAATGTACATATTTTTTCACATAAGCACATGGAACATTCTCCAACATAGACCATGTATCACCTTGTATAGACCTTGTATTTTAGGCCACAAAACGAGTCTCAGTGAATTTTTTAACATTAAAAACTTATCAAGAATCTTCTCAGGCCACACTTGAATAAAACTGAATATCACTACCTTTAGAAACTTTGGAAACTATGCAAATACGTGGAAATCAAACATGTTTCTTAATGATTATTGTGTCAATGAAGAAATTAAGGTGGACATTATAACAATTTTTGAAACAAATGAAAAGGAAAACACAACCCATCAAGTTCTGTGGGATACAGAAAAAGGAGTTCCAAGATTCCAAGAGTCCAAGAGGGATGTTCATAGCATTAAATGCCTATGCTAAAAAAGTAGGAACATTACAAATTAACAACCTAACGATGGACTGCCAAGAACTAGAAACACAGAACAAACTAAACCAAAAAACCAAAAATTGACAGAAGAAAATGAGTTAAAAAAAAAAAAATCCTAGTAGAACTAAATAAAATAGAGACCAAAAAGGAAAGGTAAAAATACAAAAGGTCACTGAAACAAGAAGTCTTGGTTCTTAAGAAAGATAAACAAAATAATCCACTCTCCAGATTAATCATGAAAAAAAAAAGAGAGAGATTACAACAAAATCAGAAATGAAAAAAGAGAGATTACAACAAAACCAGAAATGCAAAAGAAGACATTATAAATGACATCACAAAAATACAAAGATTCTTTTTTTTTCATATTTTTATTTTCCATTTACCTTTTTAACTTGAAGTGTATGCTTTTTTTTTATCTGTAGGATCCATTTATTAGGAAATTTAATCATAATTGAATCTTTTAATTTAATTAAAATGTTTTTTCTTTTTCTTTTTTAAATTTTTTTATTTTTATTTTTTATTTTTTAAATTATTATTATACTTTAAGTTCTAGGGTACATGTGCATAATGTGCAGGTTTGTTACATATGTATACTTGTGCCATGTTGCTGTGCTGCACCCATCAACTCGTCAGCACCCATCAACTTGTCATTTACATCAGGTATAACTCCCAATGCAATCCCTCCCCCCTCCCCCCTCCCCGTGATAGGCCCCGGTGTGTGATGTTCCTTAAAAATTATTATTAAAAGCTCTGCTTCCACAAACAAGAAAACCTAGAGGAAATAAATAAATTAATTTCTGGAAATATGCAACCTCCCAAGTTTGAATCAGGAAGGAATAGAAAACCTGAGCAGACCCATAATGAATAGCAACATTGAATCAGTAATAAATAATTTTTAACAAAGTAATCTCAGAACTAAATGGACTTGCAGATGAATTATTCCATACACACAAAGAAGAATAAACAATTCTTTTGAAATTGTTTCAGAAGTTAAAAGAGCAGAGAATTCTTCATAACTCATTCCATGACACCACTATCACCCTGATACCAAAACCAGACAAAAACACAACCACCACAGAAAATCTATAGATCAGTATTCCTGAAGGGCATAGATGCAAAAATCCTCAGCAAAATACTAGAAAGCCAAATTCAACAGCATATCAAAAAGATAATATGCCATAAACAAGTGGGTTTTATATGAGGAATATAAGGATGGTTTAACATATACAAATCAATAAAGGTGATATATTACATAAACAGAAATAAAAAAACATATAATTATCTCAATAGATGCAGGAAAAGCATTTAATAAAATTTAGAAACTTTTTATTATAAACAGTGTCAACAATCTAGGCATAAAATGAACATATCTCAATGTAATAAAGGCCACATACAACAAACCCAAATCTAATATGACACTGAATGGAGAAAAGTTGAAGGCATTTCCTCTAAGAACTAGAACAAGACAAAGATGCCCACTTTCACCACTCCTATTCAACATAGTACTGAAAGTCCCAGCCAGAGTGATCTGGCAAAAGAAAGAAATAAAAGATATCCAAGTTAGAAGAAAGGAAGTCAAAATTTTTCCTGTTATCTGATTATATAATCTTATATCTAGAAAAACCTAAAGACTCCAAAAAAAAATTCAGTAAAATTTCAGGATACAAAATCCATGTATAAAAATAAGTAGCATTTTTATATGTGAAAATTTGATTGTTGTATGTAGAACAATGAAAGTGGACGCCTGTCTTTCACCATATACAAAAATCGACTCAAGATGTATTAAAATCTTTCACCATATACAAAAATCAACTCAAGATCTCAGCTACCAATAACAGTGTAGCTGAGAATAAAATCGAGAATACAATTCCATTTGCAATAGCTATGAAAAATAAATTAAGTAGAACTCCTTGTTAATTAACAAGAAGATGAAATATATAATGTATGTATAGTATTTATTTATGTATATTATTTATGTTTATATTTATATTTGTACTTTAGTACTTCT
>NW_012101355.1:176199-178643 GCF_000951045.1 Mandrillus leucophaeus | reverse complement strand
TATATATTATACATATATAAATATACATAATTTTTAGTTTTACTGATATATATATATCAGTAAATACATTAACTCTGTAATTGCTGTAATACTGTAATATATATATGAGTAAAACTAGACAATACTGATGAAAGAAAAAATAGATGACACAAATAAATGGAGAAACATCCCATGCTGGTGGATTGGAAGAATTTCCGTAAAGAAAATTACCATATGGATCTAAGCAATCTACAGATTCAATACTATTCCTAACATGGTGTCATTTTTTCAAAGAATTAGAAAACACTCATAATTTATGTGGAACCAAAATACACCCTGAATCGCCAGAGCCCCAATAGTTTTAAGCAAAAAGAAAAAAGCTGGATGCATCACATTACCGCCTTCAAACTACACTACAAGGTATAGTAACTAAGATATCATGGTGCCGCTATTAAAAAATAGGTCGGGCGCAGTGACTCACACCTGTAATCCCAGAACTTTGGGATCATCTGAGGTCAGGAGCTCGATACCACCCTGGGAAACATGGTGAAACCCGTTTCCACTAAAATACAAAAAATTAGCCAGGCACTACTACAGGTGTGTTGGTGCACACCTGTAGTACCAGCTACTCAGGAGGCTGAGGCAGGAGAATCGCTTGAACCCGGGAGGTGGGTTGCAATGGGCTGAGATCGTTCCATTGCACCTAGGCACATAAACCAAAGGAATAGAATAGAGAACCCAGAAACAGAGCCACATATTGACAGCCAATGTGACATTGACAAAGTCGAGAACACACAGTGGGGAGAGGATACACCGTTCAATAACTGGTGCTGTGAAAATTCGATTGTAGTATATAGAACAATGAAAGTGGACCCCTGTCTTTCACCATATACAAAAATCAACTCAAGATGTATTAAATTCTCAAATATATGACCTGACAATATAAAAATAGTAGATAAAATCTAGGGGAAGCTCCTGTGAACATTGGTCTAGCAAAGAATTTAGAACTGAAACCTCAAAAACACAGGTAACAGAAACAAAAATTGACAAATAGGGCTTAAACTAAAAATCTCCAGTATAGTGAAATAAATAGTCCACAGAGTGAACAGACAACCTGTAGAATGGGAGAAAATATTTCCAAACTATGAATTTGACAGTGAATAATATCCAAAATTTACAAGGAGCTCAGAAAAACTCAGTAACAACAGAAACCCCAAATAATCCCATTGAAAAGTGGGTAAAGAACATGAGTAGACATTTTTCAAAAGAAGGCATACAAATGGCTAACAAGCAACTGAAAAACTGCTCAACAATCACTAATCATCAGAGAAATGCAAAATTAAAACCACAATGAGATTGTTTTCTTACACCAGTCAGAGTGGCTACTATTAAAGTGACAATGTCAGTTGTTGGCAGTGATGTGGAGAAAACGAAATTCTTACACACTTTTGGCAAAAATGTAAATTAGACCAACCCTTACAGAAAACGGTATAGAGATTTCTCAAAGAACAAAAATAGAACTACTGTTCAATCCAGCAGTTTCACTACTGGGTATCTTTTTGAAGGAAAGTAAATCATTATATCAAAAAGGCACTGAACTTTATGTTTACTAGAGGACTACTCACAATAGCAAAATTATAAAATCCACTGAAGTGTTAATCAACAGATGATTGCATAAAGAAAATGTGGTAGGGGGGCGGAGCAAGATGGCCGAATACGAGCAGCTCTAGTCTCCAACTCCCAGCGCGAGCGACACAGAAGACCGGTGATTTCTGCATTTTCAACTGAGGTACTGGGTTCATCTCACTAGGGAGTCCAGGACAATTGGTGCTGGTCAGCTGATGCAGCCCGACCAGCTAGAGCTGAAGCAGGGTGAGGCATCCCCTCACCTGGGAAGTGCAAGGGGGAAGGGAATCCCTTTTCCTAGCCAGGGGAACTGACACACACAACACCTGAAAAATCGGGTAACTCTCACACCAATACTGTGCTTTAAGCAAACAGGCACACCTGGAGATTATATCCCACACCTGGCCAGGAGGGTCCCACACCCACGGAGCCTCCCTCATTGCTAGCACAGCAGTCTGTATTCTAACCACAAGGCACCAGCAAGGCTGAGGGAGGGGCGCCCGCCATTGCTGAGGCTTAAGTAGGTAAACAAAGCCGCTGGGAAGCTTTAACTGGGTGAAGCTCACAGCAGCTCAAGGAAACCTGCCTGTCTCTGTAGACTCCACCTCTGGGGATAGGGCACAGTAAAAAACAACAAAAGCCAAAATCAGCAGAAACCTCTGCAGATGCAAACGACTCTGTCTGACAGCTTTGAAGAGAGCAGTGGATCTCCCAACATGGAGGTTGAGATCTGAGAAGGGACAGACTGCCTGTTCAAGTGGGTCCCTGACCCCTGAGTAGCCTAACTGGGAGACATCCCCCACTAGGGGCAGTCTGACACCCCACACATCACAGGGTGG
>NW_012101355.1:168792-171224 GCF_000951045.1 Mandrillus leucophaeus | reverse complement strand
GGGAGGGATTGCATTGGGATTTATACCTGATGTAAATGACGAGTTGATGGGTGCTGACGAGTTGATGGGTGCAGCACACCAACATGGCACAAGTATACATATATAACAAACCTTCACGTTATGCACATGTACCCTAGAACTTAAAGTATAATAATAACAAAAAAAAGAAAATGTGGTAGATATGCAAAAGAATACACATTCAGTCATAAAAAAATAATAAAATCTTGTCATTTGCAGCAACCTGGATGGAACTGGAGGCCGTTATCTTACATTAAATAAACCAGACACAGAAAGACAAGAACAACATGTTCTAAATAATTGTGTACATATGGATGTAGCATGCACAGTAATAGTCATTGCAGACTCAGAAGAGTAAGGTGTTTGGGAGGAGACTGGATAATGAGAAATTATTTAATGGATACAATATACTTCATTCAGGTGATAGATACCCTGAAAGCTCTGAGTATACCATTATGCAGTTTATACATGTAACAAAATTACTCGTGTACCCCGTAAGTTTATGCAAACAAAAAATGTTGTTGTAGTTATTAATTTTGATAGATTTGTCTTTTAGTCTTCCTATTAAACACATGTGTGGTTTACACATTGCAATTACAGTGTTAATGCATTTTGTGTTGGTCAGAGTATCAAATATTACCAGTGAGTTTTATACTTTCACATGATTTCCTGTTGTTTATTAATTTCCTTTTCTCAAGATTGAGGAACTTTCTTTAGCATTTTTTTTGTGAGACAAGAATGGTGGTTATGAAATCCCACAGATTTTCTCTATCTGAGAGCATCTTTACTTCTCCTTCATGGTTGATGGATAATTTTGTTTGATATAATAATCTATGTTGGAAGGTTTTGTTTCTTCAGCACGTTGAATATGTCTTCTCACTTTCTCCTGACCTCTGAGGTTTCCACTGAGAAGCCTGCTGCCATATGTCTTAGAGCATCTTTATTTGTTACTTGCTACATTTTTTGCTGCTTTTAGCATCCTTTCTTTATCCTTGATCTTTGAGAGTTTGATTAATATATTCCTTGAGGTAGTCTTATTTGGGATGAACCTTCGTGGTGTTTTATGACCTTTTACATGGGTAGTCTTGTTTTTCTCTAGGTTTGAAAGTTTATGGTTATTATTTCCTTGAATAAAATTTTTACCCTCATCTCTTTCTCTACATCGTCTTTAAGACCAATAACCCTTAGATTTGCCTTTTTGAGACTATTTTCTAGATACTGTAGGTGTGTTACATTCGCCTTTCTTCTTTTTTCTCTTCTGATGGTGTAATTTCTTTTGTTATTTATGTAAATATAAGGAGTATAGTTTTGTTACATGAATATATTGCTTAGTGGTGAAGTCTGGACTTTCAGTGTAACCATCACCCGGATAATGTACATCATATCCATTAAGTAATTTCTCATTTCTCACCCCTCTTTAACCCTCCGACTCTTCCAATCAGATGTCTATTATTTCACTATGTGTGCACATTATTTAGTTCCCACTCATAACTGAGGACATGCAGTAATCGAGTTCCTGCTTTTCAGTTATTTCCCTCAAGATACTGGCCTGCAGGCTATACACGTTGCTGAAAAATATATGATTTCTTTCTTTTTTGACTAAATATTATTCGATTGAATAATTTTTAATGCCACCCATCTTGTTTTTATACTTTAAGTTTAGGGTACCTGTGCACAGCATGCAGGTTTGTTACATATGTATACATGTGCCATGTTGGTGTGCTGCACCCATTAACTCGTCATTTACATTAGGTATATATCCTAATGCTATCCCTCCCCCATTCCCCCACCCCATGACAGTCACTGGTGTGTGATGTTCCCCACTCTGTGTCCAAGTGCTCTCATTGTTTAATTCTCACCTATGAGTGAGAACATGTGGTGCTTGGTTTTCTGTCCCTGGGATAATTTGCTCAAAATAATGGTTTCTAGCTTCAGCCATGTCCCTACAAAGGACATTAACTCATCCCTTTTTATGGCTGCATAGTATTCCATTCTGTGTATGTGCCAAATTTTCTTAATCCAGTCTATCATTAATGGACATTTGGGTTGGTTCCAAGTCTTTGCTATTGTGAATGGTGCAGCAATAAACGTAAGTGTGCATGTGTCTTTACAGTAGCATGATTTATAATATTTTGGGTATATGCCCAGAAATGGGATGGCTGAGTCAAATGGTATTTCTGGTTCTAGACCCTTGAGGAATCGCCACACTGTCTTCCACAATGGTTGAACTAGTTTTACAGTCCCACCAACAGTGTAAAACCGTTCCTATTTCTCCACATCCTCTACAGCACCTTTTTCCTGACTTTGCAATCATTGCCATTCTAACTGGCATGAGATGGTATCTCATTGTGGTTTTGATTTGCATTTCTCTGATGGCCAGTGATGATGAGCATTTTTTCATGTGTCTGTTGGCT
>NW_012101355.1:168365-168742 GCF_000951045.1 Mandrillus leucophaeus | reverse complement strand
AAACAGGAAGGACACCTACACCAAAACCCCATCAGTACGTCACCATCATCAAAGACCAGAGACAGATAAAACCACAAAGATGGGGAAAAAGCAGGACAGAAAAGCTGGAAATTCAAAAAATAAGAGCGCGTCTCCCCCGGCAAAGGAGCGCAGCTCATCACCAGCAACGGATAAAAGCTTGATGGACAATGACTTTGACGAGATGAGAGAAGGCTTCAGTCCATGAAACTTCTCAGAGCTAAAGGAGGAATTACGTACCCAGCGCAAAGGAACCAAAAATCTTGAAAAAAAAGTGGAAGAATTGAAGACTAGAGTAATTAACGCAGAGAAGGTCATAAACGAAATGAAAGAGATGAAAACCATGACACGAGAAATAC
>NW_012101355.1:165516-168315 GCF_000951045.1 Mandrillus leucophaeus | reverse complement strand
TGCCTTGTAGTATAGTTTGAAGTCAGGTAGCGTGATGCCTCCAGCTTTGTTCTTTTGGCTTAACATTGTCTTGTCAATGCGGGCTCTTTTTTTGTTTCATATGAACTTTAAAGTAGTTTTTTTTTTTTTTTTTTTTCCATTTCTGTGAAGAAATTCATCAGTAACTTGATGGGAATGTCATTGAATCTGTAAATTACCTTGGGTAATATGGCCATTTTCACAATATTGATTCTTCCTGTCCATGAGCATGGAATGTTCTTACATTTGTTTGTGTCCTCTTTTATTTCATTGAGAGGTGGTTTGTAGTTCTCCTTGAAGAGGTCCTTCAAATTCCCTGTAAGCTGGATTCCTAGGTATTTTATTCTCTTTGAAACAATTGTGAATGAGTGTTCACACATGATTTGGCTTTAGTCTGTTATTGTTTTATAGGAATGCTTGTGATTTTTGCACATTGATTTTGTATCCTGAGACTTTGCTGAAGTTGCTTATCAGATTAAGGAGATTTTGGGTGGAGATGATGGGGTTTTGTAAATATACAATCATGTCATCTGCAAACAGGGACAATTTGACTGCCTCTTTTCCTAATTGAATACCCTTTATTACTTTCTCCCGCCTGATTGCCCTGGCCAGAACTTCCAACACTATGGTGAATAGGAGTAGTGAGAGAGGGCATCCCTGTCTTGTGCCAGTTTTCATAGGGAATGCATCCAGTTTTTGCCCATTCAGTATGATATTGGCTGTGGGTTTGTCATAAATAGCTCTTATTATTTTGAGATACGTCCCATCAATACCTAGTTTACTGAGAGTTTTCAGCATGAAGGGCCGTGGAATTTTTTCAAAGGGCTTTTCTACATCTATTGAGATAATCATGTGGTTTTTGTCTTTGGTTCTGTTTATATGCTGGATTACGTTTTTTGATTTGCATATGTCGAACCAGCCTTGCATTCCAGGGATGGAGCCAACTTCTTCATGGTAGATAAGCTTTTTGTTGTTCTCCTGGATTCAGTTTACAAGTATTTTATTGAGGATTTTTGCATTGATGTTCATCAGGGATATTGGTCTAAAATTCTCTTTTTTTGTTGTGTCTCTGCCAGGCTTTGGTTTCAGGATGATGTTGGTCTCATAAAATGAGTTAGGGAGGATTCCCTCTTTTTCTATTGATTGAAATAGTTTCAGAAGGAATGGTACCAGCTCCTCCTTGTACCTCTGGTAGATTTCGGCTGTGAATCCATCTGGTCCTGGAGTTTTTTTTGGTTAATAGGCTGTTAATTATTACCTCATTTTCAGAATCTGTTATTGGTCTATTCAGGGATTCAACTTCTTACTGGTTTAGTCTTGGGAGAGTGTATGTGTCCAGGAATTTATCCATTTCTTCTAGATTTTCTAGTTTATTTGTGTAGAGGAGTTTATAGTATTCCCTGATGGTAGTTTGTATTTCTGTGAGATTGGTGGTGATATCTCCTTTATCATTTTTCATTGTGTCTATTTGATTCTTGTCTCTTTTCTTCTTTATTAGTCTTGCTAGCAACATATCGATTTTATTGATCTTTTCAAAAGTAACTCCTGGATTCATTGATTTTTTGAAGGGTTTTTTATGTCTCTATTTCTTCAGTTCTGCTCTGGTCTTAGTTATTTCTTGCCTTCTGCTAGCTTTCGAATGTGTTTGCTCTTGCTTCTCTATTTCTTTTAATTGTGATATTAGATTTTCAATTTTAGATCTTTCCTGCTTTCTCTTATGGGCATTTAGTGCTCTAAATCTCCCTCTACACACTGCTTTAAATGTGTCCCAGAGATTGTGGTATATTGTGTCTTTGTTCCCATTGGTTTCAAAGAACATCTTTATTTCTGTCTTCATTTCTTTATGTACTTAGTAGTCATTCTGGATCAGATTGTTCAGTTTCCATGTAGTTGAGCTCTTTTGAGTGAGTTTCTTAGTCCTGAGTTCTAGTTTGATTGCACTGTGGTTGGAGAGACAGTTCATTAAAATTTCTGTTCTTTTACATTTCCTGAGGAGTGCTTTACTTCCCACTATGTTATCAATTTTGGAATAAATATGCTGTGGTGCTGAGAAGTATGTAAATTCTGTTGATTTGAGGTGGAGTGTTCTGTAGATGTCTATTATGTCCACTTGGTGCAGAGCTGAGTTCAATTCCTGGGTATCCTTTTTAACGTTTTGTCTTGTTGATCTGTCTTATATTGACAGTTGGGTGTTAAAGTCTCCCATTATTATTGTATGGGAGTCTAAGTCTCTTTGTAAGTCTCTCAGGACTTGCTTTATGAATCTGGGTGCTTTTGTATTGGGTGCATATATATTTAGGGTACTTACCTCTCCTTGTTGTATTGATTCCTTTACCTTTATGTAATGTCCTTCTTTGTCTTTTTTGATCTTTGCTGGTTTAAAGTCTGTTTTATCAGAGACTAGGATTGCAACCCCTGCTTTTTTTTCCATTTGCTTGGTAGATCTTCCTCCATGACTTTATTTTGAGCCTATGTGTTTCTCTGCATGTGAGATGGGTCTCCTGAATATAGCACAGTGATGGGTCTTGAGTCTTTATCCAAATTTCCAGTCTGTGTCTTTTAATTGAAGCATTTAGCCCATTTACATTTAAGGTTAATGTTGTTATGTGTGAATTTGATCCTGTCATTATGATGTTAGCTGGTTATTTTGCTCGTTAGTTGATGCAGTTTCCTGCTAGAATCGATGGTCTTTACAATTTGGCATGCTTTTGCTGTGGCTGGTACCGGTTGTTCCTTTCCATGTTTAGTGCTTCCTTCAGGAGCTTTTGTAAGGCAGGCCTG
>NW_012101355.1:162760-165466 GCF_000951045.1 Mandrillus leucophaeus | reverse complement strand
TAATGTTGTTATGTGTGAATTTGATCCTGTCATTATGATGTTAGCTGGTTATTTTGCTCGTTAGTTGATGCAGTTTCCTGCTAGAATCGATGGTCTTTACAATTTGGCATGCTTTTGCTGTGGCTGGTACCGGTTGTTCCTTTCCATGTTTAGTGCTTCCTTCAGGAGCTTTTGTAAGGCAGGCCTGGTGGTGACAAAATCTCTCAGCATTTGTTTGTCTGTAAAGGATTTTATTTCTCCTTCACTTATGAAGCTTAGTTTGGCTGGATATGAGATTCTGGGTTGAAAATTCTTTTCTTTAAAATGTTGAATATTGGCCCCCATTCTCTTCTGACTTGTAGAGTTTCTGCTGAGAGATCTGCTCTTAGTCTAATGGGTTTCCCTTTGCGGGTAACTCAAACTTTCTCTCTGGCTGCCCTTAACATTTTTTCCTTCATTTCAACTTTGTTGAATCTGACAATTATGTGTCTTGGAATTGCTCTTCTCAAGGAGTATCTTTGTGGCATTCTCTATATTTCCTTAATTTGAATGTTGACCTGCCTCACTAGGTTTGGGAAGTTCTCCTGGATAATATCCTGAGGAGTGTTTTCCAACTTGGTTCCATTCCCCCATCACTTTCAGGTACACCAGTCAGATGTAGATTTGGTTTTTTCACATAATCCCATATTTCTTGGAGGCTTTGTTTCTTTTTATTCTTTTTCACTAAACTTCTCTTCTCACTTCATTTCATTCATTTGATCTTCAATCACTGATACCCTTTCTTCCACTTGATCAAATCAGCTACTGAAGCTTGTGCATGCATCATGTAGTTCTTGTGCCATGGTTTTCAGCTCCATCAGGTCATTTAAGGACCTCTCTACACTGTTTATTCTAGTTATCCATTCATCTAATCTTTTTTCAAGGTTTTTGTCTTATTTGCAAAGGGTTTGAACATCCTTCTTTAGCTTGGAGAAGTTTGTTATTACCAATGATCTGAAGCCTTCTTCTCTCAAATAGTCAAAATCATTCTCCATCCAGCTTTGTTCCGTTGCTGGCGAGGAGCTGCGTTCCTTTGGAGGAGAAGAGGTGCTCTGATTTTTAGAATTTTCAGCTTTTCTGCTCTGATTTCTCCCCATCTGTGCTTTTATCTACCTTTGGTCTTTGATGATTGTGACATACAGATGTGGTTTTGGTGTGGATGTCCTTTCTGTTTGTTAGTTCTCCTTCTAACAGTCAGGACCCTCAGTTGCAAGTCTGTTGGAGTTTGTTGGAGGTCCACTCCAGACCCTGTTTGCATGGGTATCAGCAGCAGAGGCAGCATAACAGGAAATATTGCAGAACAGCAGATGTTGCTGCCTGATCCTTCCTTTGGAAGCTTTGTCTCAGAGGGGCACCTGGCTGCATGAGTTGTCAGTCAGCCCCTACTGGGAGGTGTCTCCCACTTAGGCTACTCAGGATTCTGGGACCCACTTGAGGAGGCAGTCTGTCCATTCCCAGATCTCAAACTCCATGCTTGGAGAACCACTACTCTCTTCAAAGCTGTGAGACAGGACGTTTATGTTTGCAGAAGTTCCTACTGCCCTTTGTTCAGCTATGCCCTGCCTCAGAGGTCGAGGCTACAGAGGCAGGCAGGCCTCCTTGAGCTGTGGTTGACTCTACCCAGTTTGAGATAACAGGCTGCTTTGTTTAACTACTCAAGCCTCAGTAATGGTGGGCGCCCCTCCCCCAGTCTCACTGCCACTTTGCAGTTTGATCTCAGACTGCTGTGCTAGCAGTGAGTGAGGTTCTGTGGGTGTGGGACCCTCCGAGAGAGGTGCTGGATGAAATCTCCTGGTGTGCCATTTGCTAAGGCTGTGGATAAGCACAGTATTGGGGGGAGTGTCCTGAATTTCCAGGTACCATCTGTTATGGCTTCCTTTGGCTAGGAAAGGGAATTCTCTGACCCCTTGTGCTTCCTGGGTGAGGCGATGCCCCCCTCCCCTGCTCCATGGACTGCACCCACTGTCTGACAAGCCACAGTGAGATGAACCTGGTACCTCAGTTGGAAATGCAGAAATAACCTGTCTTCTGTGTCGCTCATCCTGGGAGCTGCAGACTAGAGCTGTTCTCATTCGGCCATATTGGAACCTCGAGCCTACAACTTATCTTCCAGCTTACTAATTAATTTTTCTATTTGATTAATAATGCATTTGAGAGATTCTCATTCATTTTCAGTTTGTCAACTGAATTTTTCTTCTTTTTAAATTTGAATCTTTAAAAAATGTATCTGACAGAATTTGGAATTCTTTCTCTGCATTGTCTTTAAGTTCATTAAGCTTCCTCAAGACACCTATTTTCAATTCTCTGCCTGAAAATTCACATATCTCTGTCACTCCTATATTGGTCACTGGTGCCTTATTTAGTTCATTTGGTTAGGTTATGTTTTCCTGGATGCTTTTGATGCTTATGGACATTTATTAATATCTTAACATTGAAGAGTTAGGTGTTTTTTCCTATATTCACAGTTTGTGCTTGGTTTGGCCCATCCTTATTGAAAAGACTTTCCATGTATTCAAAGAGGATTGAGTGTTGTCCTGTAAGTGTGTTTTCTTTTTTTTTCTTTATGGTATTTTATTTTATTTTTTTTTATTATTATTATACTTTAAGTTCTAGGGTACATGTGCATAACGAGCAGGTTTGTTACATATGTATACTTGTGCCATGTTGGTGTGCTGCACCCATCAACTC
>NW_012101355.1:156997-161580 GCF_000951045.1 Mandrillus leucophaeus | reverse complement strand
TAATTAAACTAAAAAGCTTCTGCACAGCAAAAGAAACTACCATCAGAGTGTTTTTTCACTGAATCCATAACAGCACTAGGTGGCGTCTTAAGCTCAGGAATGCTGTGACTCTTGTCAACTCCTAGAGGCACTGCTTTGGTGGTGTTGAGTAATATAAGGGAAAGTTTCCTGGGTCACTAGGTAAAGTACGTCACTCTCTTCTCTCTCTTTCCCCCAATATGAAGGAGTCTGTTTTTATGCTGAGTTGTCTAGAGTTGGGAAAGGGGTGACATGTGTACTCCTGTGGACACTACAGCTGGGAAAGTGCTAGATTAAACATTAAGCTAGCACAGTACTGAGTCTCATCCAAGGCTCATGGCAACTACTGCCTGACTTATGTTTATAGGAGACTCAAGTGCTCTTCAGTCTGAAGGTGGGGAATCCTCCTGGTACTGGGTTCTTCCCTTCAGTACAGTCAATTCCCTTCTGACTAGAGTGGGTCTAGAAAGACCATAGAGGAGCTAAGGCCTGTTATTGGGGGCTTCAGGGATCTCCTTGTTGCTTCATTTTACTATAGCTAAGCTGGTACCCAAGTTGCAAGACAAAATCCTCTGTACTCTTCCCACTCCTTTCCCAAAGCCACAGAAGTCTCTTCACCAGCTACATTGCCTGGAGTTAAAGGAAGGGTGATGTATGCACTCTTTTGGCCACCACAGCTGGTGTTGCACTAGGTTGGGTGCATCCAAAATCAATTGCCTCTGAGAGAACAGTGTAGCTCCAGGGTTTTTCCAAGGACTATTAGTCCTTGTGGCCTGATGGTCACTCAAATTTGCTTCAGGCCTAGGGCCATGTTAGTCAGCTAGTGGTAGAGCCAGCCAGGACTCCTTTCACTGGAGCTTAGAATTTTCCTCATTCAGAACCACTATAAATGTTCCCTGCTTTGGTGCTAGCATAATTTTTCACTATGTTGCATACCAGTGGGACAGGGCAAGACTGGGTTCCAATGCAAAGTAGCCCATTCACTTAACTCACAGTCCTGTAAGCAAACAAATTGTCTTACAATGAGGTGCTGATGGACAATGGGGGAGGGTTGGTGTAGGCAATACAAGACCATCTTTCCTACACTCTTCAATGACTCTTTTATTGATATTTTGTTAAAACCAGTGATTGTGATTGCTGACTTTATTGGTTATTATGAATGTGCTTTATTGCATGCATAGTTGTTTAATTTGGTGTTCTTTCAAGGAGACTGATTGCTGAAGCATTCTATTCAGCCATGCTGCTCTGCTTCCACTTCCCTATAACAGGTTTATTGAGTTATAATTCATATACCATGCAATGTGCCTATTTAATGCATACAATGTAATGGATTTTAGTACATTCAGAATTGTGCAACAATCATCACAATTTTAGAATATTTTCATCATTCCTAAAAGAGACCTCATACTCATTATCAGTCACTCTACAGTCCACTTGCCCCTCCATAGCCTTAAGTAACCAGTAATCTACTTTCTGTCTCTATAGATTTGATTATTCTGGATATTTCATGCAAATAGTCTCATAAGTGTGTGGTGTCTTGTTACTGACTTCTTTCACTGGGCACAATGTTTCAAGTTTTATCTATATTGTATCATATATCAGCACTTACATTGTGTGACTAATATTTTATTAATAAATTTTATTTATGTATTCATCAATTGACTGGTATTTGGCTGTTATGCATAATCCTACTATAAAACTTTTATAGATATTTTTGTCTTTACTATTTTGAGAAAATATTCTTGTATTTTATTTCTCGTTTTCAATCTCAGGAACCTGTGAAATTTGTGGATTTGCTTGGTGACCATGGGAAACATGTCAATCCTCTGTGGGAGTTGATCAAATGGTGCCTGGGTCTGTCAGTGTACACCATCCCTTCCATTGGTATGTAAATCATCTTCTACCTAGACCAGTTTGATGTCCTGTAATATTTCTTAATATCTAAATATAAATTTTTGACTAAAAGCCCCATGCAAGTACAAAATCCAGGGGGGCAGTGAAATCTTAAAGCTCCAAAATGATCTCCTTTGACTCCATGTCTCTAATCCAGGTCATGCTGATGCAAGAGGTGGGTTCCCGTGGTTATGGGCAGTTCCACTCCTATGGCTTTCCAGGGTATAGCCTCCCTCCAAGTTGCTTTCATGTGTTGGCGTTGAGTGTCTGTGGCTTTTCTGGGTGTACTGTGTAAGCTCTCAGTGGATCTACCATTCTGGGGTCTGGAGGACAGTGGCCCTCTTCTCACAGCTCCACTAGGCAGTGCTCCAGTGCCCACATTTCCCTTCCACACTGCCCTAGCAGAGGTTCTCTATGAGGGCCTTGTCCCTGCATCACACCTCTGTCTGGGCAGTCAGGCATTTCCATACAAACTGTAAAATCTAGGCAGAGGTTCTCAAACATCAATTCTTGATTTTTGTTCACCCACAGGCCCAACACCACATGGAAGCCACCAAGGCTTGGGGCTTCCATCCTTTGAAGCAATTACCTGAGCTCAACCTTACCCCTTTTAGCCATGATTCCAGCCATAGCTGGAGGGGCTGGAATGCTGGGCACCAAGTCCCTGGGCTGCACACAGCAAGAGGGCCCTGGGCCTGGTCCACGAAACCATTTTTCCTCTTAGGTCTCTGAACCTGTGATGGAAGGGGCTGCCACAAAGGACTCTGAAATGCCCTGGAGACATTTTCTCCATTGTCTTGGAGATTAACATTTGGATCCTCCTTACTTATGTAAATTTCTGCAGCCGGCTTGAATTTCTCCTTAGAACATGGGTTTTTTCTTTTCTATCCATCGTAAGGCTGCAAATTTTTCAAACTTTTATTCTGTTTCCCTTTTCTGAGGGACTTGCTCTCATGTCCAGGCTGGAGTGCAGTGGTGCAATTATGACTCACTACAGCGTTGACCTCCTGGGCTTAAGCAATCCTCCTGCCTCAACTCCTAAGTAGCTGGGACTACAGGGTCTCACCACCACACCTGGCTAATTTTTGTATTTTTAGTAGATATGGGGTTTCATCATATTGCCCAAGCTGGTCTTGAACCCCTGGGTTCAAGTGATCTGCCAGCCTTGGCCTTGAGAAGTGCTGGGATTACAGGCATGAGCCACCGTGCTCAGCTATAATGGGTTTTCAATTATGTGAACAATCCTTATGATGTACTATGCAGTAGCAGAGGCTAGAAATGTTATATGTAGCATTACTAAAACAAACTAGAAGGAGTTAAAAGTAAATGATTGACAATGGATGGTAAGATTATAAAGTTTTCTTTTTCATCACTTACTTTCTCAGTGTTCTATAATGAACATGTATTACTTGAATAAGGAAAGATAAAAAACACTATGAATTAAAATGAAGTTTATTACCTTAATTTGATATATGTTATCATTCTGTAGGGCTGGCTTTGTTGGAAGAAAAGCTCAAATATAACAATGAGAAATACCAAAAGTTTAAGGCAGTGGAAGAAAGCCTGCGTAAAGAGCTGGTGGAGATGTTAGGTGATGATGGTGTATTCTTATATCCCTCACATCCCACAGTGGCACCTAAGCATCATGTCCCTCTAACACGGCCTTTCAACTTTGCTTACACAGGTACCTAATTGTATTCCTTGCATTCTGTAATCTTAAAGAAATAGAGATGTATGTTTCCAAGGAAAACATAATTTTCTTTTGCAGTTGGACAAGTTTTAAACATGCAGGTATAAAAATGTTGTGTGATTGAAAACTCCAGAAAACAGTTGCTAATGTCATATGTGGAATATACTTTGCCAATATCTGGTTTCTCCCCAAAACCCTACAAGTGCATATGAGTATCCACATTTTACAGAACTGTGCCTCAGGGAGGTTCAGCCACTTGTCTTCTATCACACAGTGTGATCACACTAGATGCAAAGTCTCCCCTGGCTGCTCTGAATTAAACCAAGTTAAGCTTTTCTCAGGATCTCTGGCTTCCCAGAAGATTCTCGAAAAAAAAAGACAATTCTCCAAGAGATCGTTTACTTGCCTTAGCTATCATCCCCTTTGAATTCAATTCATTCTATTGTTCACCAAACTAGTTTTCCTCACCTAGTTTTTAAGCTATGGATGGATCATGATTATGTGAGGTCTAAAGGCCCATGGATCCGTACTAGGTCAGTTTCTATGGTTTCTCCAGGGTCTTGTCCCAGGGAACCACACTATTCTTTGTGATGAAGATAGAAAAGTCTTCATCAAATACGCATTCTCACCCAGAAAACCTGTGGTCCACTTAAAGTTGGAATTTGGAATCCTTTGCTCTGCAATTTTCTACTTCTGCATCTTAGAGGAAAACATTGAATGTTTCTCAACTTATTTCCTATCTAGGAAGTCAGGGTAATCTATGCCTTGCAGTGTTGCTGTTAAGATTAAATGAAATAATACATGTAAATTAATTAACATAAGGGTTGTGGAGGATGAGAGAGAGGACATTAAATAGTCTCTATCCTTAATTTCCTCACCCTTACTCTCTCCCTGGCTTTGGTCACTCACTCTTAATTTCTTCTTTCCTGTCTTCCTGTCTCTCTCTCTCTTTCTTTCTTTCTTTCTTTCTCTCTCTCTCTCT
>NW_012101355.1:147097-156945 GCF_000951045.1 Mandrillus leucophaeus | reverse complement strand
TTCCTCCCTCCCTCCCTCCCTTCCTTCCTTCCTTCTTTCATGGAGTTTCGCTTCTGTTACCCAGGCTGGAGTGCAATGGCACAAGCTCGGCTCACTGCAACCTCCACCTTCCAGGCTTAAGCGATTCTCCTGCCTTAGCCTGCCAAGTAGCTGGGATTACAGGAGTCTGCCACCACACCAGGCTAATTTTTGTATTTTCAGTTGAGACAGGGTTTTGCCATGTTGGCCAGGCTGGTCTCGAACTCCTGACCTCAGATGATCTGCCTGCCTTGGCCTCCCAGAGTGCTGGGATTACACACATGAGCCACCATGCCCAGCCTTAATTTCTTAAGTCTTTGAAAAAAGTTGCTGCCTAAATTGCTCTGTTTAAGTTTCTAGCACCTAGCTCCTCGGTTTCTGAAGACAGGTAAAATACTTTAGTCAGTAGGCTAGAATCCAAGGAGAAATATACTGTTTATACCTTTTGGGGAGGATTTTCCTCAGCTTGAGGCTTCCTATGGTTTGCAACTTTTCCCTCTAGTTTAGTCTTGAACACATTTAAAGAGTGTTCCTTGTAAGCCAGATGATATTCTAGGTAATATTGATACAAGACTCATGATAGATGATAACTGCAATTTAGCAAGTTTCTAATATATATGAAGTACTAGGAGCCAGAAATTCTATACATTATCTCATTTATGTTTCCCCCAAATCCCTCACAGCAACTGAAGTTATCTTTGTGTAAAACCTGAGAAGGGAAACTGAATGACTTATAAAGTGATTTAAGGGTCAGGGTCAGGACTGAAATTCAGTTGTATTCTATCTGACTTTAAATGCAATGTCATTTTCACTACATGTATGGGTTGATAATACTCAGTTATGTTTTGTTTTTGTTGTCTTTACTAAAGCTGAAAATATAGGAGGTTTGGGAGATCTTTTGTCAAAGATGTAGAATTGTTGGATGCCAAATAGGTTAGTGTTTTATTGCTGATTCTTTTTTTTTTCCTACTGAGACATTCTCCTCTTACTTACAAGATGGGTAAATTAAATCAGATATTTAATTTTTGGGCCTTGGCTTTCTTACTGCTAAGGTGAGGATGCTACATTGACTTTGAAGGATGGTTGGAAGGATTTAATGTAATAATGTGTAGAGTACTTTAAAATTATTGATAATAGTGATGATAATACCATTTATTGAAGACATGTATATGTTTATATTGATATTAATGTAGGTAATATCAATATCCCTGCTTTACTTCATAGTATTAGTTATATGTGTTTTCCTTGTTTTATCTATTCCTAGAATTGTTCTGAGTTTTACATCTCTCATCTCATTTTATCTTACAGCAGCCCTATAAAAAGGAGAAACTATTAGTGTCCTCATTTTACAGATGAAGGAATTTAGACACAAAATTCTTTAGGAGACATTTGCAAAGTCATATAGCTAAGATAGTATTGGAACTGGGACTTTATCCCAGGCCCTATGATTTCAGAGGAAGTGACCTTATTTATTACACAGAAGAGGAAACAGGAGGCTGAATAGGGTCTCTCAGCTATGAAGTGAAGTGATAAGGATTCAAACCCAGATCTGTCTGACTCTAAATCCTACTGCTCTTAATTAACTCTCTTCTCTTGTTCTTCTGCCTCACTTGGTGCTCAGTGAACCAAAGTACCTTCTCTTACTTTGCTTCATTGACATTCTACAACGAGAATAAATTTATTAAGCGTGTATTGTGGACTATACTGTATGCACTGGTGTTAGATGAATCAGATACATTCCATGCCCTCAGGGAGCTCCTAGCTTAGTACAAGAGAGAAGAAAAATGTTAACAGAGAATTTCAATAGAAGAAAACAAAGGAAGGCTTTCTGGAATAGGTGACCCCTGACCTGGATCCTGAAGGAGAACTAGAAATTAGTCAGAGGAAGGATGTTGGGTAAGTATTACAGTGGTCCAGGCAGTAGGAACCCCATGAGCAATGGAATAGAAAAACACATCAGGAACACTGTGGACAGAGGGTATAAACACTACACTAACTGGAGAGAGTAAATTTTTAATAGAGGAGTGAGAGGAGGAGCATGAGTTTGAAAAGGTAAGGATGTCATGGAGAACATTCACAGCCATGCTAAAAACTGCAAAAAAAAAAAAAAAAAAACTTATGTTATTTGTCTTGGCAACCTGCCCCATCCTCCTTTCTTTGCATAATGTCACTGGAATAACACAGCAATGAAAGAGAATAATCTAGTCTACAGATTCTTTGAACATTTGATTAGCCTATGCTATTTCCTGGTAACATGCAATCAACAATGTTTCATATCATTGTATCTCAAATAAGTTATTTACAGCTTTCTTCCACTTTAGTCATACAATGATTATCAACATAACACCTATATGTCATAATAATTGGGAGAGGTGATTACCAGGACAGATGGAAGGAAACAGCTAACAAAAGTGGCCTTCCACTGGCTTTCTCCCCTCTCCCCACTTCAGTTTAGATGTCTGTACTCAAAGATCTCTTGGACTATTTATATCCTGAGATGAACAGCATTGGCCATACAACATTTTAAAGATCTCATCTGAGAAACCCACTGATATTGGTTCCAGGAATGTTAAGCAGATCTTTTGTGACTTCTTCAGCATCCAACATTAGCATGAAACTCAAGATTTATATGTTAGGTTTGGCAAAATCATAACATGCCACCCTCAAGAGTCCCTCTTGTACCCATGCCAATCATTAACAATTGATCACAGCATTCTTTTTCTCTGAGAACAAACTTGGCTTTGTGATGTTTCAACAGAGTGGGCTTGGTCACCTCCCCAATTGGTAAGCTAGACACAAAAAATAAAATGTTCACGTAGTCTAAGCAAAGATTCTCCATAACAAAATAGTCTACAATATTGTTAGCTCCTCAAAGGCTGTGGTCTGTATCTATCTTGTTCACCTATGTAATCCCCGTTGACTAGGACATTGCATTGTTGCACAAAATGCATAATTCTTTTTGTTAAACTAACAAATGTATAATTAAAAATATGAATAAGAATAAGCATCCCAGAATAGCAGTAATAAGCTCAGCAAATTCTCTCTCAAACAAACCAACAATAAAACTGGAGAAATTACTGGAAACAACCATTTCAGGTGTGAAAATGATCAAATGGCATAAAGCAAATTCAGGAGCATTTATTCAAGAAAAATTAGTGATTCCTAACAAGAAAAGTTGTAGTCTATGATATTTAAGCTGGGACCTGTTTTCCCCCTCCACTTCTCAGATACAACTTTGAGGTACAAAAGTTTCACACTGAGTAGAGTAAGGCAGACCTTAAAGACTGACAACTCCCATTCTTTCCAGACCCATGTTACACAGCATCTGTTGTGGGCAAGTAGAGAATACTGCTACATCCAACAGCTTCCATTACCTGTGGCACCTTATTATAGAAGTTCCAAACAAGGTAGTGGCTGGTCATAAGTACTTGCAGCTCTTCAACCCTGCCCAAGAGAGGCTGATTTTACATGGAGCAGAATATGGAAAATCTTAGATGCAAAAAATTCCATGAAAGCTAAAATTTCAGTGATACTAACAAAATTCTTAGCAACATACTCCAGAGGTAGAGAAAAATCAGAATCAAGAGTTGATAAGACATATTACACACCCAATATAGAAGTATCTGGATTCATAAAGTAAGTTCTTCCTAACCAATGAAAAGATTTAGACAGCCACAAATAATGATGGGGGATTTTAACACCCCACTCACAGAGTTAAACAGATCACTGAGGCAGAAAGCTAACAAAGAAATTCTGGACTTAAATATGACACTTGACCAATTGGACCCAATCAACCTCTACAGAGTACTCCACACAACAACCACAGAATATATATTTTTCTCATCCATACACAGAATATATTCTAAGGTCCACCACATCCTTGGACATAAAGCAAATCACAATAAATTCAAAGAAATCAAAACCATACCAACCAGATTCTCAGACCATAGTGTAATAAAAGCAGAAATCAATACCAAGATCTCTCAAAACTACCAAAAAAGTGGAAATTAAACAACTTTCTACTGAATAACTCTTAGGCAAAAAACAAAATTAAGACAGTAATTAAAAATTACTTTGAAATTAATGAAATAGTAGACACAGCTTACTCTCTCTGATGCAGTTAAGATGCAATTTGAGATGCAGTTAAAGCCGTGATAAGAGACAAATTTGTAGTGTTAAACACCTTCATCAAGAGGTTAGAAAGATTTCATATTAACAACCTAAAGACACAGTCAGAAAAACAAGAAAAAAAAAAAGAACATCCAACTCCAAATATAGTAGAAGAAAATAAACAACTAAATCAGAGAACTGAGCTAAATTGAGGCCCAAAATTCCATACAAAAAGTCAATGAAAACAAGTGTTGATCCTTCAAAAGAATAAACAAGATTGATATACCATTAGATAAACTAACAAGGAATAAAAAAAAAAGATCCAAACGAGCACAATAAGAAACAACAAAGATGACATTACAATTGATTCCACAGAAATAGAAAAGTTCCTTAGAGACTATACAGAACACCTTTGTGCACACAAGTTAGAAAATATAGATACAATGGATAAACTCCTAGAAACACACAACCTCCCAAGATATAATTAGGGATAAAAGTGAAGACATGAACATATAAATAACAAGTTCATAAATTGAATCACTAATAAAAAAACTTACCAACGAAAAAGAGCCCAGGACCATGGATTCACAGCCAAATTCTACCAGACATATAAGGAAAAACTGATACCAATCCTACTCACACTTTTCCAATAAAATAAAAGAGGAGTCTTCTCCCTAATGCATTCTGTGAATCTAGCACCATTCTGGTACCAAAATCTGGCAGAGACAAAATGTATAGTAAATTTAAAAAAAAAAAAAAATCAAGTCAATGTCCCCAATAAACACGGATGCAAAACTTCTCAACAAAATAATAGCAAACTAAATCCAGTAGCACATCAAAAAGTTAATCCACCACAGTCATGTAAGTTTTATTTCTGGTATGCAAGGTTGATTCAATGTACACAAATCAATAAATGTGATTCATCAAATAAACAGAATCAAAAGCAAAAGCTATGTGATCATCTCAATAGATACACAAAAAGCCTATAATATAATCCAACATCCCTTAATGACAAAAGCCCTCAACAGATTAAGCATTAAAGTAACATACTTAAAAATAGTAAAAGCCATCTATGACAAACCCACAGCCAACATAATACCGAATGAGCAAAAACTGGAAGAGTTCCCCTTGGGAACTGGAACAAGACAAGTATGGCCACTTTCACCACTCCTATTCAGTATAGTACTGGAAGTACTAGCCAGGGCAATGAAGAAAGGGAATAAATAAAAGGCACCCAAAGAAAAAGAGAGAAAATCACATTCTCTCTCTTTACTGATATGATTCAATACCTAGAA
This sequence comes from Mandrillus leucophaeus, assembly GCF_000951045.1. Lineage (NCBI taxonomy): Eukaryota > Metazoa > Chordata > Mammalia > Primates > Cercopithecidae > Mandrillus > Mandrillus leucophaeus. The sequence goes on along the minus strand of NW_012101355.1, from coordinate 151,522 downwards.
AACCCTGAAGACTCTGCTAAGTCTCCCGGAACTGATAAATGAATTCAGTAAAATTTTAATATACTAAATCAATGTACAAAAATTATTAACATTATTATACACCAATATTGTTCTAGGTGAGAATCAAATGAAGAACAGAATTCCATTTACAATAGTCACAAAAAACGGAATACCTAGGAACCCATCTAACCAATGAGGTAAAGATTTTTACAAGGAGAACTGCAAAACACAGCTAAAAGACATCAGAGATAACACAAATAAATGGAAAAATATTTCATGCTCATATATTGGAAGGATCCACATAGTTAAAATGGCCATACTGCCCAAAGCAATTTACAGATTCAACAGTATTCCTATCAAAATACCAATGCCATTTTTGACAAAATTTGACAAAATTATTCTTAAATTCATTTGGAACAAAAAAGAGCCTCAATAGCTAAAGCAATATTAATCAAAAAGAACAAATACAGAAGCATCACATTGCCCAACTTCGAAATGTTCTATAAGGCTACAATAATCAAAACAGCATGGTACTGCTACAAAAAAAGAGATGCACAGATCAAGGAAACAAAATTGAGAACCCAGAAATAAACCTGCCACCTACAACCATCTGATCTTCAACAAAATGAGCAAAAGTAAGCAATGGAGGAAGGACTCTCTATTCAATAAATGATACTATAATAGTTTGCCTGCTATATGCAGAGGAATGAAACTGTATCTCTACCTCTCACCATATATGAAAATTAACTTCAGGTAGATTAAATATTTAAATGTAAGACCTCAAACTATAAAAATATTGACAGATAGCTGGGCAGGTGTCATGTAATCCCAGCTACTCAGGAGGCTGAGGCAGTAGAATTGCTTGAATTCAGGAGGCAGTGAATCAAGATGGCACGACTGCACTCCAACCTGGGTGACAGAGCAAGACTCCATAAAAAGAAAAAAAAGAGAAGAAGAAAAAAAGAAAAAATCCTAGAGGAAAACCTAGGAAGATGGATGTCAAGATGGCTGAATAGGAACAGCAGCTTCAGTCTGCAAGTCCCAGTGAGACCAACGCAGAATGGGGGTGATTTCTGCATTTGCCATTGAGGTAACCTAATCATCTCACTGGGACTGGTTAGGCAGTGGGTGCAGACCATGGAGGGCAAGCAGCAGCAGTTTTGGGCATCGCCTCACCTGGGAAGTACAAGGAGCAGGGGGCCTCCTTTCCTCAGCCAAGGGAAGCCATGAGGAACTAGGCTATCCAACCCAGATATTACCCTTTTCCCACAGGTTTGCAATCCACAGAACAAGAGATTCCCTCTTGTGCCTACACCACCAGGGACCTGGGTTTGAAACACAAAACTGGGAGGCTGTTTGGGCAGTCACTGAGCTAGCCCCAAGAGTTGTTTTCTTGTTGTTCCCCAGTGGCACATGGAACTCCACTGAGACAGAACTGTTCACTCCACTGGAAAGAGGGAAAAGGGGCTGAAGTCAGGGAGCCAAATGGTCTTGCTCAGTGGTTCCCACTCCCATGGAGACAAGCAAGCTAAAAACCACTAGCTTGAAATTCTCACTGCCAGCACAGGAGTCTGAAGTCAACCTGGGATGATCTAGCTTGGTGAGCGGAGGGACATCCACCATTACTGAGGCTTGACTAGGTCGTTTTCCCCTGAGAGTGCTAAAGAGGCCTGGAAGTACAGACTGAACGGAATTCAACACAGCATGGCAAAAGCAGCTGTGGCCGGACTGCCTCTCTAGATTCCTCCTCACTGGGGAGGTTATCTCTGAAAGAAAGGCAGCAGCCCCAGGCAGGGGCTTATAGATAAGTCTTTCATCTTCCTGGGGCAGAGCACATGGGGGTGACTGTGGGCACAGCTTCAGTGAACTTAAATATTTCTGCCTGCTGGCTCTGAGGAGAACAGCAGATCTTGACAAGGGAGTTTATCCCAGAACAGTGCTCAAGCTCTGCTAAGGGAGAGACTGCCTCTTCAAGTGGGTCCCTAAACCTCGTGCCTCGTGACTGGGAGAGACCTCCCAACAGGATTTGACACACACCTCATACAGAAGAGCTCTGGCTGGCATCAAGCCAGTGCCACTCTGGGATTGAGCTTCCAGAGGAAGAAGCAGGCAGCAATCTTTACTGTTCTGCAGCCTCCGCTGGTGATACCCAGACAAATAGGTTCTGGAGTGGACCTCCAAGAAACTTCAGCAGACATGCAGAAGAGGGGCCTGGCTGCTACAAAAAAACTAACAAGGGTGGAGCAAGATGGCCGAATAGGAACAGCTCCAGTCTCCAACTCCCAGCGCGAGCAACACAGAAGACAGGTGATTTCTGCATTTTCAACTGAGGTACTGGGTTCATCTCACTAGGGAGTGTGGGACAGTCGGTGCTGGTCAGCTGCTGCAGCCCGACCAGCGAGAGCTGAAGCAGGGTGAGGCATCACCTCACCTGGGAAGCCCAAGGGGGAAGGGAATCCCTTTTCCTAGCCAGGGGAACTGAGACAAAAAACACCTGGAAAATCGGGTAACTCCCAACCCAATACTGCGCTCTACCAAGGATCTTAGTAAATGGGCACACCAGGAGATTATATCCCACATCTGGCCAGGAGGGTCCCACGCCCACGGAGCCTCCCTCATTGCTAGCACAGCAGTCTGCGATCTCGAGGCAAGGTAGCAGCGAGGCTGGGGAGGGGCGCCCGCCATTGCTGAGGCTTAAGTAGATAAACAAAGCTGCTGGGAAGCTCAAACTAGGTGGAGCTCACAGCAGCTCAAGGAGTCCTGCCTGTCTCTGTAGACTCCACCTCTGGTGACAGGGCACAGCTAAACAATAAACAACAACAACAAAAAGCAGCTGAAACCTCTACAGACGCAAATGACTCTGTCTGACAGCTTTGAAGAGAGCAGTGGATCTCCCAACACGCAGGCTGAGATCTGAGAATGGACAGTCTACTCAAGTGAGTCCCTGACCTCTGAGTAGCCTAACTGGGAGACATCCCCAACTAGGGGCAGACCGACACCCCACACCTCACAGGGTGGAGTACACCCCTGAGAGGAAGTTTCCAAAGCAAGAGTCAAACAGATACACTCACTGTTCAGCAATATTCTATCTTCTGCAGCCTCCGCTGCTGATACCCAGGCAAACAGGGTCTGGAGTGGACCTCAAGCAATCTCCAACAGACCTACAGCTGAGGGTCCTGACTGTTAGAAGGAAAACTAACAGGAAGGACACCCACACCAAAACCCCATCAGTACATCACCATCATCAAAGACCAGAGGCAGATAAAAAAAAAGCTAACAAAAAGAAAGCAACAACATCAACATCAGCATAAAGAAACCCATACAAAACCCCATACAAAGGTCATCAACCTCAAAGATCAAAGGTAGATAAATCCATTAAAATGAAGAAAAAACAGCACGAAAATGCTGAAAATTCCCAAAACGACAATGCCTCTTCTCCTCCAAGTGATCACAAATCCTCTCCATCAAGGGCACAAAAATGCATGGAGAATGAGTTTGATGAATTGACAGAAGTAGGCTTCAAAAAGTGGGTAATAAAAACTCATTTGAGCTAAAGAAGCACTTTCTAAACCAATGCAAGGAAGGCATGAAGACAAGATTAGAGAAAAAAGAATGAAAAGGAATGGAAAAAAGCCTTCAAGAAATATGGAACTATGGGAAAAGAATGAACCTATGATGGATTGGGGTCCCTGAAAGTGATGGGGAGAATGGAACCAAGTTGGACAACACACTTCAGGATATTATCCAGGAAAACTTCCACAACCTAGCAAGACAGACCAACATTCAAATTCAGGAAATACTGAGAATACCATTAAGATACTCCTCAAGAAGAGCAACCCCAAGACACGTAATCATCAGATTCTCCAAGGTTGAAAGGCTGGAATAAATGTTAAGGGAAGCCAGAGAGAAGGATCAGGTTACCTACAAAGGGAAACCCACCAGACTAACAACAGATGTCTCCGCAGAAACCCTACAAGCCAGAAGAGAGTGGGAGCCAATATTCTCCAAGAAAAGAATTTTTAACTCAGAATTTCACTAAATATGTAAAGGAAAAGCTGATACTAACCACTGCAAAAACACACTAAAATATAAAGACCAATGACACTATGAAGAAACAGCATCAACTAACATGCAAAATAAGTAGCTAGCATCATGATGACAGAATCACTTTCACACACAACAATATTAACCTTAAATGTAAATGAGCTAAATGCCCCAATTAAAAGACACAGACTGGTAAATTGGATAAAGAGTCAAGACTCTGATGGTAGTTTCTTTTGCTGTGCAGAAGCTCTTTAGTTTAATTAGATCCCATTTGTCAATTTTGGCTTTTGCTGCCGTTGCTTTTGGTGTTTTAGACATGAAGTCTTTGCCCATGCCTATGTCCTGAATGGTACTACCTAGGTTTTCCTCTAGGGTTTTTAT
>NW_012101355.1:130578-142937 GCF_000951045.1 Mandrillus leucophaeus | reverse complement strand
TTCCCGTTTTCTTAAAGTGCAGTATTGGGGTGGGAGTTACCCAATTTTCCAGGTGTTGTGTGTCTCAGTTCCCCTGGCTAGGAAAAGGGATTCCCTTCCCCCTTGTGCTTCCCAGGTGAGGGGATGCCTCGCCCTGCTTCAGCTCTCGCTGGTGGGGCTGCAGCAGCTGACCAGCACGGATTGTCCGGCACTCCCTAGTGAGATGAACCCAGTACCTCAGTTGAAAATGCAGAAATCACCGGTCTTCTGTGTCGTTCACGCTGGGAGTTGGAGACTGGTGCTGTTCCTATTTGGCCATCTTGCTCCGCCCTCCCCTCTCTACCTATTTTTAATGTTTTCTTTTTTATTATTGACTTTAGATAGTGTGATCACTATATACCTTCATAATGTTTATTTTAAATAATATCTCACAGGTGTTCTCTGAGTTTCTTCTGTGTGGATGTCTTTCTAGCAAGATTAGCAAAATGTTCCTGAATTATTTCCTCACATATGTTTTCAAGGTTGTTTTTGTTTTCTTCCTCTCTCTTAGAAATGCCAATATGTTATAGATTTTTTTGCTTTACATAATCCCATATTTCACAAAGGCTTTGTTCCATTTTTTAAAATTATTTTTTCTTTATATTTGTGTGACCAGTTTAGTTTGAGAGACTGTTCTTCAGTCTCTGAAATTCTTTCTTCTACTTGGTCTAGTCTATTATTAAAGTGTTCAACTGTATTTTGAAATTCTTTAAGTGAATTTTTCATTTCCAGAAGTCCTGTTTGATTGTTTTAAAATATATTTATCTCTTCCTTCATATTCTGAATTGCCCTCACAGTTTCTTTTTGGTGGGTTTTCAATCTTGTCTTGGATCTTGTGGAGCATCTTGACAATCCACAGTTTGAATTCTTTGTCTGTCATTTCTGAGTTTCCATTTTGGTTAGGGTCCATTGGTAGAAAGCTAATTTGATTCTTGTTGTTATCCCAACATTCAGCTTTTTCATGGTGCCAGATTTCTTATGCTGAGTTCTTCTCATCTTGAGGTATTGTCACTTACTTTTGAAATTTATTTTTGTTCGGATGGTATTTGTTTTTGTGACAGAGTTTTGCTCTTGTTGCCCAGGCCAAAGTGCAATGGCATGCAATCAATCTCAGCTCACCACAAACTCCACCTCCCCAGTTCAAGTGATTCTCCTGCCTCAGCCTCCCAAGTAGCTGGGATTACAGACATGGGCATGTGCCACCACACCCATCAAATTTTGTAGTTTTAGTAGAGATGGGGTTTCTCCATGTTGGTCAGGCTGGTCTCGAACTCCTGACTTCACGTGATCCACCCGACTCGGCCTCCCAAAGTGCTGGGATTACAGGCTTGAGCCACTGTGCCCGGCCACTGGAAACATTTTTATTGGGCTATGCAGTTTGACCTGCTGGCCAGGGGGTAGCACTTAAGGGTAAGATGCAGATGTGGCACAAGCAGATGGGTATTTGATCTTTGTTTACTCTGAGGGGATCTCTGTTGTTTCAGGTAATGAGCTAGATAGTGGGGTTCCCAATGCCCTGAGCTTCCTTCTTGACTGTGGCTTGTGGTGACACACTTGATCTGATTTGGACCCTTTGGCTTGCCCACAAATACTCTAATGATGAGCACAGGCACCAGTCTTGATAAGGGTGACTGGGGGAACTCCTGGTACATACACTTAGGCCTCTGCTGGAAGTGAGGGGGTTGCACTGCCTCCATGTCCTAAATAGGCAGGAATACAATCTGTTCCCTTTTCACACCCTTGTCATAGGGCTCATCATGTACACTTCAGACGCGCGTTGTTATCTGTCCAGGCCACAGTGTGTCTGAGAGCCAAGGAAGATGCCTCTCTTGCAACTTTCCATGGGGGTGTTTTTGAGGCAGAATATCTTTACTCACTCAACCCAAATACAGACAGCTTTATGGCTCACCTGTTCTTTGACATATTAATGTTGCTGCTTCATGTAAGGGAGAGGTCTGCTTTTCAGCCCATGTAGTGGGTGTCATTTGTGGTGGTGTGAGCTGGTTAGGTTAGTCTGACCTCAGGTGCCAGGAGGACTGGGTAAGTACTAGCTGTGCTAGACTGGGCTAGGTAGCTCTCCAGTCCCCAGGCCCTTAGATGGTCCACTGGATGACATTTACGAGTCCTGAAGGAGCTGGACCTGGGTTGAGCCAGCCCAGAGTTCAGTGCTGTCTGTGTAATGGGGAGAGTTGGGTTGGTCCCTGGGTCACTGGTTGAACTCTCAGGCAGGTCAGGTAGACCAGTCAAGTGGTGGGAACCTGAGGGTGGAAACTGGCCTGTGGTTATTGGGCTCTCCAAGGGGCTCTGGGCTGCAGCTGAAATATTCAGTTGGGGGCAGGCCAGTCACGCTGTGGACCTTTCACTGCGTAGGGCAGGTCCCCGAAATTGGAAAAATGGAAACTGGAAACTGTGAGGCACGTGGTACACTCACACTTTCCTTCTACAGATGTAGTGTTGGATTTTGTTGTGGGAGGCATGCACAGGTAGGTGCCAGGCCTCCCTACTCTCTCCCTGGCCCAGAGGTGGCAGGGGCAAAGTTAGTGGCAGTTGTGGCTGCAAAATGGTTGGTAGCAACCTCTGGGATTTGGGCTGTCAAAGAAATGCCAAGCCATGGCCACAGTGTTCAAGCAGGGGCAGGGAAAGGTGCACTGGTGACCTGGAGCCTACAAGCCCCATTTGGTGGAAAGCAGTAAAAGTGGGGAGTTGTGTGGCATGCAGTATACCTGTTGCTCCTTTGTACTTCAGCTGTGGTATCTGTGCTAAAGGCTGCAGAAGTGCTTAGCTTTCCCATTTCCTCCCTAGCCCAGGGGAAGGAGGGATGGCATAACTTCTGTTACTTAAACATTGGTTATTTTGATAGTGTCCCATAATTCTCAGACTTTCTTCATTATTTTTTCTTATACTTTCTTTAACTACCTTACCTTTCCTTAAACACTTTTACTTATAACGTTCCTTAACTACTTCTGAATTCATTATCAGTCATTTCATAGATCTCTGTTCATTCAGGGTCCATAGAGGTTTATTAGTTTATTTTTGTGATTTTTAGAAATTATTTGTAATTTTTGTGTTCTTGTTTTGGTGCCTGTGCATTTGGGTACCTGACCACCTCTTTCAGCCTTTGTAGGTGTTCTTTGGCCATGATAATCTTTCAGTATTTATTCTAACCTGGGATTTTGGGTAGACCAACTGATAGCAACCCTGGACAGCTGACCTTGCTCTTGGGTTCTCTAGTTGGGGTGAGCTGCTGCTTGTAGTTTGAGGTTGAGTGGAATGGTGAGCTGTGCTTTGTAGTCTGATGAGACAAGTAGCTGGGTTTTAATTTGGCAGTGCTGATGGCTGTCCTTTGCAATCACCTCTGATCAGATTGCATTGCATGCTGCCTTCCCCAGCAAAACAGTACTGCTGTTTGGAATCTGTAGTCAGTCAGGGCCATGTGCTCATGCTCTTAGACTCGAGGAGGTCTCTGGGGTTACTGTTCAGCCACCTGGGACAAGCCAGGTTAGGTACTTCCTTTACAGGTATTCATGGATCAGCACTTGCCTTCTGGCCTGAGGAAGCCTTAAAGAGAACATTAAGCCTTAGTGGGATTGTCATACAGTCAGTGGGGTTGGGTGGGGCCAGATGCTCTATTCCATGGATAATTACTGACCTACAGTTGCCTCCAAGCCTGGAAAAGGCTCAAGAAGAGAAGTGACATTACATAAGGAAGCTGGCTAGGGACTTCAGCTATGCAAACCCATGGACTATGGTTCCTGCAGAGCCATAGTTGGCTGCTTTCTATCATTTAGCACCTTCATTGACAAAAGTGAAGAGCTACTGCCAAAATCCATGTGCTCATCATTGTGAGCCCCACCCCTTTTCTTCATTTCTAACTAACCTCAGGTGCCCTAGACCTGCTGGTATTCCCAATGTTTGTCATGGAGAGACAGGAGTGAGCTTCCTGTAAAGCACCTCACAACAATGAGGAAGCTGGATATATGCTTACAACTCTCTTTTCCCCTGCAGAAACATAAGCCCAGGGGAATCTTCTGTGACACCCTTACAGTTTGAGAGAGGGTGATGATACGAAGTGAAACCATTCCTCTTACCCTTTGAATGCAGCCGTTATCTGTTCTGTGGCTGGAGGGGCTATCTCCCAAATTCAGGGATATTCATGAAAGTATTCTTATCTGCGAATAGTTGGTAGTTGGATTTCTGTGAGGGGGACTGGAACTGGAGAACTCCTAGTTTGTTATCTTGCTGACATCACTTTCTTTACTTTCCTCTCAATTTACTTTTAATAAAGTAAAAAGTATTGAAACCTTTATTAAAAGGTTTCAGTACAGTTCAGTGAAGAATTAATAGTCTTTTCATCAAATGGTTCTAGGACAACTGGGTATCTACATGCAAAAGAATAAAGTTGGAGCCTTGCCGCACACACAATGTATACAAAAACTAATGTAAAATAAATAGGAGACCTAAATGTAAAAGCTAAAACTCTAATATTGTTATAAGAAAACATGAGTACATCTTCATGACCTTGAGATAAAAGGCTTCCTAGAAACAGCTTCAAAAGCACAGGCAACAAAAGAAAACACGATAAATTAGAATTTGCCAAAATTTAAAAAAAAAGCTATTTCAATAGCTTCAATAATAAAAGAAAAGACACTGACCAGGGGGAAATATTTGCAAATTATATAACGACTGGGGATTTATATTCTAAACATAGAAAAAACTCTTACAACTCAATAATAAGACAATAACCCAACTTAAAATGCACAATGGATTTCAATAGACATTTTCCTAAAGAAAACATACTAATTGCCCATAAGTGCATGAGAGAATGTTCAATGTAATTGCTCATTAGGGAAATGCATATTAAAACCACAAGGAGTTATCAATGCACATTCACTAAAATAGTCATAAACAAAAAGGATAAGGGTTAATGAGCATGTGGAGTAACTGGAACCCTCATATATTTCTGGTAAGGCTATTGTTAAATTCGTGCAGACTCTTTGGAAAACAGTTTGGCATTTTCTTAAAATGTTAAATGTAAATTTGTCATAAGACTTCACTATTTCATTCACCTATATATGTATATATATGCTCAAGAAACAAAAACAAATATTCATACAAAGACTTATAAACAAACGTGTAATTATATTGCTGATTTTTGCAGCATAATTAGTAATAGCCAAAAGTGTTAGTCCAACTGTCCAGTAACTGGTGAATAGATAATCAAAATTTGGTATATTTATTCAATGGAATAGTCTTTGTCCATAAAAGAATCATTTATATAAGCCTTGAAAACATTGTGCAGAATGGAAGAAATCAGACACAAAATGTTACATATTATATAACGCAATTTCTAGAAAGTGTTCAGAATAGGAAATCTATATAGATAAAAGTTAAATTACTGGATACTAGCGATTGGGGGAATAGAGAAATGGAGAGTAATTGCTGATTGGTATGGAGTTTTTGGAGTGAATGATAAAAATGTTCTCTAACTAGATTGTGGTGATGCTTGCACAATTCTGTAAATTTATTAGCAATCATTAAACTACATTTGAAATGCGGAATCTTATTTTATATAAATTATGCCACAATAAAGTTTTATAACAGCATGAATGAGGTAAATAATGACAAATCACAACTCTAGATTAGTGTGAAGTGATATTACAAAATGTTTATAACTTAAAAGAAAATCCATATATTTAAGAATATATTATTCTACTTTATAATTTACTCTGATTTTTCTGAAAGTGCTATGGAAAACAAGTTAGAATAACATCACGGGAAATAACTTTAGGCTATTATTGACATTTTCTGCATTCAGATCTCAATTACAGCTTTTGCTAGCCAAGTGATCATGGATGTGTTATCTAACTTCTCTATTCTTCAGTTATTTCATCAGAAAAATAGTGATAATTAATAACTTCTATATCATTAGCTTGTTGTGATGTCAAATATTTAACACAGGTAAAGTTCCTAAATATTATTAAGTAATTATATGTTTATATATTATTAAGTAATTATATGTTTTCACCTATTGTCTTCATTGTTGACAACATAAATGAAGAAATATGTTTTCAGGAACAGGTCTTGATTTCTCACTTCTTTTGTTTGTTTTCTTTAGGTGTCTTCAATGCCCTGGGTTTACCTGTGACCCAGTGCCCACTGGGGCTGAATGTCAAAGGACTTCCTCTAGGTATCCAGGTTGTGGCTGGACCCTTTAATGATCATCTGACCCTGGCTGTGGCCCAGTACTTGGAGAAAACTTTTGGGGGCTGGGTCTGCCCAGGAAAGTTTTAGGAGGACCTTCTGCAAGGTTAATGTCTGTGTGTGTGTGTGTGTGTGTGTGTGTGTGTGTGTGTGTGTGGTGGTGATGGTGGTGGTGTTTCTGTTAATTGGGTGAAATCAAGCACCAGCAGGCAAGCAGAAAAACAGCTGGGGAATTTATTGACTCATTTAGTTATTCTTTCTACTTTTATTTCCTTCTCTAACTGTTGATCTTACTAAAATGGTAATATTTGCTTCTTGCCTTTATGTTACTGGAAAATTAGGACATGTAAATGGACAAGTGCAATAAAGTTTCCTAAATACTGGAATCATGTCTGCTTTGGGTACAGCAGGGAAATTAAAGAAGGGAATGTCCAGTGCTAAGGAGGGGATCTTAAGAAACTTCAGAGAAGAGATGATGCTGAAACCAACAAATGGAGAGTTACGTGTTTTCCAGGCAAGCCATTAAGTAAGGGAATTCCAGTTAGAAGAAGCTACAGTGAAGAAGGCAAGGACATGCTCCTGTGAGTTAGTATGGCTGGCAGGGAACTGGAGGGAGGTTCATAAGTAATGAGACTATGGTAAGGAAAGCTCTTCCAATATCCCCCAAAAATGTTTTATAATTTTGTTCGCTAAACAATCCTAGAAGCAACAGGTCCTTGAACAACATTATACACACACACACACACACACATGTAAAAAATGATATCATTATATATATAGTCATATATATAATGGATTTAGAAAGTCATTGTTTTGCAACCATTAAAATAATACTTAATTCATACATAACTCATCAATGGATCCTAAAACCACTGGACAAAAGTTTGACAAACAGAATATTTGTAGTCTCAAAATATCTTTTCACCTACCACTTATTAACTTCAAGAGTGGGGAATATTACCTGTAGAGTGCAGATATATGGTAGACACCATCATAATCAAATAGCCAACATTAATATGAACAACAAATCTGTGATGTCCCTGACAAAAATGAATCACCTGAATCTAACTATAATAAATTATCAGACAAAACAAAATTTATAAACATCTTACACAATTAAGGGCCTGTATTATTCAGAAATGTCAAAGAATTAATGCCAGTGACAGGCTAAGGAACTGCTCCAGATTAAAGGTGAATAAAGACCCATGATAACTAAATTCAATGTGTGATCTCAAATTGGAAAAGTAAGATTTTTAAAAAAGATAATGTTAAAACAATTGGACAAATATAAATGTAAGATGTTTTGTAGATAATGTACTGTGGCAATTTCGAATTTCATTTTCTATTTATTTATTTATTTATTTTTATACTTTTCATGTGCAGAACGTACAGGTTTGTCACATAGGTATACATGTGCCATGGTGGTTTGCTGCACCTATCAACCCATCATCTACATTACGTATTTCTCTAATGATATCCCTCCCTCCACTCTCTGACAGGTCCCAGTGTGTGACGTTCCTCTCCCTGTGTCCATGTGTTCTCATTGTTCAACTCCCACTTGTGAGTGAGAACATGCAGTATTGGGTTTTCTGTTCTTGTGTTAATTTGCTGAGAATGATGGTTTCCAGCTTCATCTATGTCCCTGCAAAGGGCATGAACTCATCCTTTTTTATGGCTGCATAGTATTCCATAGTGTATATGTGCCACATTTTCTTTATCCAGTCTATCACTGATGGGCATTTGGGTTGGTTCCAGGTCTTTGCTATTGTGAACAGTGCTACAATAAACATACATGTGCATGTGTCTTTATAGTAGAATGATTTATAATCCTTTGGGTATATACCCAGTAGTGGGATTGCTGGGTCAAATGGTATTTCTGGTTCTAGATCCTTGAGGAATCACCACACTGTCTTCCACAATGGTTCAACTAATTTCCACTCCCACCAACAGTATAAAGACATTCCTAGTTCTCCACATCTTCTCCAGCATCTGTTGTTTCCTGACTTTTTAATGATCGCCATTCTAACTGACATGAGATGGTATCTCATTGTGGTTTTGACTTGCATTTCTCTAATGACCAGTGGTGATGAGATTTTTTTCATATGTTTGTTGGCTGCATAAATGTCTTCTTTTGAGAAGTGTCTGTTCATAGCCTTAGCCCACTTTTTGATGGGAATTTTTTTTCTTGTACATTTGTTTAAGTTTTTTGTAAATTCGGCTATTAGCCCTTTATCATATGGATAGATCACAAAAATTTTCTCCCATTCTGTAGGTTGCTGGTTCACTCTGATGATAGTTTCTTTTGCTGTGCAGAAACAGAGCACCTGGGGGAAGGGGCGACTGTGCGTGCAGCTTCAGCAGACTTAAACATTCCTGCCTGCTGGCTCTGAAGAAAGCTGCAGATCTCCCAGCACAGTGCTTGAGCTCCACTAAGGGACAGACTGCCTGCTCAAGTGAGTTTCTGAACCCCATGCCTCCTGACTGGGAGACACCTCCCAGCAGGGGTCAACAGATACCTCATACAGGAGAGCTTTGGCTGGCATCTGGCAGGTGCCCCTTGGAGATGAACCTTGCAGAGGAAGGAACAGACCGCAATCTTTGCTGTTCTGCAGCCTCCGCTGGTGATACAAAGGCAAACAGGGTCTGGAGTGGACCTCCAGCAAACTCCAACATACCTGCAGTAGTGGAGCCTGACTGTTTTTGCATCTTTGTTTGTTAGAAAGGTAACCTGTAGTTTCCTTTTTTTTGCTTCTTTGTCTGGTTTCGGTATTGTAGTAACCTCAGCATCATAGAATGAGTTAGGAAGAATCCATCCTCCTCAATTTTTTGGAAAAGTGTGGTGTTAGTTCTTTAAAAGTTTGGAAGAACTTGGCAGTGAAGCCAACTATTCCTAGAGTTTTCTATGTGGGGAGGCATCTTATTACTGATGTAATCTCATTACTCATTATTAGTCTATTCAGATTTTATAAACATATATAAACCAAACACTGGAACACCCAGATGTATAAAGCACATATTATATGTAAGTCAAGGAAAAGATTTCAATACTCTACTAGTTGAAGACTTTAACATACTCCTCTAAGAATAAAACACATAATCTAGGCAGAAAATTAAGAAAAGAATAATTGGATTTAAACTTCTCTTTCACCCAAATGAACCTCATAGACATTTATGGAACATTATATCTAAGAACCACTGAGTATACATTTTTTATCAGCACGTGGAACATTCTCCAGAATTTTACACTGTAGGTTAAGCCACGAAAAGGTCTCAACATATTAAAAAAATTAAAATCATATAAAGTATATTCTAAGACCACATGGAATAAAACTAGAAATAAATAGCATGAGAAACATTGGAAGCCATATAAATATATGTAAATTAAACAACAGAGTTCTGAATAACCATGGGATCAACAGAGTAATTAAGATAGAAATAAAAATATTTGTTGAAACAAATCAAAATGGAAACACAATGTACCAAAACTTCTGAGATACAGCAAAAGCAGTGCTCAGACTAAAATTTATAGCAATAAATGCCTACATTTGAAAAAGTATAAAAGATTACGAATTAGCAATCTAACAATGTACTGCAATGAACTAGAAAAACGAGAACACACCAAGCCCAACATTATGAGAAGAAAATAAATAACATAGATCAAAGCAGGACTAAATTAAGCAGACAACAAAAAAAAAACCAGAAGATTCATAAAACAGAAAAGATGGTTGTTCAAAAAGATAAACAAGATGGATAAGGTGCTAACTAGAATAACCAAGAAAAGAAAAAGAGAAGGTTCAAATAAAGAAAATGATAAATAAGTGGGTGTGCTACGCAATTCTTGCACTTCTAAAAAGAAATACATGAGATGGTAATTTTTAAAGAAAAGAGGTTTAATTGCCTCATTATTCTGTAGGATTTACATGAAGCATGGTGCCAGCCTCTGCCCAGGTTCCAACAATTCTACTATTGGGTATCTACCCAAAGGAAAAAAATATATACCAATGGGATACCTGCATTCTCATGTTTATTGCAGCAGTACTAAAAAAAAAAAAAAAAAAAAAAAAAAAAAAAAAAAAGATATGGAATCAACCTAAGTGTGCATCAACACATGAATGAATAAAAAAGTGTACAATATATACACAATGAAATACTTTTGGCCATTAAAAACAAACAACGAGATCATGTTATTTTCAGCAAGAAGGTTGGGACTGAAGAACATATGAAATATGCCAGACACAAAAACATAAATATTGCATGTTCTCACTTATATATGGGAGCTGGCAAATTTGATCACATAGAGGTATAGAGTGGAAAGATAGATAACAGAGACTGGGAAGGGTGATTGGGGCCGAGGGTGGAGGATAAAAAATAGTGGATTAAGGTGTACAAATCATAGAGTTAGAAGGAATAAATTTAATGTTTGATAGCAGAGAAGTGTAACTGTAGTTTTAAAAAAACCGTACTTGAGTTACACCCTAAATATCCTGACTCAATCACTACACATTATATACATGTAACAAAATTTCACATGTAATTTATAAATTTGTACAAATAAAATAATTTTAAAAGGAAATTTTATCAAGTATATCCTCGGCCCACAATTGAATAAAACTAGGAATCAATAACAAGAGGAAATTTAGAAACTGTACAGAAATATGGAAATTAAACAAAATGCTCACTGGGCACAGTGGTCTGTAATCCCAGCACTTTGGGAGGCCAAGGTGGGTGGATCCTTTGAGGTCAGGAGTTCAAGACCAGCCTGGTCAACATGGTGAAACCCTTTCTCTACTAAAAACACAAAAAATGTTAGCCCGGCATGGTGGTGGCACCTGTAAAAAAAGGTGGTGGGCACCTTTAATCCCAGCTGCTTGGGAGGCTGAAGCAGGAGACTCATTTGAACTCGGGAGGCAGAAGTTGCAGTGAGCCGACAGCATGGCCACTGCACTCCACCCTGGGTGAAAGCAAGACACTGTCTCAAAATAAATAAGTAAATAAATAAACAAACAAAATGTTCATGAATGACCATTGGGTCAAGGAAGAAATAAAGGAGAAAATGAATTTCTGGAAACAAATGAAAATCAAAATACAATGACCAAAACTTATGGGATACAGCAAAAGCAGTGCTAAGAAGGAAGTTTGTAGCAATAAACACCTACATCAAAAAAGTAGAAAAAGGCTGGGCACAGTGGCTCACGCTGGTAATCTCAGCACTTTGGAAAGCTGAAGTGGGAGGATTTCTTTCTCTTTTTTTGTTAACTATCTTTATTTATGTATGTATTTATTTTTATTATTATACTTTAAGTTCTAGGGTACATGTTCACAACGTACAGGTTTGTTACATATGTATACTTGTGCCATGTTGGTGTGCTGCATCCATGAACTCGTCAGCACCAATCAACTCGTCATTTACATCAGGTATAACTCCCAATGCAATCCCTCGCCCCTCCCCGCTCCCCATAATAGGCCCCGGTGTGTGATGTTC
Source organism: Mandrillus leucophaeus (assembly GCF_000951045.1). NCBI lineage: Eukaryota > Metazoa > Chordata > Mammalia > Primates > Cercopithecidae > Mandrillus > Mandrillus leucophaeus. The sequence goes on along the minus strand of NW_012101355.1, from coordinate 131,236 downwards.
TCCTTCCCGAGTCCAAGTGATCTCATTGTTCAATTCCCAAATATGAGTGAGAACATGCGGTGTTTGGTTTTCTGTTCTTGTGATACTTTGCTGAGAATGATGGTGTCCAGCTGCATCCATGTCCCTACAAAGGACACAAACTCATCCTTTTTTACGGCTGCATAGTATTCCATGGTGTATATATGCCACATTTTCTTAATCTAGTCTGCCACTGATGGATATTTGGGTTGATTCCAAATCTTTGCTATTGTGAATAGTGCCGCAATGAACATACGTGTGCATGTGTCTTTATAGCAGCATGATTTATAATCCTTTGGGTATATCCCCAGTAATGAGATGGCTGGGTCATATGGTATTTCTAATTCTAGAACCTTGAGGAATCACCATACTGTTTTCCATAATGGTTGAACTAGTTTACAATCCCACCAACAGTGTAGAAGTATTCCTATTTCTCCACATCCTCTCCAGCACCTGACTTTTTAATGATTGCCATTCTAACTGGTGTGAGATGGTATCTCATTGTGGTTTTGATTTGCATTTCTCTGATGACCAGTGACGAAGAGCATTTTTTCATGTGTCTGTTGGCTGTATGAATGTCTTCTTTTGAGAAATGTCTGTTCATATCCTTTGCCCACTTTTTGATGGGGTTGCTTGTTTT
>NW_012101355.1:126003-129928 GCF_000951045.1 Mandrillus leucophaeus | reverse complement strand
AGCTTGATGGGGATGGCATTGAATCTCTAAATTACCTTGGGCAGTATGGTCATTTTCACAATATTGATTCTTCTTATCCATGAGCATGGTATGTTCTTCCATTTGTTTGTATCCTCTTTTATTTCACTGAGCAGTGGTTTGTAGTTCTCCTTGAAGAGGTCCATTACATCAGTGGGAGGATTTCTTAAACCCAGGAGTTTGAGGCCAGGTTGGGAAAAAAAGCGAAACCCTTTCTTTACAAAAATAAAAATAAGAAAATTATCTGGGAGTAGTGATACACACCTAAAGTCCCAGCTGCTTGGCAGGAAGATGTGGGAGGGTCACTTGAGCCTGGGAAGTCAAAGCTGCAGTAAGCCGTGATTGCACCGCTGCACTCCAGCCTGGGCAACAGAGAAAGATCTTGTCTGAAAAAAATAATTTTTTTTAAAATAAACAATCTAACAATACACCTCAAAGAAATAGAAAAGCAAGAACAAACCAAACCCCAAATGAGTACACAAAACAAAATAATAAATATCAAAGCAGAACTAAATGAAATAGAGATCAAAAAATCAATAGAGTGTCAGTAAAACAAAAAGTTGATTCTCTTTATTTATCTTTGTGATAAACAAAATTGATAAACCACTAGCTTGAATATTCAAGAAAATACCCAAGGAGACATCATAACAAATGCCACAGAAACACAAAAGATTATCAGAGACTATTATAAATAATTATAAACTAACAAAGTGGAATACCTAGAAGAAATGGACAAATCTCTGGACACATACATCTTCTGAGGTCCTATTCAGAGTATTACAGCACTTCACATGAATCCTATCCTACTATAGGTTACCTGGATTTTTCAGGTGATAGGAGGATGTCTGCGACATCAAGAATGGCAGTCTCATCTAAAATTATGTAACATAAGTAACGTATAGTCAGAACGGAATTCTCATCTAACTTATATAGCATAAGTAATGTATAGTCAAAGTGAATAAAAAGAGAAATGGTTTTGGAGTCAGGTTTGGAGTCAGACCTAGGTATGATTCTTGCCTAGCTACTTATTAGCTTAGTTGCCTAACAAATCTCAGCCTGTTTTGTCATTTACAGAAGGGAGGATTTGACACTCATGCCTCATGGTTATTTATAGAAGGAAGGAAGGGAGAAAATGACACATGAAAAAAGTCTTATTCATTATTGATCATCAAAAAAGGTTACGATTGAGATTGTCAGTTTTTCTCCCCTACTAGACTGTAATCGTTTAAGCACTCTGAAACATCTTTATTTAACCCAAACTCACAATACGATGTTTCATAACTGTCAGTTTACCTCAACAGTTCTTGTTGACTAGTACTAAATTAGGCCTCATTCTATTATATTTTCCTCAAATATAATGAGGTTAAATTTGGTGATTTTGTTATCTTTAATTTTCCATATCCCCATGAAAGTACCCATGTGCCAATGTAGTTATTAATGTTTTTATACATAATATTATAATTTTCTGTGTGTGAATTTTGTTATAATCATTTTTGAGTATTTGAGATAAATATGGTTTTGGCTGGGTCAGATATATTTTCCTACTGTACTACCAGATTGGCTGATGTACATATAACAGTAAGTATACATATATAAGATTTAATATTTCAATGATGCCATTGTCTTAATAGTGCCTTTGAGTAATTTCTGAAGGTCCAAATTTTGTAAAAATTAATGCCTATCTTTTGTTAAAATTTTATATTGTCTTTGCTGAGTTATATTATGAGGCTTTTAAAAGAAAGCTCCATAAATTCACCAAGTATCTTTGTGTAGCACAGAACTGAACTGTTATATATAATTTATATTTCATATGCTACAATGACTTAGTACAGTCAAGAATATTAATTGCTTGCTTTCCTAGCTTGCCCATCCTCAGCATGATATATCTTAGACTAAAAACGAGTTGATGGGTGCAGCACACCAACATGGCACAAGTATACATATGTAACAAACCTGCACGTTATGCACATGTACCGTAGAACATAAAGTATAATAATAATAATAATAAATAAATAAAAATATTAATAATATGAAACAGATTCTACTTCTAATTGCCTCTTTTTAATTCTATGTAAAACTGCCTTCATTTATATTATTGAAAATCAGTCTTCATCATGTTTTATCAGCAAAATGTCAAGTATTTCTTGCACTTTCTCATTGATGTTTAACGTATGGTTGGTGAACAGGAAATTAATTACTTATATTTCTTTTGTTACAGGAAATGCATAGTGTTCTAGCATATCATAGTAGAAAAACCTGACCCCATTGCAGAGGGGAGGTAGGGCAATAATCGTAAAAAAAACTAATGTGTAAATTGAGATCTTAAGAATGAATAGGAGTTAAGAATGTAAAGAGTTGAGAAAAATACCCATAGAGAGGAAATAGTTGTTTACATGCTATTCAGTCATTCAACAGAGGCTGTGCAAAACCAGTGTATATCAATATGATGAGTCAAAAGGTAGAAAATCAAATATGTTTATTGAAATATAATAAAATTCTGCTTCACATATTTCTTTAAAAGGTTTTGAGAAGATTAGTAGCTATTGAGTTATTTATATATTCAATACTTTTAAAGTTGTAATTGAGGATTTGCATAGATGTTTGGACTGGCAGATGAATCTCCCTGCAGATTAGACAAAGATGGAGCTAAAGCAAGCATGGACTTTTATGCATGGAACAACTATAACAAAGCCTAGCAAAGCATAGTCCTTGGGACTCCCCATCCCTCTCTGAGACACTCTGGCCTTAGCTGACCACTGGGCCAGGACTAGCAAAGACCCTGGACAGAACCTTAGCCCTCTGAAACTTTCAGAAATGAAGCTAACTAACTACTCAATTTACACCACAGTTAAAGGAACACCAGCCCTCACAGAATCAGCAAAGCTCTGGTGATTCAAAAAACCAGAGGGTCCCCTTACCTTTAAATGAGCTCAGCAATAGCGATTATCCAGTCTGAATTGTCTGAAATGCCATATATAGAATTCAGAATCTGGATAGCAAGGAAGCTCATTGAGAGTGAGGAGGAATTGAAACTCAATCTAAGGAAGCCAAGCAATCCAGTAAAACAATTTAAGAGCTGAAAGATGAAATAACCATTTTTAAGAAAGACAGAAATGGAACTTCTTCAGCTGAAAAATTCACTACAATAATTTTATAATACAATCAGAAGTATTAACATCAGTATACACGAAGCTGAGGAAAGAATATTAGGGATCGAAAATCAGTTTTTTGAATAAACCTAGTTAGACAAAAATAAAGAAAATGGATTGACAAAATTGAACAAAACCTCCAAGAAATATAGGATGATGCAGAGACCAAACCTATAACTTGTTTGCATTCCTGGGAGAGAAAGAGAGAGAATAAGCAACTTAGAAAATATATTTGAAGATATAGCCCATGAAAATTTCCCTAATATTGCTAGAGAGGTTGAAATGAAAATGCAATAAATACAGAGAACCTCAGCTACGTACCATTCAAGAGAGCCATCTCCAAGGCACATAGTGGTCAGACTCACCAAAATCATTGCAAAAGAAAACACATATTAAAAGCACTTAGAAAAAAAGGGCAGATCATTTACAGAGGGAACATCATTAGGCTAGCAGCAGTAGAAATCTTACAAGCCAGGGGAGATTGGAAGCTTTTCTTAAGCATCCTTAATGGAGAGAAATTCCAACCAAGCATTCCATAGCCCATCAAACAAACTTCATAAGTGAAGAAGTAATAAAATCCTTCCCAGACAAGTAAAAGAATAACTTTCATTTCCTGTGCAGAAGCTCTTTAGTTTAATTAGATCCCATTTGTCAATTTTGACTTTTGCTGCCGTTGCTTTTGGTGTTTTAGACATGAAGTCTTTGCCCATGCCTATGTCCTGAATGGTATTACCTAGGTTTTCTTCTAGGGTTTTTCT
>NW_012101355.1:109611-124648 GCF_000951045.1 Mandrillus leucophaeus | reverse complement strand
GGGGAGGGGGGAGGGGGGAGGGATTGCGTTGGGAGTTATACCTGATGTAAATGATGAGTTGATGGGTGCTGACGAGTTGATGGGTGCAGCACACCAACATGTTACAAGTATACATATGTAACAAACCTGCACGTTATGCACATGTACCCTAGAACTTAAAGTATATATTTAAAAAAAAGAATAAGTTTCAATTAGACCAGTCTTATAAGAGGTCCTTAAGGGAGTGCTAAATGTGGAATCAAAATATTGACATGTGCTACCTCAACAACACATTAAGTGCATAGCCCACAGGCACTATAAAGCAACTATGCACTCAAGTCTACATAGCAACCAGTTAACAGCAGGATGACAGGATCAAGATCACACATATTAATACTAACCTTGAATGTAAATGGGCTAAACAACCCACTTGAAAGACACAGCATGGCAGCCTGGACAAAATGATAAGACCCAACCACATGTTGTCATGTTGTCTTCAAGAAATTCATCTAACATGTAATGACATACAAAGTAAAATGATGGATAAATGTCTAACATGCAACAATAAAACACAGGAGTAGCTACTCTTATATCAGATAAAACGGACTTTAAATCAGTAAAAAATAAGAAGAATAATGAAGAATATTACATAATAAAGGTACAACCTAACAAGAAGACTTAAGTATCCTAAATATATATGCACCCTACATTGGCGCTCCCAGATACATAAAACCAGTTATTCTTGGCCTATCAAAAGATTTAGACAACCACATAATAATAGTGGGATATTTCAACTCCCCACTGACAATGTTAGACAGATGATCAAGGCAGAAAACTAACGATGAAACGGTGAACTTCAACTCAACACTTGACCCGTTGGACAAAATAGTCATCTACAGAACACTCCATCCAACAACCACAGAATATACATTCCTCTCATGTGCACACAGAATGTATTCTAAGATAGATCACATGCTCAATCATAAAGCAAGTCTCACTAATTTTTTAAATTTTATTTTATTTATTTATTTTTAACTTTTGGAGCACCCATCTCTTGAGCAGCATACACTGAAGCCAATTTGTGGTCTTTTATCCCTCACCCCCTTTTCTTCCTTTCCTCCCAAGCTCCCAGTCCATTTTATCATTGTTATGCCTTTGCATCCTCACAGCTTAGCTCCCTTAGTTCTACTTGTAGTTCTTTAAAGGATCACTGCAGTTTTTCCATTGTGGTTGTACTAGTTTACATTCCCTCCAGCAGTGTAGAAGTGTTCCCTTTCCACTGCATTTTTAAAAATAAAATATCTAGCACAATCTCAAACCACAGTGAAATAAAAATAGAAGCCAATATTAAGATGATTTCTCATAAAGACACGAATACATGGAAATTAAAGAACTTTCTCCAGAATAACTCTTGAGTGAACATTGAAATTAAGGTCGAAATTTAAAAATATTTTAAATTAATGAAAAGATGGGCACAACTTACCAAAATCTCTGAGATACAGCCAAAGCTGTGTTAAAAGGAAGGTTTATAGCCCTAAGATTCCTCCATCAAGAAGATAGAAAAATGTCAGATTAGCAATCTAACTTTTCACCTAAAGGAACTAGAAAAAAGAGAACAAACCAACCCCAAAGCTAGCAGAAGAAAAGAAAAAATTAGAGAAGAGCTTAATGAATTTCAGATGCAAACATTCATTCAATAGGTCAATGAAACCCAGATTTAGTTATTAAAAAAATATTTAATATTGATAGATTCCCAGCTAGGTTAACAAAGAAAAAGAGGGGATCCAAATAACCACAATAAAAATTAACAAATACTGTATTACAACTGATCTCACAGAAATACAAAAGATCCTTAGAGACTACTATGAACAACTCCATACACACCAATTAGAAAATTTAGGAGAAATGGATAAATTTCTGAAAGCACACAATCTCCACGGTTAAAGCAGGAGGACATTAAAACCCTCAATGGACCAATATCAACTTCTCTAAGTGAATTAGTAATTAAAAAAAAAAAAAAAAAAAAAAAAAAAAACCACTACCAACAACAAAAAATGCCCTGCACCAGATGGATTCACAGTCAAATTCTATCAGACATATAAAAAACTGATACCAGTTTTTTTCTGAAACTATTCCAAAAAATTAAGGAGAGACTCCTCTCTAATTCTAGGAAACTTCTTTTCATTCCTTCCAATGTCAACTAATTTTCTTCTGTTCATTCCAGGAGTCTGATTTATCTTGTTTTAAAAGTACATATAAAAGTTGAGGTTGTAGGAAGAATTTTTGAATCCAGTATCTATGGTATCCTTCCGATCTTCCAAATCCTCTCAGTTGTTTGTTAGTTTTTGGCGTAGAGAAGTCCAATGTTCCCTTTAGTCCATCCAGATTGATGAAGAGGCCTTCCTCTGATATTAGGTTACCTAAATATCTTGTTTTTGACAGAACTTAAGGTTTTCTTTTGAGACTTTGCATCCCTTTGAAGTTAATTGTTGTAATATGTAAATTCCATTATATACGGAGGCTTGCTTATCCACTGAGCTGAGAAGTAAGTAATGTATGTACTTTATATCATGTTGAATTTTCTAGGAAATTCTACATCTGAAATGTCTTCCTTTAATATTCATGAAAAATAATTTTGGCTCTCAGTATATGACTGTCCGTGTGTACTGTCTGTCTTTCAAAGTAGAGGAAAGGAGACATCGCTGTCTTTATCTACAGGAATCCTAAAGAATATACTACATAGATTTCTTACAGTAAAGAACTAACTTTCATTTGGGATTGCAGTCAACAACATATGGGGGTTTGATAGTACTATGTATCAAGGGATGACTATGTTATTAATCCCTCTCAAATCCTGTATAAATCTCTATCGTCCACTGTTTTGTTTTCTTACAGGGAGAAGTGGAATGTTATGTAGGCTTGGATAAGGAATAATCAAGCTTCTTTTTATATAATCTAAAATTGTATGTCTTATCCAAAGTTTCTCATATTTGAAGGTTTTTTTTTTATGGTTTAGAAGAGGTTTTGATGCATCTATCCGAATTTTAACTTTGGCAGCCAAGAAAAATTTCCCAATATCAGTAAAGGGTTTTGTCCACAATTTTTCAGGTACCATTTTTAACAGCCCTTGTTTATTAAACAATTTTGTTTTATCCTTGAAAATACAAATTGCAATTTTTGAATTAAAAGGATGAGACTTTTATTTTCCTTTAGTTTTGATTGTTGTAGGTACCTAGTGGGTGCATATACTTATGGGGTACCCGAGATGCTTTGATACAAGCATGCAATGTGTAATAATCACATCATGCAGAATGAGGTGTCTATCTCCTCAAGCATTTATCCTTTATATTACAAACAATCCAATTAAATTATTTTAGTTATTTTAAATGTACAATTAAATTATTATTGACTGTGGTCACCCTGTCGTACTATCACCTGTTAGGTCTCATTCGTTCTTTCTAAGTGTTTTTTTGTACCCATTAACCATACCCACTCCCCCTTCACCCAAATACCATTCCCAGCTTCTGGTAACCACTGTTATACTCTCTAGCTCAATGTCTTTTCATTGATTTACTAAAGTGTCTCCCTCATTTCAGCATACCTCTGACTTTGGAGACACAGGGCTTCTTACTTACACTTTTTCTCTTTCTTAAAAAGAATATTGCTTTTCTAGATCAATATTAAGAAATAGCAAACAAAAAATCAACATGCATAAAAACAACAAGGTATCCTAGAGTTTTAGTTATCTTTGTCATGGTTGCCAGCACCTGTTTTTTTTTTTTTTTTTTTTTCCAGGAAAGCAGAGATTTGCCAATGGCCACCTAAGTGATGCCTTTGGGGGTGAAATTAAATTGGGGGCTATCCTTTTCCTGATTTGTGGAGACTCTAGTGCAGAGTGAGAACTCCTGTCTCTGGGAATACAGTTTTTGGGGTACCCCTACATTCATTCCCCATCATTCAATTCTATTTTATCTTCTAATTCTAAATGCATTTCCCAATTTTCATAAAAAGAGATGTGGGTATGGTGTAATTCTAAAAAGTCTCTTGTTTTCAGATGGATGGGAGCTGGAAAAAAAAAAAAACAAGAAAATCATGTGTTTCTTATAAAGGACCTAACTAAAAGACTGTAGAATGAAATTTACATACTGATATCAGAGTATTTTCTACCCCCATCATTAGTGTTTGTCTCCTCTGCAAGATTTTACAAGCTCACAACTGCCTGCTGTAGATCTCCCTTGGACAGAATGGTAGAGACTGCCCCACACTCTGGTCTAGTAGTCAGGATTTGGTACCCTTATTTGGCAGTGTGGTTGCAATTCCCATTGGAGAAAATTAATTCTTTCAGGTTTATGATTTCTGTGACTTGAAATAACTGTTTTTCCCAGCTAAAATCTGATAAGAGATTTGACAGAATTTCTTTTTAAGACCTGTAGAGTTAAAAATAGACTTAATTGAAATTGCGTGTGTGTGTGTGTGTGTATGTGTGTGTAGTTTTAAAACCTCTGTCCTTGCTCAGGAACAACAAAAACTTCTTAGTCAACAAAATTGTCTGTTTCTCCAAAACTGTCTGTCCCTCCTTCTCAATGTGAAGATGAGAGAACCTAAAATAATTTCTGACAGACTGGGATCTATTGGGAAAAACAGAAAAGGCTCCATCCTGAAGTCAGTAATTTAAGAAACAAATTAAGTTAAAAAGCTACAGTACAACTTTCTGGAAGTTAGCTGGCAAATGAAAAATCTTGTAACTCCATAAGATCTGCTTTAGTCTGTGTACTTGTATGTGTCATTGTGTGTGATATTTCATTACCAAAATATATGGAAGCACTCTAATTAATTGGTTGAATAGAATAATTAATTGGCTTAATAGAAAGAAGCACTTAAATATTTTATCAGGAAAATATAAACTTTATCTTTCAATTTACATGACTTTAGTAATCTTTGGTAAATACAGTTTTGAAATCATTGGCAAAATAAAATATAAACATCTTCAGAATATAGACATTTAGTCTGACTTAGGCAGGTTGGATAATGTTTTTGCTAGACATTTTAAGGTATAAACTACTTCTATAATATTTTTGATCATTGTTTTACAACCATTATATTCTAGGTAAGACCTGGGGGATGTGTGGAATTAGCTGTGTTCCTTGGCTATGCTGGGAAGAGTCAGACATTGTTTGCAGCTCTGTCCTTGTCCTGAGCAATGCAATCTAATATATGGCTAAAAATGCTTACTTACCAGGTCTTTCACTAAAAATAAAATTTGCTAAGAGCTAACATTGTAACTAACGTAATTGAGATGGTTGGGAAGCAGGAACCCAATAGAGCCAGAGTAATGTCATTTTAAGTTCAGCTCCATCTTGAGACTAACAAGGCACATTCCTTACCAGTCACGACCCATTGCTATAAGATGTTCACAGGTAAGGAAATAACTTAGTAATGCTTACAAAAATAAGCCCCTATAACAACAAAATGTCCGGATGCTGCAATATTTGAAACAATATATGCTTTCAAAACAATTATAAGTATGTTTTGATGTGCTTACACACTAGAATGTCAAGGAGAGTTTTCTTGAAATCAACAGAATAATAAATTTTGGCATGCTATCAGTCTACCCCCATATAGTCACACTTAACACAGTCCTCACATAGGCAACACCCCTATATAAGAAAAACTTAAAATGAAGATGGTGGATTCCTCTACTTGTTTTCTGAGGGCACCCTACTCTGTAATAGACTAGCTTTCAATGAACTGCCTCTGCTCACTGAACTTGTGATTCACCTTAAATTTCTTCCGGTGCAAGATACAAGAGGCCTCTCTTGCAGTCTGGATCAGGACCTCTTCTTCTGGAAAAAGACTACTAAAGAGACAGTTGTAAGTGCAAAGTGTATAAGAAGAGTTGAAGGTGGTTTTGGTAAACGGTTATAAGAAGACATGAAAATATGTATTCTTGTTAAAGGGAAAGAAATGACTAATTTAGAGATTTTAAAGAATGTTTTAAGTTTTTAAAGTGATAGGATTAAATTGAAGGATTAAGCAAGTCGTGAAAAGGACTTGTAGAGGATTGATCCTGTAGAGAAACTTCTGTATGTGAGCAAGTTGGCTAAAATTAGAAGATTACTTAGTTTTTCCATAAATAGAACATTAATATAAAAAGCACATTGATACAGACTCCGAATTTGGGCTACTGTGTTTGAAGAACAGTTTTCTTGGAGCATTGATGTGCTCTTTAAATATATAGATATGATTAGGCAAAGTGTATGGAAAGCTTACCTTATGTTCAAACTTGTTTAATGGGTTGGATTGGCTTTAACAAGTCTTTATTAAAATTGCCTTTGGCATTAATAATGCACTAATGCAAAAGTAAAATTGATTGAATAAGATCTTCATGTAATATTAAGAGAAAATGATTATTATTTGCCTTTTGAGTAAACAGCAGGAAAAAAATAAAAGAGGGAAGAGAGATGAAATAGATTCAAATGGCCTCATGCTGTCTTATTGGGACTTGCTGTTTGAAAAGCTCAGTTTTCTCTCTGTCAAAGAGTAAAGGATTTTGCCTTTTTGAAATTTTTGAGATATTACTTCAGGTAAAAAAAAGATCTGTGAACATATTTTGTGGTATCAAGTGTTTTAAACTTTTGATATTTGACAAAATTTCCAAAACCCAGTTCTTAATTTAGTCCTTTTGACCTCATTAACGTTTTAGGTACTAGGCCCCATGAAGTCCAAAAGAGACATATTTGCTTATTTAGTATTATAAAATCATACAGGAAGCACAATAAAACATGAAATGGTGTTTGACTTTCTTTGGGTTTTATTTGTATGAATGTGCTATTGACGAGCATTTCAGAATTGTACTAGACTCCTATAACTGTTATCAAATTCAATATATGTTATCAGTAATAATTATGATTGTTATCTTACATTTTATAACACAAAAATACCAAATTTCTTTGTCAACTGTGTCTTTAACCAGGTCTGTTTTAAGACTTTAGTCATCCACAATTGTTTTACTTTACTCCCTTTCAAAATGACATTTTATAATCAGCTAAAGAATTTTGACAGGTGCTCTTAAATACATGTTTCTATTATTTTATTAACCTGTGTTTTAGATTCAGGGTACATGTGCAGGTTTGTTATATAGGTAAATTTAATGTCATGGAGATTTGGTGTACAAATTATCTCATCACAGAGGTGATAAGCATAATACCCAATACATAGTTTTTTATACTCTCCCTCTTCCCATCCTACTCCCTCAAGTAGACCCTAGTGTTTTTGTTCCCTTCTTTCTGTCCATGTGTGCTCAATATTTAGCTCCTAATTATAAGTGAGAACATGCAGTATTTGGTTTTCTGTTCCTGTGATAGTTTACTTAGGAAAATGGCCTCCAGCTCCATCCATATTCCTGCAAAGAACATTCTCTCATTCTTTTTTAGGGCTGTATAGTATTACATTATATATAAGCATCACATTTTCTTTATCCATTCTACCATTGACAGGTATGTATTTTGATTCCATGTCTTTACTACTCTAAATATGGCTTCAGTTAACATACATGTCCATGTGTCTTTACTATAGAATGATTTATATTCCTTTGGGTATATGCCCAACCACTGAATTATTGTGTCAAATTATAATTCTGTATTAAATTATTTAAGAAATTACCACATACCTTTCGACAATGGCTGAACTAATTTACATTCCCAGAAGTAGTGGGTATAAGCATTACCTGTTTTCTGCAACCTCACTAGCATTGGTTATTATTTTAACTTTTTAAAATAACCATTCTAATAGATGTAAGATGGTATTACATTGTGATTTTTATTTGCATTTCTCTAATGATTAGTGATATTCAGCATATTTTTCAAATACTTCTTGATCACATGGATGCCTTCTTTTGAAAAGTGTTTGTTTGTGTCCTTTGCCCACTTTTTAATGGGGTTGTTTGCTTGTTGCTTGTTAATTTAAGTCCCTTATATATTCTGAGTATAAGAACTTTGTTGGATTCATATTTTGCAAATACTTCTATTCTTTAGCTTGTCTGTTGATTCTTTGATAGTTTCTTTTGCTTTGCAGAAGCTCTTTAGTTTAATTAGGTCTCATTTGTCAATTTTTGCTTTTGTTGCAATTGTTTTTGGCATTCCCCTTCATGAAATCCTTGCCAGAACCTATGTGCAGAATGATATTTGTTAGGTTATCTTCCAGGGAGTTTATATCCATTTTACATTTAAGTCTTTAATTTATTTTTAGCTAATTTTTGTATATAGTATAAGCGATGGATCCAGTTTTAATATTCTGAATAGGGCTGGCCAGTTATCTAAGCATTATTTAGTGAACTGGAGTTTCTTTTCCCATTGCTTCTTTCATTGACTTTGATGAAGGTCAGATGGTTGTAGATGAGAGATATTATTTCTGGGTTCTATATTCTGTTCCATTGATCTGTGTGTCTGTTTTTGTTCTGGAACCATGCTGTTTTGGTTACTATAGTCTTGTAGTATAGGTTAGTTGGGTAGCATAATGCCTCAAGCTTTTTTGTTTGTTTGTTTAGAACTGTTTTGGATATTCAGGCTTTTATGGCTCCATATGAATTTTAGATTTTTTTCTTAATTTGTGAATAGTATTAGTAACTTTGTAGAAATAACCTTGAATCTGTAAATCACATTGGGCAGTATGACCATGTTAACAATATTGATTCTTACTATCCATGAACATAGATTGCATAATTTAATTGCAATGAACATGAGCATAATTTTGTTGTTTGTGTCATCTCTGATATCTTTCAATAGTGTTCTGTATTTCTCATTGTAGAGACATTTCACCACCCTGGTTAGCTGTATTTCTAGGTATTTATTCTTTTTGTGGAAATCATGAATAGTATTGGGTTTTTTATTGGGCTCTGAGTTTGGATGTTTTTTGGTGTACAAAAAATGCTACTGATTTTTCTGTGTTGATTCTGTATCCTGAAATTTGTTGACATTTTTATCAAGTCTGGGAGCTTTTGGGCAGAGACTATGGGAATCTTTAGGGACGGAATCATATCTTCAACACAGATAATTTTACTTTCTCTCTTCCTCTTTGGATGACTTTTATTTTGTTGTTGTTGTTGCCTCATTGCGCTGGCTAAGATTTTTAGTTTTATGTTTAATAAGAGTGGTGAGAGTAGGCATCCTTGTCTTGTTCCAATTCTCAAAGGAAATTCTTCCACCTTTTACCCATTCAGTATGTTGACTGTGGGTTTGTAATAAATGTGTGTTGATGGTATGTTTTATTTTGAGGTATATTTATTCAGTGATTAGTTTGTTCAAAGTTCTTAGCATGTAGGGATGGTGCATTTTGTCAAAACCTTATTCTGCATGTATTGAAATGATCATGTGGTTGTTATTATTTCTGTCTATATGAGGAATCACATGTATTGATTTGTGTATGTTGAACCACCCTTGCATCTCAACAATAAAGCCTACTTTATCATGGTGGATTAGATATTTGATGTGCTGCTGTATTTGTTTGACTAGTGTTTTGTTGAAGATTTTTGCATTTTTGTTCATTAAAGATATTGGCCTGAAGTTTTCCATGTTGTTGTTGTTGTTGTGTCTCTTCCAGGTTTTGATATCACAATATTACTTGTCTCATATAATGAGTTAGGGAAGAGTCTGTCCTTAATATTTTGGAATAGTTTCAGTAAGAATAGTACCAGTTCTTCTTTATACATCTGGTAGAATACTGCATTGTATTCATCTGATCCTGGCATTTTTCTGGTTGGTAGGCTTTTTATTTCTAATTCAGTTTCTAATCTCATTATTATTCTGTTCAGGAATTCTCTGTGTTCTTGGTTCAATCTTGGGAGGGTGTATGTTTCCAATAATTTATCCTCTGTATAGAGGTGGTCTGAGGGTTTTATTTTATTATTTCCGTAGGGCCTCCTTTAACATTTTTTATTAAATTTATTTGAGTATTCTCTCATTTTATCTTTATTGATCTACTTAGTAAGCTGTCAATGTTATTTATTCTTTCAAACAAAAAAACTCCTGGATCCACTGATTTTTTGTATGAATTTTCACATCTTAATTTTCTTCAGTTCAGCTGTGATTTTGGTTACTTCTTGTCTTCCACTAACTTTGGGATTGTTTTTTCCTTGTTCATCTGGTTTCTCCAGGTGCGATGTTAGGTTGTAAATTTGAGATGTTCCTAACATTTTGATGTGGGCTTTCAGTGCTATAAATTTCCCTTTTGACACTGCTTTAGTTGTGTCCCAGAGATTCTTATATGTTGTAATTTTGTTTGCATTAGTTTCAAAGAATTTATTGAGTTCTGCCTTTATTTCTTTGTTTACCTACAAGTCATTCAGAAGAAGGTTGTTTAATGTCCATGTAATTTTCTATTTTTGTTGTGCTGTGGTCTGGGAGTGTGTTTGGTATGACTTATTTTTTTGGTATTTACTGAGGATTTTTTAATGTCCAATTGTGTGCTTGATTTTAGAATATGTGCATTTGCAGATGAGAATGATATATATTCTGATATGCCTGGGTGTAGGGTTCTGTAGATGACTTTTAGGCTCATTTGTCAAGTGTTGAGGTCAGGTCTAAATATACTTGTGAGTTTTCTGCCTTAATGATGTGCCTAATATTGTTTCTAGGGTGTTGAAGTCTCCAACTATTATTGTGTGGTTATCTAAGTCTCTTAAAAGGTCTCTAAAAACTTGCTTTATAAATCTCGGTGCTCCCATGTTAGCTGTATATTTTACATTTAGGATACTTAGATTTCCTTATTGTAATGAACATTTTACCATTACTTAATGTCCTTCTTTGTGTTTTTGATCATTGTCGGGTTAAAGTCTGTTTTCTCTGAAATTAGAATGGAAACTCCTGCTTTTTTCTGTTGTGAGTTTGGTAGATTTTTCTCTATCTCTTTACACTTAGCCTATTGGTGTCATTGCACTGACACAGGTCTCTTGTAGACAGCATACAGGTGAATCATGTTTCTTTATCCAAATTGCCACTCTGTGCCTTTGAATTGGGGCATTTAGCCCAGTTATAGTCAAGGATAATATTGATATGTGCAGATTTGATCTTGTCAACGTGTCATTAGTTGGTTATTATGAAGATTTATTTGTGTGATTACTTCATACTGTCAATAGTCTATGTACTTAAGCATACTTTTGTGGTGGCTGATAACAGTCTTTTTTATATTTAGCACACCCTTCAGAATCTCTTGTAACACAGGTCTGGTGGTACCAATGAGCATTTGCTTGTCTGAGATGGATCTTATTTCCTTTTGGTTTATAAAGCTTAGTTTGGCTGGACACAAAATTCTTGGTTGGAATTTATTTTCTTTAAGATGTTTAATATGGGCCCCCTATCTCTTCTGCTTTGTGGGATTTCCACTTTAAGTTCCACTGTTATCCTGACAGAGTTCCCTTTGTAGGTAACTTGCCTTATTCTACATGTCTTTAATTTTTTTTCACTTTTGCCCTGGAGAATCTGATGACTATGTGTCTTGGGGATGCTCATTTTGTATAGTATCTCACAGGGATTCTCTGCATTTTCTGAATTTGAATGTGATCCTCTCTAATGAAGTTGAGAAAATTTGGGAGATGATATATTTTCCACACTGCCAGCTTTCTCTCTCTCTTTAAGGGATGCCTATGAATCACAGATTTTGAATCTTTACCTAATCCTATATTATTGGAGGTCTTGTTCTTTCTTCTATATTAGTTTTCTCTGTTTTTGTCTGACTGAGTTATTTCTGAGAACCAGTCTTCAAGCTCTGAGATTCTTTCTTCACCTTTGTCAATTCTGCTGTTAATACTAGTGATTGTATTACAAAATTCTTAGGGTGAGTTTGAAAAACTCTGAGCTGAAAGCTCTTTCAGATGCATTTGGCCATTTCAACTTTTATCTCCTGCATTGTTTTATTATATTCCTTAGATTTATTGAATTGGATTTTGAGTTTCTCCTGGATGTTGATAATCTTTATTCCTGTCTATATTCTGAGTTCTATTTCTGTCATTTTAGCTATTTCAGCCAGGTTAAGATCAATTTCTGGGGAACTAGTGTGATAATTTGGAGGTAAGAAGACATTCTGGCTTTTTAAATTGCTGGAGTTCTTACACCACTTTTTTTTCATCTGAGTGGTCTCATGTTTCGTCAATCTTTGAAGCTGCTTTCTTTTGAATTTTTTTTTTTTTTTTGCTTTTATTTTATTTGGTGCCCTTGGGGGTTTGGTTGTGGTATAACTTGTGTTCAGTATACTGAGCTTGTTCTACAAGATTTTGCGTGGGCATGGCCCAGGCTCACCTCAGCACTCCCAGACTGCATGTGCTAATCCATGGTGTGGGGGCTGATACCAGGCCCCTGGTTTTGTTCTCTAACCCCTTGAGGTTACAAACCTGCATCACTGGAGGAGCCAAGGTGTTCCTGGCCTGATAACCACAACACTCCAATGGGTTGTGGTGGCCAAAGTGCTTTGTTGGGGCAGTAACAGCAAAATATGTGTTTGCTTGTGCATGCCAATAGCTTTGGCTGTGTGGCTAGTTACATGCACATCAATTGCAGTGTAGTACCAGTGGAAGTGTGGCTGTGGTACTTGTGTCAGCAGTGCTAGTTGTGGGGCACAGCAGGGAGAGTACTGCTAGTGTCTGTGCACACCCTTGTGCCAGCAGTGGCAGTGGTAGAGGCAGGGCACTGTCAGGCATAGGACTGTCATCCTCCATGCAGGGTTTGGTGGGGTTACCAGCATCTGTGTGTACATTTGCCCTGGCAGCAGTGTTGATATGGGGGCAGCAGGTTTGACAGTGTTCATGTGTGGACACAGTGCATTTATAGCATTGGTGGTTGTGATACAGGGGTGTGGTGTTGCTAGCATCTGTGCATGTGTTCATGCTGGTTGCAGTGGTGGTGGAGGGGAAGTTAGCAGATTGTGCTTATGTCTGCAGCAGTGGTACAGCAAGATGCATGTACACATGTGCACCAGTGGGAGAGGGAAGGTGAGATCTACCTGCATGTGCACCCTGGCAAAGCAACAGGGGGATGGCTGTGGGTGAGTACATGCCAGGAAAGTGCTGTAGGGGAGCCTATAGTGGAGGGAGGGTTTGGATGGGCTGAGGCATGTTGGCAGGGGCTTGTCTGTTGGAGGTCTCCAACAGTTGGTGTGGTCCGCTGGTAAAGGAGCTATGATGAGGGCTCCTGGGAAGCACCTTGGAGTGGCATCCATGACTGTGCTGCCTATGTGTGTGGCCAGGCTTGAGCCCTGGGAGAGGCCAGAAGACAGGAGGGTGCTCAGATTGGACTGGTCTCATATCACAGGTAAGACCATCCTATTGTGTCCAGGTCCAATAGTCACCCTTTGGCAGAGTGTCCTAGAGGAGTATGTCAAGCACTGTGGGATGGGTGTCCCTGGCCACACTCCACTATAGGTGTTCCCACACCAAACATGTTGGTCTTCACCCAGGCTGCACTCCTGCTCCTATTATCTGTCAGCAGCAGCTCTCACTGCCAGCTCAACTGTCCATGAGGATCCTGGGGTTTCCTGCTGCTCATATTCTGGAATTATATAATGAGAGCATGCCACTCTTCACCTCTTCAACTCACACCTTCCACAGGCATAACTGGAGACAAAGAACAAGTCCCGGTGCTTGGTGTCCCCACTCGGAGTTCCCAGTTTTCTCCACTATCAGTTCAGCATCTGTGTCCTCCTTTCATTGACTCTCAATGCCCTCTCTCCAAAAGATCTGCTGGGAGTGTGCCAGTCTTCCTGATGTCCCAGTATCTCAGTGGCAGGTGTTCCTCTTGGCTACATCTAGTCAGCCATCTTGAATGATTATTTCTGATAACTTTGGAGCTTGTCTCATTGGAATAAAGAAAACATTTCCTGGAATGTCATTGAAAGCTGATGTGTTCATAAGGATTGCTGGCCCAATATTGAGTATAATCAAAGTTAATTGCACGGACTGAATTAATACAGACTGAAACAGTTTTGTATAACTTTTTGTTTGAAATATTGCTGATTTTGTTTGTTTGTTTCTTTTTTCAGTGTCAAGAAAACTTTTTTCTTTTGTGCTATGTACAGCTTTCAACGTTAAGTATACTGCTCTGAGCAAAATTTAAGACATATTTCTTTCTCTTTTCTGGTTTCACCAGAACTCAGAATGTGTTTGTGAGTATTCTTAATTTATGACAACATAGCTATCTGCTCAAGTTCAATAATAATCTGTTTTATTTTTTGACAGGACACAATTGGAGACACTAGTTATTTTACCAAGGCTTTGAGTTGAATGGCATATTCTCAGATATGAATAGACTGATTTGAGGAATTAAAATTGACTTTATAGAGCCAATAACAGCCACCTTGGGGAAACTGACCTCCACTTTGTCTATACAGTTTCCTTAGAGGGTCCCTGACCTGTGACAAGTAAAGAATGTTACTCTGTGACAGCTTTAGAAACCCCAATTTATTTTGGGGCATCAAAAGGAGGAATTAACCTAATTACCAAAGGTATCTTTTGAAAGTTCTAATCTGAGATTTTCTAAGAAAAAATGTCTAATCTGAGATTTCCTCTGAAAATGGTTCCAGCAAAGTCAATTTTTTTGTTAAAAAGAGCCTATATCTCAAATAACTATTCTTGCTGCACTTTGCACAAATAATCAGGCAAATATAATAAGGAAAAAACATATTTTGCAAATAAATTGGCCATATTATGAATTGTGTTTGATTAAAATGGGGACCAGAGAGAGAAAAAATATGTTTCAAAAGAAAACTATAATGTACCTGTTATTAGAGTCTAGCTTTGTTTGTTGTTTTTCAGTTTTTGTTACTTACTACAATTTAAACTGAAACCTGAGTTCTTCCCTGGCTACAAGACTCTAAATTTACATTTTCTAATTTGTCTTTCATGTTTCTTTTTTTTTTTCTTTTTTTGATAAGAATTATAAATTCATTTTTATTTATTATTTTTTTATTTTCTTTATTTATTATTATTATACTTTAAGTTGTAGGGTACATGTGCATAACGTGTAGGTTTGTTACATATGTATACTTGTGCCATGTTGGTGTGCTGCACCCATCA
>NW_012101355.1:87413-101921 GCF_000951045.1 Mandrillus leucophaeus | reverse complement strand
GAAAAGGGATTCCCTTCCCCCTTGCGCTTCCTAGGTGAGGCGATGCCTCGCCCTGCTTCAGCTCTCGCTGGTCGGGCTGCAGCAGCTGACCAGCACTGATCGTCTGGCACTCCCCAGTGAGATGAACCCAGTACCTCAGTTGACAATGCAGAAATCACCGGTCTTCTGTGTCGCTCGCGCTGGGAGTTGGAGACTGGAGCTGTTCCTATTTGGCCATCTTGCTCCGCTCCTTCTCTTTCATGTTTCTTACTTGGACTCAGTGGAATTTCTATTACCTCCTTCTTGAGGCCCTGCTAGCTAAAGCTCATTTATTATGATGCAGGCAAGAAAAAAAAAATTGTCAGACTGTTACTGCCTTCTTCCTCTTTAACTAAAGATACTTTGAGTCTAATGTCTGAACACTTCAAATGTCAGCCCTCCATACTTTAAGTAAACTCGTTTCAGCATAGTTCTCTAACATAACTTTTGTTTTTCTTCTGTTTCCATAGAAAGGCCTCTTATTAGATATCTGTTTGCCTTCATCATAGATAGAGGCCTATCCCATCTTCAGTGCACCTTCTGGAATCAGACACTGCTGTTTAACTAAGCTGATCAATTTTAGGGACTAAGAAGCTGACCAAAGAAGATACAGAATGATATATTTAAGGTTTTTTTTTCCTGTTTAACCCAATTTGTCTCTCTAACAACCTCTAACCCAAATATTTTTACTTTGCCAAGAAGATCTACAACTGGGATAGCAGATAAATAAATTCTGGTGGTGCCTGGAAAAAAGATTCATGACTCAATTCCATTAATAACTATGCTCCCCATGAGTGAGTCTATCAATAAACAGATCCTGGGGAAGATTATTACAGTGGTGTCTTCTGGCTGTACTTTTGTTTGTAGCATAGGGTCAGATCCTCCTTTAAAATTGCTGATCCATCACTGTCTTAACAACCTTTTAGGGATCCTGGTTTCTAATTATGGAGTATATGCCATCAGAGATATGGTCAGAAAGCTATCTGGTATCTTAAGGATAATTGCCAAAAAAACCAGCAAAGAGCCTGAGGGCTCAGAAAACGTCCTTTAAGTCATTAGGTAGTCCTAGGCAATTAGGAAGCACTAGATTTTCTGATGGCTAAACAAGGGGAAGTATGCACAGTATTAAACACCACTTGCTTCACCTATATAAACACATTCAAAGATGTTGAAAGTTGAATAGGAAAAAAAAATTCTCCCTACAAGTGACATAGCTAAAACAGGTTTTCCCTAAGAACCTCTTCTCTGATTGGTTCTTTGGGTTTTTCACCTAGATCCCTCAAGGTTTAAAATCAATTCTACAGGGACTTTTGAACTTAGACTTTCACTCCATATGTTAGGACTTATTATTTACATTATAGTTTGCTGTTAACTTAGCTGTTTATGTAAGTGTTCACACCTATCTGAATAGTGAACTATGAGGCAAATAAGAAGCTTTCCCAAGACAAACTAAAACACTAATGACTAATCTAGAATCACAGCAATATGTAACCTTTAAGAGGGAATTCAAAAGAGCTGTCTTAGGAAAGCTCAAGAAACTTCAAGATAACACACAGAAGGAATTTAGAATTCCATCAATGAAATTTAACAGGCATTGAAGTAATTTTTTAAAAATCAAGCACAAATTCTGAGGGAGAAAAATTTTAATTGATGAATTAAAAAATCAGAGTGTCTCAACAGCAGAATTAATCAAGTAGAAGAATTAGATTGAAGAGAGTCTATATGGAAATACACAGTCAGATTAGACAAAAAAAGAACAAAAACCAGAAAGTATGCCTGAAATGTATACAGTATCCTCAAAAAGGAAATCTAAAGTTATTGGGCTTAAAGAGAATGTAGAGAAAATTATAAGCATAGAAAGTTTATTGAAACACATAATAACAGAAAATGTCCCAAATTTAGACAAAGAGGTGAATGTTCAGGCACAAGAAGGTTAAAAAACAACAAGAAAATTCAACTAAAATAAGAGTACCTCAAGGTATGTAATAATCACTGTTTCAAAGGTCAAGAAGGAAGAAAGGGTCAAAAAAGTTGTTTAATAAAAGATGCAAGTAACAAATAAAAGAAAGCTCTAATATGTCTGCTAGAAGACTTTTTATTGGAAACCACACAGGTCAGGAGTGAGTGGGATGGCATATTCAACATGCTGAAGGAAAAAACAAAAACTTTCAACTCAGAGTTTTATACTCAGTAAAGTTACCATTAAAACATGAAGGAGAAATGCACATTTTCACAAACAAATAAACACTGAGGGAAGTCATCAATACCATAGCTATGTTACAAAAACAGCTAAATAAATTCTTTAATCTGAAATAAAAGAATGCTAATGCACAACAGGAAATCATTTGAAGGTGTAAAACTCAGTGGGAAATGTAAGTACACAGACAAGTGCAGCATAGTGTAACATCGAAATTGCAGTATGTAAACCACACATATATTTAAGAATAAGAAAAAAAGTTATCTAAAACTTTTTAACATATAGATAATATAAAAAGAACAAAAAGTCAAAAGTGAAAAGAATGGAGTTAATGTGTAAAATTTGCTAGTTTTCTTTTTGTAATTTATTTGTTTTTTCTTTTCGTTGTAATTATAGTTAAGTTTTCTTTTATTATTATACTTTAAGTTCTAGGGTATATGTGCACAATGTGCAGGTTTGTTACATATGTATACATGTGCCATGGTGGTTTGCTGCACCCATTAACTCATCATTTACATTAGGTATATCTCCTAATGCTATTGCCCCATCCCGCAACAGGCCCCACCCTGTGTCCAAGTGTTCTCATTGTTCCATTCCCACCTATGAATGAGAAAATGTGGTGTTTGGTTTTCTGTCCTGGTGATAGTTTGCTGAGAATGATGGTTTCCAGCTTCATCCATGTCCCTACGAAGGACATGAACTCATCCTTTTTTATGGCTGCATAGTATTCCATGGTGTATATGTGCTACATTTTCTTAATCCAGTCTGTCACTGATGGACATTTGGGTTGATTCCAAGTCTTTGCTATTGTGAATAGTGCTGCAGTAAACATACGTGTGCATGTGTCTTTATAGCAGCATGATTTATAATCCTTTGGGTATATGCCCAGTAATGGGATGGCTGGGTCATATGGTATTTCTAGTTCTAGATCCTTGAGGAATTGCCACACTGTCTTCCACAATGGTTGGACTAGTTTACAGTCCCACCAATAGTGTAAAAGTGTTCCTATTTCTCCACATCCTCTCAAGCACCTGTTTTTTCCCGACTTTTTAATTATCTCCATTCTAACTGGTGTGAGATGGTATCTCACTGTGATTTTGATTTGCATTTCTCTGGTGGCCAGTGATGATGAGCAATTTTTCATATGTCTGTTGGCTGCATAAATGTCTTCTTTTAAGAAGCGTCTGTTCATATCCTCCGCCCACTTTTAGATGGGGTTGTTTCATTTTTTCTTGTAAATTTGTTTAAGTCCTCTGTAGATTCTGAATATTAGCCCTTTGTCAGATGGGTAGATTATAAAAATTTTCTCCCATTCTGTAGGTTGCCTGTTCACTCTGATGGTAGTTTCTTTTGCTGTGCAGAAGCTCTTTAGTTTGATTAGATCCCTTTTGTCAATTTTAGATTTTGTTGCCATTGCTTTTGGTGGTTTAGTCATGAAGCCCTTGCTCATGCCTATCTCTTGAATGGTATTGCCTAGGTTTTCTTCTAGGGTTTTTATGGTATTAGGTCTAACATTTAAGTCTTTAATCCATCTTGGCTTAATTTTTGTATAAGGTGTAAGGAAGGGATCCAGTTGCAGCTGTCTACAGATGGCTAGCCAATTTTCCCAGCACCATTTATTAAGTAGGGAATCATTTCCCCATTTCTTGTTTTTGTCAGGTTTGTCAAAGATCAGATGGCTGTAGATGTGTGGTATTATTTCTGAGGGCTCTATTCTGTGCCATTGGTCTATCTCTCTGTTTTAGTACCAGTACCATGCTGTTTTTGTTACTGTAGCCTTGCAGTATAGTTTGCAGTCGGGTAGCATGATGCCTCCAGCTGAGTTCTTCTGATTTAGGATTATTTTGGCAATGTGGGCTCTTTTTTTTTGGTTCCATATGAACTTTAAAGTAGTTTTTTCCAATTCTGTGAAGAAAGTCATTGGTAGCTTGATGGGGATGTCATTGAATCTATAGATTACCTTAGGCAGTGTGGCCATTTTCACGATATTGATTCTTCCTAGCCATGAGCATGGAAATTTCTTCCATTTGTTTGTGTCCTCTTTTATTTCTTTGAGAGGTGGTTTGTAGTTCTCCTTGAAGAGGTCCTTCACATCCCCTGTAAGCTGGATTCCTAGGTATTTTATTCTCTTTGAAGCTATTGTGAATGGGAGTTCATTTATGATTTGGCTCTCTGTTTGTCTGTTACTGTTGTATAAGAATGCTTGTGATTTTTGCACATTGATTTTGTATCCCGAGACTTTGCTGAAGTTGCTTATCAACTTAAGGAGATTTGGGGCTGAAATGATGGGATTTTCTAAGTATACAATCATGTCATCTGCAAACAGGGACAATTTGACTGCCTCTTTTCCTAATTGAATACCTTTTATTTCTTTCTCCTGCCTGATTTCCCTAGCCAGAACTTCCAACACTATGTTGACTAGGAGTGATGAGACAGGGCATCCCTGTCTTGTGCCAGTTTTCAAAGGGAATTTTTCCAGTTTTTGCCCATTCAGTATGATATTGGCTGTGGGTATGTCATAAATAGCTCTTACTATTTTCAAATACGTCCCATCAATACCTAGTTTATTGAAAGTTTTTATCATGAACAGCTTTTGAATTTTGTCAAAGCCCTTTTCTGCATCTATTGAGACAATGATGTGGTTTTTGTCTTTGGTTATGTTTGTATGATAGCTTATGTTTATTGATTTGCATATGTTGAACCAGCCTTGCCTCTCAGAGATGAAACCAACTTGATTTCGGTGGATAAGCTTTTTGATGTGCTGCTGGATTCAGTTTGCCAGTATTTTGTTGAGGATTTTTACATCGATGTTCATCAGGGATATTGGTCTAAAATTCTTTCGTTTGTTGTGACTCTGCCAGGCTTTGGTGTCAGGATGATGCTGGCCTCATAAAATGAGTTAGAGAGGATTCCCTCTTTTGCTGTTGATTGCAATAGTTTCAAAAGGAATCTTACCAGCTCCTCTTTGTACCTCTGGTAGAATTCGGCTGTGAATCTGTCTGTTCCTGGACTTTTTTTTGGTTGATGGGCTATTAATTATTGCCTCAATATCAGAGCCTGTTATTGGTCTATTCAGAGATTCAACTTCTTCCTCGTTTAGTCTTGGGAAGAGGTATATGTCCAGAAATTTATCCATTTCTTCTAGATTTTCTAGTTTATTTGTGTAGAGGTGTTTATAGTATTCTCTGAAGGTAGTTTGTATGTCTGTGGGATCTGTGGTGATACCCACTTTATCATTTTTTATTGCTTCTGTTTGATTCTTCTGTCTTTTCCTCTTTATTAATCTTACTAGTGGTCTATCAGTTTTGTTGATCTTTTCAAAAAACCAACTCCTGGATTCATTGATTTTTTTGAAGGGGTTTTTGCATATCTCCTTCAGTTCTATTCTGATCTTAGTTATTTCATTATTTCTGCTAGCTTTCGAATGTGTTTTCTCTTGCTTCTCTAGTTCTTTTAATTGTAATGTTAGGGTGTCAATTTTAGATCTTTCTTGTTTTCTTTTGTGGGCATTCAGTGCTATAAATCTCCCTCTACACACTGCTTTAAATGTGTCCCAGAGATTCTGGAATGTTGTGTCTTTGTTCTCATTGGTTTCAAAGAACCTCTTTATTTCTGCCTTCATTTCGTTATGTACCCAGTAGTCATTGTGGAGCAGGTTGTTCAGTTTCCATGTAGCTGAGCTGTTTTAAGTGAGTTTCTTAATCCTGAGTTCTAGTTTGATTGCACTGTTTTCTGAGAGGCACTTTGTTGTAATTTCTGTTCTTTTACATTTGCTGAGGAGTGCTTTACTTCCAACTATGTGGTCAATTTTGGAATAAGTATGATGTGGTGTTGAGAAGAATATATATTCTGTTGATTTGGGGTGGAGAGTTCTGTAGATGTCTATTAGGTCCACTTGGTGCAAAGCTGAGTTCAATTCCTGGATATCCTTGTTAACTTTCTGTCTCGTTGATCTGTCTAATGTTGACAGTGGGGTGTTAAAGTATCCCATTATTATTGTATGGGAGTCTAAGTCTCTTTGTAAGTCTCTAAGGACTTGCTTTATGAATGTGGGTGCTCCTGTATTGGGTGCATATGTATTTATGATAGTTAGCTCTTCCTGATGAATTGATCCCTTCACCATTATGTAATGGCCTTCTTTGTCTCTTTTGATCTTTGTTGGTTTAAAGTCTGTTTTTTTGTTTTGTTTTGTTTTTTGTTTTGTTTGTTTGTTTGTTTGTTTCTTGAGACGGAGTCTCACTCTGTTACCCAGATAGGAGTGCAGTGGCCGGATCTCAGCTCACTGCAAGCTCTGCCTCCCGGGTTTACACCATTCTCCTGCCTCAGCCTCCCGAGTAGCTGGGACTACAGGTGCCCACCACCTCGCCCAGCTAGTTTTTTGTATTTTTTAGTAGAGACGGGGTTTCACCAGCTTAGCCAGGATGGTCTTGATCTCCTGACCTCGTGATCTGCCCGCCTCGGCCTCCCAAAGTGCTAGGATTACAGGCTTGAGCCACCGCGCCTGTCCTAAAGTCTGTTTTATCAGAGACTGGGATTGCAACCCCTGCTTTTTTTTTTTTTTTTTTTTTCATTTCCTTGGTAGATCTTCCTCTATCCCTTTATTTTGAGCTTATGTGGGTCTTTGCACATGAGATGGGTTTCCTGAATACTGCACACTGATGAGTCTTAACTGTTTGTCCAATTTGCCAGTCTACATCTTTTAACTGGAGCATTTAGCCCACTTACATTTAAGGTTAATATTGTTATGTGTGAATTTGATCCTGTCATTATGATGTTAGCTGGTTATTTTGCTCATTACTTGATGCAGTTTCTTCCTAGCATCGATGGCCTTTACAATTTGGCATGTTTTTGCAGTGGCTGGTACCAGTTTCTCCTTTCCATGTTTAGTGCTTCCTTCAGGAGCTCTTGTAAGGCAGGCCTTGTGGTGACAAAGTCTCTCAACATTTGTTTTCTGTAAAGGATTTTACATCTCCTTCAATTATGAAGCTTAGTTTGGCTGAATATGAAATTTTAGGTTGAAAATTCTTATTTTTAAGAATGTTGAATATTGGCTCCTACTCTCTTCTGACTTGTAGAGTTTCTACCGAGAGATCTGCTGTTAGCCTGATGGGCTTCCCTTTGTGGGTAACCTGTTCTTTCTCTCTGCCTGCCCTTAACGTTTTTTCCTTCATTTCAACTTTGGTGAATCTGACAATATGTGTCTTGGAGTTGCCCTTCTGAAGGAGTATCTTTGTGGCATTCTGTGTATTTCCCGAATTTGAATGTTGGCCTGCCTTGGTAGGTTAGGGATGTTCTCCTGGGTAATATCCTGAAGAGTGTTTTCCAACTTGTTTCCATTCTCCCCATCACTTTCAGGTTGACCAATGGACATTGATTTCTTTTTTTCTCATAATCTCATATTTCTTGGAGGCTTTTTAGTTTCTTTTTACTCTTTTTCTCTAAACTTCTCCTCTCACTTCACTTCATACATTTGATCTTCAATCACTGATACCCTTTCTTTCACTTGACCAAATCGGCTACTGAAGCTTGTGCATGCATCATGTAGTTCTCATACCATGGTTTTCACCTCCATCAGGTCATGTAATGTCTTCTTTGTGCTGTTTATTCTAGTTAGCCATTTGTCTAATCTTTTTCAAGATTTTTAGCTTCTTTGCGATGGGTTTGAACATCCTCCTTTAGCTTGGAGAAGTTTTCTATTACCAATTATCTGAAGCCTTCTTCTCTCAACTCGACAAAGTCATTCTCCATCCAGCTTTGTTCTGTTGCTGGTGAGGAGCTGCATTCCTTTGGAGGAGAGGAGGCACTCTGATTTTCAGAATTTTCAGCTTTCCTATTCTGGTTTCTCCCCATCTTTCTGGTTTTATCTACATTTGTTCTTTGATGATGGTGACATACCAATGGAGTTGGGTGTGGATGTCCTTTCTGTTTGTTAGTTTTCCTTCTAACAGTCAGGACCCTCAGCTGCAGGTCTGTTGGAGTTTACTGGAAGTCCACACCACACCCTATTTGCCTGGGTATCAACAGCAGAGGCTGCAGAACAGCAAATATTGCAGAACGGCAAATGTTGCTGCCTGATCCTTCCTCTGGTAGCTTCGTCTCAGAGGGGCACCCGGCTGTATGAGGTGTCAGTCAGCCCCTACTGGGAGGTGTCTCCCAGTTAGGCTACTTGGGGGTCAGGGGCCCATTTGAGGAGGCAGTCTGTCTTTTCTCAGATATCAAACTCCGTGCTTGGAGAACCACTACTCTCTTCAAAGCTGTCAGACAGGGACACTTAAGTCTGCAGAAGTTTCTGCTGCCTTTTGTTCAGTTATGCCCTGCCCCTGGATGTGGAGTCTACAGAGGCAGGCAGGCCTCCTTGAGCTGTGCTGGGTTCTACCCAGTTCAAGCTTCCTGGCCACTTTCTTTACCTACTCAAGCCTCAGCAGTTGTGGACGCCTCTCCCCCAGCCTCGCTGCCACCTTTCAGTTTGATCTCTGACTGCTGTACTAGCCATGAGTGAGGCTCCATGGATGTGGGACCCTCCTAGCTAGATGCGGGATGTAATCTCCTGGTGTGCTGTTTGCTAAGACAGTTGGAAAAGTGCAGTATTAGGGTTGGAGTGTCCCGATTTTCCAGGTAGCATCTGTCTTGACTTCCCTTGGCTAGGAAATGGAATTCCCTGACCCCTTGCACTTCTCGAGTGAGGCGATTCCCTATCCTACTTCAGCTCACACTCTGTGGGTTGCACTCACCATCCAACAAGCCCCAGTGAGATAAGCCTGGTACCTCAGTTGGAAATGCAGAAATCAACCATCTTCTTCTTTTTTATTTTTATGATCTTCAAATCTTTTTTTTATATATATACTTTATGTTCTAGGGTATGTGTGCACAATGTGCAGGTTTGTTACATATGTACACATGTGCCATGTTGGTGCACTGCACCCATTAACTCGTCATTTACATTACGTATATCTCCTAATGCTATCACTCCCCCCTACCCACTCAACAATAGGCCCTGATGTGTGATGTTCCCCTTCCTGTGTCCAAGTGATCTCATTGTTCAATTCCCACCTATGAGTGAGAACATGTGGTGTTTGGTTTTCTGTTCTTGAGATAGTTTGCTGAGAATGATGTTTTCCAGCTGCATCCATGTCCCTACAAAGATCCTTTTTTTATGGCTGCATAGTATTCCATGGTGTATATGTGCCACATTTTCTTAATCCGGTCTGTCACTGATGGACATTTCTGTTGGTTCCAAGTTTTTGCTATTGTGAATAGTGCCACAAAAGACATAAGTGTGCATGTGTCTTTATAGCAGCATGATTTATAATCCTTTGGGTATATGCCCACTAATGGGAGGGCTGGGTCAAATGTATTTCTAGTTCTAGATCCTTGAGGAATCGCCACACTGTTTTCCATAATGGTTGGACTAGTTTACAATCCCACCAACAGCGTAAAAGTGTTCCTATTTCTCCACATCCTCTCCAGCACCTGTTGTTTCCTGACTTTTGAATGATTGCCATTCTAACTGGTGTGAGATGGTATCTCATTGTGGTTTGAATTTGCATTTCTCTGATGGCGAGTGATGATGACCATTTTTTCATGTGTCTGTTGGCTGTATAAATGTCTTCTTTTGAGAAGTGTCTGTTCATATCCTTTGCCCACCTTTTCATGGGATTGTTTGTTTTTTTCTTTCTTTCTTTCTTTTTTTGTTTTTGTTTTTGAGATGGAGTCTCACTCTGCTGCCCAGGCTGGAGTGCAGTGGTGCTATCTCCACTCACTGCAAGCTCCATTGCCTCCTGGGTTAATGCCATTCTCCTGCCTCAGCCTCCATAGAAGCCTGGACTACAGATGTCTGCCACCACGCCTGGCTAATTGTTTTTCGTATTTTCAGTAAAGATGGGGTTTCACTGTGTTTGCCAGGATGGTCTCGATCTCATGACCTCGTGATCCACCCACCTCGACCTCCTAAAGTGCTGGGATTACAGGAATGAGCCACTGTGCATGGCCTGTTTGCTTTTTTCTTGTAAATTTGTTTGAGTTCTTTGTAGGTTCTGGATATTAGCCCTTTGTCAGATGAGTAGATTGCAAAAATTTTCTCCCATTCTGTAGGTTGCCTGTCCACTCTGATGGTAGTTTCTTTTGCTGTGCAGAAGCTCTTTAGTTTAATTAGATTCCATTTGTCAATTTTGGCTTTTGTTGCTGTTGCTTTTGGTGTTTTAGACTTGAAGTCATTGCCTATGCCTATGTCCTGAATGGTATTACCTAGGTTTTCTTCTAGGGTTTTTATGGTTTTAGGTCTAACATTTAAGTGTTTAATCCATCTTGAATTAATTTTTGTATAAGGTGTAAGGAAGGGATCCAGTTTCAGCTTTCTACTTATGGCTAGCCAATTTTCCCAGCACCATTTTTAAAATAGGGAATCCTTTCCCCATTTCTTGTTTTTGTCAGGTTTATCAAAGATCAGATGGCTGTAGATGTGTGGTATTATTTCTGAGGACTCTGTTCTGTTCCATTGGTCTATATCTCTGCTTTTGTACCAGTACCATGCTGTTTTGTTTACTGTAGCCTTGTAGTATAGTTTGAAGTTAGGTAGTGTGAGGCTTCCAGCTTTGTTCTTTTGGCTTAGGATTGTCTTGGCAATGCGGGCTCTTTTTTGGTTCTATTTGAACTTTAAAGCTGTTTTTTTCCAATTCTGTGAAGAAACTCATTGGTAGTTTGATGGGGATGGCATTGAATCTCTAAACTACCTTGGGCAGTATGGCCATTTTCATGATATTGATTCTTCCTATCCACGAACCTGGTATGTTCTTCCATTGGTTTGTGTCCTCTTTTATTTCACTGAGCAGTGGTTTGTAGTTCTCTTTGAAGAGGTCCTTCACATCCGTTATAAGCTGGATTCCTAGGTATTTTATTCTCTTTGAAGCAATTGTGAATGGAAGTTCATTCATGATTTGGCTCTCTCTTTGTCTGTTATTGGCGTATAAGAATGCTTGTGATTTTTACACATTGATTTTATATCCTGAGACTTTACTGAAGTTGTTTATCAACTTAAGGATATTTTGTACTGAGACGATGGGGTTTTCTAAATATATAATCATGTCATCTGCCAACATGGACAATTTGACTTCTTCTTTCCTAATTGAATACCCTTTATTTATTTCTGTTGCCTGATTGCCCTAGCTAGAACTTCCAACACTGTATTGAATAGGAGTGGTGAGAGAGGACATCCCTGTCTTGTGCCAGTTTTCAAAGGGAATGCTTCCAGTTTTTGCCAATTCAGTATGATATTGGCTTTGGGTTTGTCATAAATAGTTCTTATGATTTTGAGATACATTCCATCAGTACCGAATTTATTGAGAGTTTTTAGCATGAAGGGCTGTTGAATTTTGTCAAAGGCCTTTTCTGCAACTATTGAGATAATCATGTGGTTTTTGTCTTTGGTTCTGTTTATATGCTGAATTCCATTTATTGATTTGCATATGTTGAACCAGCCTTGCAATCCAGGGATGAAGCCCACTTGATCATGGTGGATAAGCTTTTTGATGTGCTGCTGTATTCAGTTTGCCAGTATTTTATTGAGGATTTTTGCATCGATATTCATCAGAGATATTCGTCTAAAATTCTCTTTTTTTATTGTTGTATCTCTGCCAGGCTTTGGTGTCAGGATGATGTTGGCCTCATAAAATGAGTTAGGGAGAATTCCCTCTTTTTCTATTGATTGGAATAGTTTCCGAAGGAATGCTACCAGCTCCTCCTTTTACCTCTGGTAGAATTCGACTGTGAATCTGTCTGGTCCTGGACTTTTTTTGTTTGGTAGGCTATTAATTATTGCCTCAAATTCAGAGCCTGTAAATCACCCATCTTCTGCGTCACTCATGCTGGTAGCTGTACACTGGAGCTGTTCCTATTTGGCCATCATAGAACTTCCCATCATATGCTTTTTGTCCTTCATTCTGTTGATATGATCTATTAAATTGATTGATTAGTTTATGTTGAAACATGCTTCTATTTCTGGGATAAATCTCACCTGGTCAAGGTGAATGATCTTTATAATATGTTTTTGAATTCTATTTCTTAGTATTTGTTGAGTATTTTCCCATCAATATTCCCAAGGGATATTGGTCTGCAGTTTACTATTTTTGATATACCTTTTTCTGGTTTTAGTTTGGGGCAGTAACACTGGTCTCCTAAAATGAGTTTGAAAGCATTTCCTCCACCTCCATTTTTTAGAATATTGTGAGAATGATTGGTATTAGTTCTTCTTTAAATGTGTGGTAGAAATCAGTAGTGATGCCATCTGGTCCTGGGCTTTCCTTTCCTGGAAGACTTTTTATAGTGGCTTTGATGTCACTTTCTTATTGGTCTGGTCAGGTTTTGGATTTCTTCATTGTTCAATCATGGTACGTGATAAGAGGGAAAAATTAAGTAGTTAGGATGGGTTTTTGGTAAAACAGAAAAATAGCCTGAAAAATCAGGCTACAGGCAGAGATTTAAAAAAAAAAAAAAAAAAAAAAAAAAAAAACTTACACAAGCCTCTGACTCACTCGAATAAAGGAACAAGGCCCAATATGGAAACATCCTTGTTCTTTGTGCCTAAGACATGCCCACAACTACTCTAATAAGGGAAAAAAGTCCAAACATAAAAATTCCTTGATCCTTTGTATAACCAACAGACTTCCAGGAAATAGTCTCTTCATCTTTTGTAACCATGCATGTGGTGGGCTCCAGTGGGTTCTGGTGGACACTTTCCTTTCGTTTTCTAGAAACACTTTGGACTTTGAGCTGAGCCATTATGAATCATCACTTCAGTCCCTGACTGGTCCTGGGCCATGGTCTTGGGACAAACTTCCACTTTAACTCCTGATTGGTCCAGGGCCAAACTGAATAACACTTTCTCCAAGATCACTCAACACATTTCTTCCATTTCCAGTCCATAAAGTCCCCAGACGCCATCAGCATAGTGGAAAACCCATTTGGGACCCTCCCTCCACTACAGAGAACTTTCACTTATTAAACTTTCACTCCAACCTCATGCTTGTGTCCACGTTCCTTAATCTTCTTAGATATAAAACAAAGAACTCCACCTACTACTTGGGACAATGAAAAACTCCTACATTATGATACATTAACAAGACTACAACAGTTGTATATGTCTAGGAATTTCTTCATTTCCTTTAGGTTTTCCAAATTATTGGCATATATTTTCTCATCATAGCCACTAATGATCCTTTGAATTTCTGCAGTATCAGTTGTAATTTTTTGTATCTCTGATTTTATTTGTTTGGGTGATTTCTCTCTTTTCCTTAGTGTGGCTAAAGGTTTGTTAATTTTGTTTCAGTTTTCAAAAAAAAAAAAATTTTGTTTTGTTGATTATTTATATTGTTTTATTTTTTTTCAATTCATTTACTTCTGTTCTGCTTTTCTTATTTCTTTTTTTCTACCAACTTTAAGGTTGGTTTCTTCTTGCTTTTCTAATTCTTTTAGACACATGGTAAGGTTGTTAGAGTTTTTCTCCTCCTTTGTGTAGTCACATATATGTATAAATGTACCTCTTACTATTGCTTTTAATGCATTCCATAGGTTTATGTATGTTGTATTTCTATTGCCATTTGCTTCAATAAATTTTTCAATTTTCCTCTGTGTTTCTTCTTTGACCCGCTACTGATTCAGGAATATATTGTCTAATTTCTATGTGTTTTTACAACTTTGAAAATATCTCTTTATTGATTTCTAATTTTATTTTGTTGTGGTGTGAGGAGATTCTTGATAGTATTACAATTATTTGAATATTTTAATACATCCTCTTATTGAATTGACTGCTTTATGTAACATTGTGACCACTTTTGTCTCTTATAGTTTTTGTTTTGAAATCTATTCCGTCTGATACAGTTATTTCTACTCCTGCATATTTTTATTTTGTTTCCATTGGCCTGGAGTATCTTTTTCCATCCATTTACTTTCAGTCTATGTGTCTTTTGTAGGTGAAGTGTGCTTCTTACAGGCAGCAGATTGCTGTGTCTTCTTTTTTAAATCCTTTCAAATATTCGTTTTGTGACATTCTTGTCCTTCTTTTCTACTCTCCTGTTTTCCTGTTAGTGAAAGTTATTTTCTCTTGTGCTATGATTTTATTTCTTGCTTTTTTAAACGTATCTATTGATTTTTTAAAAATATTTTAATGTGCCTCAGTTTATCTTTTTTTAATTTATTTTTTATTATTATTATGCTTTAAGTTCTAGGGTACATGTGCATAACGTGCAGGTTTGTTACATAGGTATACTTGTGCCATGTTGCTGTGCTGCACCCATCAACTC
>NW_012101355.1:80962-86518 GCF_000951045.1 Mandrillus leucophaeus | reverse complement strand
TAGCCCTTTGTCAGATGAGTAGATTGCAAAAATTTTCTCCCATTCTGTAGGTTGCCTGTTCACTCTGATGGTAGTTTCTTTTTCTGTGCAGAAGCTCTTTAGTTTAATGAGATCCCATTTGTCAATTTTGGCTTTCGCTGCGGTTGCTTTGGTGTTTTCGACATGAAGTCTTTGCCCATGCCTATGTCCTGAATGGTACTACCTAGGTTTTCCTCTAGGGTTTTTATGGTATTAGGTCTAACATTTAAGTCTAATCTATTGATTTTTTAAATTTGAGGTTATCACAAGGACTGCAAACACTGTCTGGTAACTCATTATTTTAAACTCATTACAAGTTAACAGTCTTTTCATAAACAGACAACAAACAAGAAAAAAATAAAACTAATAAAAACTCTACACTGCAACTTCATTCCCTCACTTTTTAACTTTTTGTTGTTACTATTTATGTCTTGAAAATATGTCTACGCCTTGAAATGTTGTTGCAGTTATAATTTTTGATTAGTTCATCACTTAGCTTTTGTACTTAGGATAAGAGTAGTCAATACACCACAATTACAGTGTTATAATACTCTGTGGGTTTTGTGTGTATGTACTTACCATTACCAATTAGTGTTGCACCTTCAGATGATTTCTTTTTGCTTATTAATATCTGCTTTTTAATCGACATACTGTCTTTAGCATTTCCTGTAGGACAGGTCTAGTGTTGACATATTTCTTGAAGCAAACGACAATAGAAATACAATGTTCATAAACCTATGGAATACACTGAAAGCAATAGTAAGAGGGACATTTATACATATATGCGACTACACAAAGGAGAAGAAAAACTCAAACAACCTCACCATGTGTCTAAAATAACTAGAAAAGCAAGAAGAAGCCAACCACAAAGATAGTAGAGAAAAAAGAAATACGAAAGGCAGAGCAGAAGTATTAATAATAAGACTGGTCTCATAAAATTGGCTTGGAAGCATTTCCTCCACCTCTGTTTTTTAGAATACTGTGTATAAAGTATAAGGAAAAGGTCTAGTTTCTGTTTTCTGCATATGGCTAGCCAGTTTTCCCAGCATCATTTATTAAATAAGGAATTATTTCTTCATTGCTTATTTCGTTAGGTTTGTTGAAGATCAGATGGTTGTACATATGTGATGTTACTTCTGATGTCTCTATTCTGTTCCATTGGTCTATATATCTGTTTTGGTACCAGTATCATGCTGTTTTGGTTACTGTAGTCTTGTAGTATAATTGGAACTCAGGTAGTATAATGCCTCCAGCTTTGTTCTTTTTGCTTAGGATTGTCTTGGCTATATGGTCTCTTTTGGTTCTGTATAAAATTTAAAGTAGTTTTTTTTTTTTAAATTCTGTGAAGGAAATCACTGGTAGCTTGATGGGAATAGCATTGAATCTAATAGATGCATAACACTCCTTTAGATGAGAAGTTCAAGATGTATGCTTACTACTTCCTTATTCTTGAACATTTTGATTTTGACATCAATGATTTCTGCAAGAAAGATTCATAGGTGGCACTTACATTGGTAAATCATATATCTTGATATCAAATAAGTCTAATGAAATTGAGAAATGAGCATCATTTGCTTTAATTAAATTTCTGGTGCGGGGTGGAGAAATATGGTGGAATAGATGGCTTAACCAATCATCCTCCTTGCAAGGGAACCAATTTCACAACTATCTACACAGTAAAAGCATATTTATAAGAACCAAAAACCAGGTTATCACTCACAGGACTTGGTTTCAACTTTATCTCACTGAAAGCGGCACTGAAGTGCTAGAAAAAAATTTTGAATTGCTGACACCTTCCCTCCCTCATTTCCCAGCAGCAGTTGTGAGGCTCAGAGAGAGAATCTTTGCAGTTGGGAGAGGGAGAATTCAGCAATTGTGAGACATTGCATTGAACTCAATGCTGCCCTGTTGTAGTGGAAAGCAAACTGGACCGAACTCAGCTGATGCATGCTTATGGAGTGAGCATTTGAACCAGGCCTAGCCAAACAGGACTCACCCATCCTTGTGGTTGGAAATTTAGTTCTGGCAAGCCTCACCACCTCAGGCTGGAGTGCTCTGGGGCCCTATACAAACTTGAAAGGCAGTTTAGGCCACAAAGAATGCAATTCCTAAGCAAGTCTTAGGATTGACTGTGCTCACAATTAGTGCATATTATTTCATGTGTATATGTACCACATTCTCTTTATCCAGTGCACCATTTATAGGCACCAAGGTTGATTCAATAACTTCGCTATTGTGAATAGTGCAGCAATGAACATACAAACACCTGTGTGTTTCTGGTAGAATTATTTATTTACTCTTCGTTATTTATCCAGTAATGGGATTGATGGGTTGAAATGTAGCTCTATTTTAAGTTCTTCAAGAAATTTCCAAACTGCTTTCCACAGTGGCTTAAATAATTTACATTCATATCAAGAGTGTATAAACATTGGCTTTTCTCCACAGCCTCATCAGAATCTGTCATTTTTTGACTTTTTCAGAATAGTCATTCTGACTGGTGTGAGATGCTACGTCATTGTGGTTTTGATTTGCATTTCCCTGGTAATTAGATATAAATTATCTTTTGTAGGTTTGTTCACTGCTTGCATGTCTTCTTTTGAGAGGTGTCTGTTCAGGTCTTTTACCAACTTTTTAATGGAGTTATTTGTTTTATGCTTATTGATTTGTGTATTTTCTTACAAATTATGGATATTGCACCTCTGTCAGATGCATAGTTTGTGAAGATTGCCTTCCATTCTGTAGGCTATTTATTCTGTTGATAGTTTCTTTTGCTGTGCAGAAGCTCTTTCATTAAATTAGGCTTGACTTCTCAATTTTTGGTTTTATTGCAATTGCTTTTGGGGACTTGGTCAAGAACTCCTTGCCAAGGCCTAAGTTGAGAAGGATATTTCCTAGATTTCCTGCTAGGATCTTTATCATTTGAGGTCTTACATTTAAATATCTAATCCATCTTGAGTTTATTTTTGTATACAATGAAAGGCAGGAATCCAGTTTCATTTTTCTGCATATAGCTAGCCAGTTATTCCAGCACCATTGTTGGAACAAAAAGTTCTTTCCCCATTGCTTGTTTTTTTCAACATTGCCGGGATTGTTTTCCAAGCCTTGACCCTCAACCTTTTTAATTCCCTAAGTTACAAAGGTTATATCAAAACATTCACATTTATTGATTTGCATATATTGAACCATCTTTGCCTTCCTGATAGAAAACCCACTTGGTCATAATGCTTTATCTTTCTGGATGTGCTCCTACATTTGGTTTGCTAGTACCTTGTTGATTCTTGTGTGTACATTTCTCAGGGATATTGATCAGTGATTTTCCTTTTTGTTTATATCCTTATCTGTTTTTGGTATCAGGGTGATACTTGCCTCATAGAGTGAAGTAGGGAGAATTTCTTGAATATTTTGGAATAGTTTCAGAAAAATCAGTATTAGCATGTACATTTGGTAGAATTCAGTTCTGAATCCATCTTGTCCTGATACTTTCTCTGTTGGGAGATTTGTAATTACTGATTCAATCTTCCTACTCATTATTGGTGTGCTCAGGTTGTCTCTTTTTCTGATTAAATCTTGAGAGCTTATTTGTTTCTAAAAATCTGTTCGTTTCCTCCAGGTTTCTAGTTTGTGAGTGTATAGGTGTTCATAATTGTCTCTGATGACTTTTGTATTTCTGAGATATCTGTTGTAATGTCTTTTAAAAAAATATTTCCAATTTTCTTTACTTGGATCTTCTCTTTTCGTTTTTGGTCATTCTTCCTAGTGGTTTACCAGCTTTGCTTATCTTTTCAGAGATCAACTTTCAGTTTCATTGTTCCTTTAAATTGTTTATTAGGCATCTGCTTCTTTTATTTCTACTCTGATTTTTATTTTTTTTTTCTGCTAATTTTGGATATGGTTTGTTCTTCCTTTTGTATCTTCTGAGGTATAACATAAGGTTACGAATTTGTGATTTTTAAATCTTTTTGACATAGTCATTTAATGCTATACTATTTCCTCTTAGCATTGCTTTTGCTGTATCCCATAAGTTTGGCTATGCTGTGTTTCCACTTTCATTTCTTTCAAGGCTTTTAGAATTTCCATCTTAATTTCTTCATGGAACCAATGATTATTAAAACATGGTGTTTAATTTCCATATATTTATATTTTCCAAGTTACTCTTAATATTGATTTGTAATTTTATTCACCTGTGGTCTGGGAAGATACTTGGCACAATTTTGATTTTTTAAAATTTGCTACGAGTTATTATGTGGCATAATATACGGTCTATCTTGATAATTTTTCCATGTGCTCATGAAAAGAATGTCCATTCTGCAGTTATTGGGTAGAATATTTCATAAATGCTTGTTACGTCTGTTTTGTTTAAAGTCCAATTTAAGTCGATTTTATTTTATTTTATTTTATTTTTAAATTTATTTATTATTATTATACTTTAAGTTGTAGGGTACATGTGCATAACGTGCAGGTTTGTTACATATGTATACTTGTGCCATGTTGCTGTGCTGCACCCATCAACTCGTCAGCACCCATCAACTTCTCATTTACATCAGGTATAACTCCCAATGCAATCCCTCCCCCCTCCCCCGTCCCCATGATAGGCCCCGGTGTGTGATGTTCCCCTTCCTGAGTCCAAGTGATCTCATTGTTCAGTTCCCACCTATGAGTGAGAACATGCAGTGTTTGGTTTCCTGTTCTTGTGATAGTTTGCTAAGAATGATGGTTTCCAGCTGCATCCATGTCCTTACGTAGGACACAAACTCATCCTTTTTTATGGCTGCATAGTATTCCATGGTGTATATGTGCCACATTTTCTTAATCCAATCTGTCACTGATGGACATTTGGGTTGATTCCAAGTCTTTGCTATTGTGAATAGTGCTGCAATAAACATACATGTGCATGTGTCTTTATAGCAGCATAATTTATAATCCTTTGGGTATATACCCAGTAATGGGATGGCTCTGTCTTGATGTTCTCTCTAATGCTCGGAGTGGTGTACTGAAGTCCTCCATTATTATTGTATTTCTGTCTCAATCTTTTCTGGGTGCAAGCTGTTGAGTGCATATACTTAGAATTATTATACGCTCTTGCTGAATTGATCCTTTAATAATTCTGTAACAATGTTCTTTGTCTTTTGTTACGGTTTTTTATTTAAAGCCTATTTATCTCATGTAAGTATAGCTGTTTCTGATCAAAGTTTGTTTCTGTTTTTATGGAATATCTTTTACCACCACTTTCAGTCTATATGTGTCTGCACAGTTAAGGCAAACTTTTTATAAGTGGAATACGCTTGAATTATGTATGTATGTATGTATGTATGTATGTATGTATTTATTTATTTATTTATTTATTTATTTATTTATATTGTTATACTTTAAGTTCTAGGGTACATGTGCATAACGTGCAGGTTTGTTACATAGGTATACTTGTGCCGTGTTGGTGTGCTGCGCACATCAACTCGTCAGCACCCATCAACTTCTCATTTACATCAGGTATAACTCCCAATGCAAACCCTCCCCCCTCCGCATTCCCCATAATAAGCCCCA
>NW_012101355.1:78242-79342 GCF_000951045.1 Mandrillus leucophaeus | reverse complement strand
GGTTACTGTAGCCTTGTAGTGTAGTTTGAAGTCAGGTAGCGTGATGCCTCCAGCTTTGTTCTTTTGACTTAGGATTGTCTTGGCAATGCGGGCTCTTTTCTGGTTCCATATGAACTTTAAAGCAGTTTTTTCCAATTCTGTGAAGAAACTCATTGGTAGCTTGATGGGGTTGGCATTGAATCTCGAAATTACCTTGGACAGTATGGCCATTTTCACGATATTGATTCTTCCTATCCATGAGCATGGTATGTTCTTCCATTTGTTTATGTCTTGTTTTATTTCACTGAGCAGTGGTTTGTAGCTCTCCTTGAAGAGGTCCTTTACATCCCTTGTAACTTGGATTTCAAGGTGTTTTATTCTCTCTGAAGCATTTGTGAATGGATGTTCCTTCATGATTTGGCTCTCTGTTTGTCTGTTACTGGTGTATAAGAATACTTGTGATTTTTGCACATTAATTTTGTATCCTGAGACTTTGCTGAAGTTGCTTATCATCTTAAGGAGGTTTTAGGCAGAGATGATGGGATTTTCTAAATATACAATCATGTCATCTGCAAACAGGGACAATTTGACTTCTTCTTTTCCTAAATGAATACCCTTTGTTTCTTTCCCTTGCCTGATTTCCCTAGCCAGAACTTCCAACACTATGTTGAATAGGAGTGGTGAGAGAGGGCATCTCTGTCTTGTGCCAGTTTTCAAAGGGAATGCTTCCAGTTTTTGGCCATTCAGTATGATATTGGCTGTGGGTTTCTCATAAGCAGCTCTTATTATTTTGAGATACGTTCCATCAATACTGAATTTCTTGAGAGTTTTTAGCATGAAGGGCTGTTGAATTTTGTCAAAAGCCTTTTCTGCATCTATTGAGATAATCATGTGGTTTTTGTCTTTAATTCTGTTTATATGCTGGATTACATTTATTGATTTGGGTATGTTGAATGAGCCTTACATCCTAGGGATGAAGGCCACTTGATCACGGTGGATAAGCTTTTTGATGTGCTACTGGATTCGGTTTGCCAGTATTTTATTGAGGATTTTTGCATCGATGTTCATTAGGGATATTGGTCTAAAATTCTCTTTTTTTGTTGTGTCTCTGCCAGACGTTG
>NW_012101355.1:58685-76097 GCF_000951045.1 Mandrillus leucophaeus | reverse complement strand
TATCTGTAAAGGATTTTATTTCTCCTTCCCTTATGAAACTTAGTTTGGCTGGATATGAAATTCTGGGTTGAAAATTCTTTTCTTTAGGAATGTTAAATATTGGCCCCCACTCTCTTCTGGCTTGGAGAGTTTCTGCTGAGACATCTGTTGTTAGTCTAATGGGCTTCCCTTTGTGTGTAACCTGATCTTTCTCTCTGGCTACCCTTAACATTTTTTCCTTCATTTCAACTTTGGTGAATCTGACAGTTATGTATCTTGGAGTTGCTCTTCTCGAGGAGTATCTTCATGGCGTTCTGTGTATTTCCCAAATTCGAATGATGGCCTGCCTTACTAGGTTGGGAAGTTCTCCTGGATGATATCCTGAAGAGTGTTTTCCAACTTGGTTCTATTTTTCCCCTCACTTTTAGGCTCCCCAGTCCGACATAGATTTGATCTTTTCACATAATCCCATACTTCTTGCAGGCTTTGTTCATTTCTTTTTCCACTTTTTTCTTTTGACTTCTCTTCTCACTTCATTTCTTTCATTTGATCCTGAATCGCTGATACTCTTTCTTCCAGTTGATTGAGTCGGTTGCTGAAGCTTGTGCATTTGTCATGTATTTCTCGTGTCATGGTTTTTATCTCTGTCAGTTCGTTTATGGCCTTCTCACATTGATTATTCTAGTTATCCATTCTTCCATTCTTTTTTCAAGATTTTTAGTTTCTTTACTCTGGGTGCATAGTTCCTCCTTTAGCTCTGAGAAGTTTGATCCACCGAAGCCTTCTTCTCTCAAGTCATTCTTCATCCAGCTTTGATCCATTGCTGGTGATGAGCTGCGTTCCTTTGGAGGGGGAGATATGCTCTGATTTTTTGAA
The DNA here is from genome assembly GCF_000951045.1 of Mandrillus leucophaeus. Taxonomy (NCBI): domain Eukaryota; kingdom Metazoa; phylum Chordata; class Mammalia; order Primates; family Cercopithecidae; genus Mandrillus; species Mandrillus leucophaeus. Next base: position 75,242 of record NW_012101355.1, on the reverse strand, counting down.
TTTCCAGCTTTTCTACCCTGCTTTTTCCCCATCTTTGTGATTTTATCTGTCATTGGTCTTTGATGCTGGTGACGTACTGATGGGGTTTTGGTGTGGGTGTCCTTCCTGTTTCTTAGGTTTCCTTCTAACAGTCAGGACCCTCAGGTGTAGGTCTGTTGGAGATTGCTTGAGGTCCACTCCAGGCCCTGTTTGCCTGGGTATCAGCAGCAGAAGCTGCAGAAGATAGAATATTGCTGAAGAGCGAGTGTACCTGTCTGATTCTTGCTTTGGAAGCTTCGTCTCAGGGGTGTACCCCACCGTGTGAGGTGTAGGGTGTCTGTCTCCCCCTAGTAGGGGATGTCTCCCAGTTAGGCTACTCAGGGTTCAGGGACCCACTTGATCAGGCAGTCTGTCCGTTCTCAGATCTCAAACTCCATTTTGCCAGATCCACTGCTGTCTTCAAAGCTGTCAGGCATGGTCGTTTGCATCTGCAGAGGTTTCTGGTGCTTTTTTGTTTGTTTGTTTAGCTGTGCCCTGTCCCCAGAGGTGGAGTCTACACAGACAGGCAGGCCTCCTTGAGCTGCTGTGGGCTCCACCCAGTTCGAGCTTCCCAGGGGTTTGCTTACCTACTTAAGCCTCAGCAATTGCGGGTGCCCCTCCCCCAGCCTTGCTGCTGCCTTGCCCTTAGATAGCAGACTGCTGTGCTAGCAATGAGGGAGTCTCCATGGGCATGGGACCCTCCCAGCCAGGTGTGGGATATAATCTCCTGGTGTGCCGTTTGCTAAGACCCTTGGTAAAGTGCAGTATTGGGGTGGGAGTTACCCGATTTTCCAGATGTTGTGTGTCTCAGTTCCCCTTCCAAGGAAAAGGGATTCCCTTCCCCTTTGTGCTTCCCAGGTGAGGCGATGCCTCACCCTGCTTCAGCTCTCACTGGTCGGGCCGCAGCAGCTGACCAGTACCAATTGTCCAGCACTCCCTAGTGAGATGAACCCGGTACCTCAGTTGAAGATGCAGAAATCACCCGTCTTCTGTGTCACTGGTGCTGGGAGCTGGAGACTGGAGCTGTTCCTATTTGGCCATCTTTCTCAGCCCTCGAATTATGTTCATCTATTCCACTTATCTATATATTTTATGTGAAGCATTTAATCCATTTGAAAGTAAAGTTAATTGATATGTGTAGTTTTGTTCCTGTTATATTGTAAATTGTTTTATGGTTTCTTAATTATGTATTTGTTTCTGTTTTTGTGGTTTGGTAGAATTGCGTAGTATTTTCATTTGATTCTTTTCTCTTCCCCTTCTGTGATTACCTTACCAATGAGTTTTATACTTCCATGTGTTTTCATGATGGTGAATATTGTACTTATATTTCCATATTTAGGGATCCTTTGAGTGTGTCTTGTAGGGCTGGTCTACTGCTGTTGAATTCCCTCCATATTTGATTGTCTGTGAAAGACTTTATTTTTCCTTCATTTATAATGTTTAATCTTGCCAGATATAAAATATTGACTGTCTGATTTCTTTCTCATAGTTTGAATATACTATTCTATTCTTTTCTGCCCTGTATGGTTTCTGCTGAGGAGTGTACTGTTACTCTGATGGGGTTTCTTTTATAAGGGAATAGACCCTTTCGTCTTGCTGATTTTAGAATTCTTTCTTTCACTTTGCCTTTGGACAGTCTGATTACAATATTCCAATGTGAGGAACTTTTTGCAATGTATTTGCCTGAGTACTATTGGGTCTCGTCTTTCTGTGTGTCTAAACATCTTGCTAGACATGAGATTGTTTCACCAATTATTTTGTTAAATATGTTTACTAAAACTAGTTATCTGTCTTCTCCTTTGGGAATACTGATAATTTGTAAGTTTGGTCACTTTATGTAGTTCCAAACATCTCAAAAGTTTTGTCGATTATTTTGGGTTCATTTCTTTTTATTTCTATTTGACTGGACTATTTCAAAAAGTCTGTCTTCACATTCTGAGATTATTTCTTCTGCTCGGTTTAGTCCATTGTTGAAGCTTTCAAATGTATTTTTAATTTCTTCAATAAATAAATTATTCAGTTCCAGAAGTTCTATTTCCTTTTTAAAAAATATATATCTATCTCTTTGGTAAATTTCTCATTGATATTCTGAATTGATTTTCTGATTTCTTTTAATTGACTTTTAGATATATCTTCCATCTCATTGAGCTGCTTTAAAATCAATACTTTGAATTCTTTATCTGGCATTTTGAGGTTTTATTTTTGGTTAAGGTTCCTTTGAGGGTGCATATTACTATGCATTTTCATGATTGCTATATTTTTACATTGATTTTTGTATATCTGGAGCAACAGTCACTTTTCATTTTGGGTTTATTTTCTTTGGGGAAATGATACTTTTTTCTTGAAGATATGACTGATGGTTGTGTAGGGCTATTTGGCTTTGCTTCTGGGTGCAAGTAGTGGTGAAGATTATGTATGATTTCCTTGTCTATATCTGTGGCGTTCTCAGTGTGTTAGGCTGTGGTTATTGGTGGAGGCTGTGATGAAATTGTACTGGGGACTTGAATGCCTAATGGGCCCTTCTTTATGTTTCAGTGGTAGTAGTCGTTGGGTAATCATGTCTATTCTTATGACCTGAAGTAGTGTATGCTGGCACCTGTGTTGGCAGTTGCAGGTAGGTCAAACCTTGGGCCTCTGGGTGACTTTCTCAGATGCTGGTTGTAGTAGCAAGGTACTGAATGGGTGAGTGTGCTCTCAATATTCTGAGAAGACAAAGTAGCATGAGCAATGGCAGTTACAGTGGTAGTGATTTACTCTTCTAGTTCCTGAGTACTATGCTCCTTGTTATCTGTTGTTGCTATGGGCTGTCCAGGCTGCTCTCTAGGCCAGTAGGTGGCAGTTGCAGATAGGAGCCAGTTGCAATGGTAGTGGTAGAATTTCTGCCTGACCTCTACCCCATGTAAGATATGCTCAGGTATTCCAGGTGGTAAACTGGGTTGAGGAAAGCCAGGAGCTTGGACCTCACATACTACTTCAGTGAGGGGATGATGCCAGCTGGAGTCAGATTGGCAAGCTTGCACTCAGGCCCCCCATCGCATGCACCAGCTGTGACTTGGGGTTGAAGTGATGTTCAGGTCCCTGGGAAAATGCTTCGGTCAGGGATGCCTGCTGCTGTTCTGAGGTCTTGCCATCTGTTGCAAGTATGGCCAGTCTGTGAATGTTGCTTTGGTTAGTTGGTGGGCAGTTTTTGTCCATTTCACACACCTTAGTCCTGTCAGGTCTTCCTCCCATGTCCCAGGTGAGGCTGCTGAGTAGGCTGATCCATCAGTTCTGGCACATCTGGCCCCCCCATAATTCAGCCCAGGCCATAGGAGACACTGTCTTGCTCAAGACTAAGCCTCTGCAGCAACTCTCATCCTTCTCAAGCCATGGGGAAGAGCCTGGCTTCAGGACCAGTGGCTGGAGTGTACACCATGCTCACTTCTCAGTTCTGGTTCCAAGAGTCCCTCCTTCACTCAAGTCCCACTTCCACAAGCTACAGCCTGAGTCTAATGCCAAAGACTGGTGCCTCTCATTTCCAGGACCACACACAGTTTGTTAAGGGCTAGGATTGAGAATGGTATCTTAACGTAAATGCATAGGTCTGACGGAGTGCGTGAAACACTCCCTCAAGCAGTTTCATCTCATGTTCTCCTGGTCACTCCCTCAGTTAGAATTCAGGACTTGAGAGAATAGAGGTGCTCTTCTGTGACCTGGATTTATTGATTCCTCAGTGAGAAAGTGAACCACAGAAAGACAGAGAAAGATCCTCTCCCATGGTGGAGACTCTCCCAATTTTCACCTGGTTCCAGCCTTACAAGCTGTCTGCTTTTCTCCTCCTTCCTGGAATTTAGAGTTTCCTTTTACTTTTATGTTGAACTCTTCTGTTACTTCTTGGATAATATACTCAAAGTGTGATAGTTCACATACATTTTTTTTTCACCTAACTGGATGAGACATACTAGAAATACTTCTTGTCAGCCATTTTGGATAAAGATACACAAAACAAATTTAGAAGTATGCCTTCTACTTTCATTTTTATTTTTTGGTAGAGTTTAAGAAGAACTTGTATTATTACTTTTTGAATGGTATAATTCAGACATGAAGCCATCTGGTACTGGGCTTTTCTTTGTCAAAACATTTTCAATTACTACTTTAATCTCGTTTGTTATTGGTCTGTTAACAGGCTTTCTATTTCTTTGTAATTCAATCTTGGTAGATTGTATGTGTCTAGAAACATCAATTTACTCTAGGTTATCTAATTTGTTGTTATACAGTTGTTTATAATGCACTTTTGATCCTTTTTTATTTCTGAAGCATTCATTGTAATGTCTCCAGCTTTATTTCTAATTTTATCTGACTTTTTGGTCCTTTTCTAATCTAGCTAAAAGTATGCCAATTTTGTTTATAGTTTTATGAAACTTACTTTTGTTGATTTTTTTCTATAGTTTTGTTATTCTTTATTTCTGCTCTGATCTTTATTGTTTTCTTTCTTCTGCTAAATTTGAATATAGTTTGTCCTTCTTTTCCTAGTTTCTTGAGGTGTAATGTTAGGTTATTTATTTGAGATCTTTTCTACTTTCTTAATGTAGGCATTTGTCATTATAAACATCTCTCTTAAAACTTCTTTTGGTGCATCCTATGGGTTTTGATATACTTTGTTTCCATTTTCATTTGTCTCAAGATGTTTTTAGATTTCTCTTTGATTTCTTATTTGACCTACTGGTGGTTTGGGAGTGTGCTTTCTAATTTCTGCATGTATGTAAATTTTCCAGTTTTCCTCCTAGTCTGAAGTGGTATGTAATATTATTTAAATCCTGTTACATTTTCTAAGTTTTTCTGTGGTTATCTGTCTTGCATAATTTTCTATGTATGCTTAAGAAAAATGTGTATTTTGCTGTTGTTGAATGGAATATTCTGTATGTATCTGTTACGTGCATTTGGCCTAAAGTACACTTTAAGTCCAATGTTTCCTTATTGAATGTCTGTCTGGATGATCTATCTGTTGTTTAAACTGGAATATTAAAATATTATACTTTTTATTATATTGTTATATATTTCTCCCTTCAGATTAGACATATGCAGATGTTCTGATTTTGTGTGCATATATTTGCAATTGTTATGAATACTTCTTTTCTTTCTTTTTTTTTCCCCCTGAGGCAGTGTCTCACTCTGTTGTCCAGGCTAGAGTGCAGTGACATGATCAAGGCTCACTGCAGCCTCAACATTTCCAAGTTGAGGTAATCCTCCCACCTCAGTCTCCAAAGTAGCTGGGACTTCAGGCATGCACCAGCACATGTGGAGAATTTTTGTGTATATTTTCAGAGATAGGGTTTTACCATGCTGTCCAGGCTGGTCTCAATCACCTGTGCTCAAGTAATCCACCCATCTTGGCCTCCCAAAGTGCTGAGATTACATGCGTTAGCCACTGAACCCGGTTTGTTGTTATGTATTCTTGATGAGCTGACCATTTTCTCATTATATGTTGACTATTTTTTCTTCATGTGACAATTTTTGACTTAAAGGTTTTTTTTTTTTCTGTTGTTAGTATAGATATTCTTCCTCTTTATTTTTTATCTCAATTTTTATGAAATGTTTTCTATTTCTTCATTTTTAATCTATTTGTGTCCTTTAAGGTGAAGTGAATCTGCTATAGTCTGAATATAATTTGTCAGGGAAAGAAGTTGTTATATCAAAAAGACACCTTTGCACATATGTTTATCACAACTGAATTCACAATTGCAACGTTATGAAACCAACCTGTGTCCATCAACCGATGAGTGAATTAAAAAAATGTGTTACATATACATCGTGGAATGTATATGTAAAACAGAACAAAATAATGTCTTTTGCAGCAACTTGAATGCAACTGGAAGTCATTATTCTAAGTGAAGTAACTTAGGAATGGAAAAGCAAACACTGTGACTTCTCACTCGTAAGTGAGAGTTAAGCTATGGGTACACAAAGGCATACAGAGTGGTACAATGAACATTGGAGACTCAAAAGGAAAAAGGGTTGAAGGGCGTTAGGGATAAAAAACTACATATTGGGCACAATGTGCACTACTCACATAATGGGTGCACTAAAATCTCAGACTTCACCACTATACAATTTTTCCATGTAACCAAGAACAATTTATATTCCAAAAGTACACACACACACACACACACACACACACACACACATATATGAATATACTTTATCTAGCTTTTTTGATCTATTCACCCTCTCTATATCTTTTGGTTAGATAATGCTCTCAATTTAAATTTCAAGTAATTATTGATAGGTAAGATTTTACTACAGCCATTTTGTCAATTGTTTTCTGCTTGTCTTGTGGATCTGTTTTTCATTTCTTACTCTGTAGCTGTCTTCTTTTGACTTAAGAATTTTCTAGAGTGGCATGTTTTGACTCTTTTCTCTTTATCTTGGGAGTATTTACTATAGGATTTTGATTTATGACTATCATGAGGCTTACCTGAAACATCTTAAAGTTTTACCAGTGTATTTTGAGCTGATAACTTCAATCACATGCAAAAATTTCTCCATGGTAAACTCCATATGTACTTATGGTTTTTTTGTTTACATCTTTTTATATTGTGTATTCATTAGCAAGTCAATTTAGCTACAGTTATTTTTAACATTTTTGTTTTTTACCTTTACACTAGAATTAAAAGTGACTTACACACCACCACTATAGAAGTATTCTGAATTTTATTCCATATGTACCTGTACCAGTGAATTTTCTACTTTCATGTGGTTTCGCGTTACTAGTTAGTAGCCTTTTATTTCAGCTTGAAGTAATCCCTTTAGCATTTCTTGAAAGGCTTGTCTAGTGGTGGTAAACATCCCCAGCTTCTGTTTGTCTGGGACATTATTTATTTCCTTATTTTGTCTGAACGGCATCTTTATTAGGTAGAGTATTCTTTGTTGGTCTGCTTTTCTCTTTTCTTTTCCTTCCTTCCTTCCTTCCTCCTTCCTTCCTTCCTTCCTTCCTTCCTTTCTTTCTTTCTTTCTTTCTTTTCTTTCTTTTTTTTCTTTCTTTCTTTCTTCTTTCTTTATTTCTTTCTTTCTCTCTTCTTTCTTTCTTTCCTTTTCCTTCCTTTTCCTTTCTTTCTTTCTCTTTCTTCTTTTTTTTCTTTCTTTCATCTCTCTTTCTTTCCTTCTTTCTTGTTTTCTTTCTTCACTTTGAATACATCATTCTGCTCTCTTATGGCCTGCAAGAATTTTGCTGAGAAATCTGGTGATAACCTTCTGAAGATTTCCTTGTATGATTCTTTCTCTGGCTGATTTCAAAATTTTCCTAGTCTTTTATTTTTGACAATTTGATTATGGCATATTTTAATCAAATTCTTTTTTGTTGAATATGATTTGATATCTTTGAGCTTCATGAACCTGGATGTTCACATCTTTCATCAAATTTGGGAAGACTTCAGTCACTATTTATTTAAATACGCTTTTTGTTGTTGTTGTTTATTTTTCTCTCTTCTTTTTCTATTACCCCTATTATGCAAAAGTTAGCTTTTTTTGATATGGCCCAAAAGACTCTATGGGCTTTTAAAATTCCTTTTTATACTTCTTTCTTCCTCAGACTGAATGTTTTTAAGTGATTTGCCTTGGATTCCATCTATTTTTTTTTCCTTCTGCTTGATGCAGCCAACTGTTGAAGCTCTCTACTGCATTTTTACACTTTGTCATTTAATTTTTTAGCTCCAAAATTTCTGTTTGGTGCTTATTTATGTTTTATATGTTTGTTGAACACCTACTTTTGTTCTTAAAATGTTTTCTTCATTTCACCAAATTTTCTATCTATGTTCTCTTATAGTTTGCTGAGCTTATTTAGAAAAATTATTTTGAAGTATTAGTCAGGCAATTCTTGGATCTTTGACTATTTTAAATTTTATCTTTAATTTACAAATAATAATTATATAAATGTATGGAGTAAAACATGATGTTGTGTTTTATGGTTAATATTAGATATCAACTTGACTGCCTTTAGAAATGTCTGAGTGTGTCTGTGAGGGTGTTGCCAGAGGAGACTGACATTTGAGTCAGTGGACTGAGAGAGGAAGACCGACTCTCAATGTGGATGGGCACCATTCAATCAGCTGTTAGTGCCACTAGAACAAAGCAGGTGGAAGGATGGGGATAAGCAGCTTGCTGAGTCCTTTTGCTCTCTCTCTCTCTCTCTATCATCTCTCTCTCTCTCTCTCTGTCTCTTTCTCTCTCTCTCTCCCTCTCTCTCTCTCTGTCTCTTTCTCTCTCTCTGTGTGTCTCTTTCTCTCTCTCTCCCTGTGCTGAATGCTTGCTTCTTCTCCTCCTGCCCTTGGACATCAGACTCCATATTTTTTTAGGTTTTGGACCTGGGACTTGCACAGGCAGCCTCCCAGAGGTTCTCGGGCCTACAGCCTTAGAGCCTTAGACTGAGGGCTGCACTGCCAGCTTCCCTGGTTTTGAAGCTTTCAGACTTGGACTCAGCCATGCTACCAGCTTCTCTTTTGCCAGTTTGGAGATGGCATGCCATGTGACATCACTTTGTAATTGATTGAACCAATTCTCCCAAATAAACTCCTTTTACTATATACATATATCCTATTGGTTCTGTCTCTCTGGAAGACCCTAATACATTTTGATACACATTTATAATATGAAATGATTCAATAAGACTAATGAAACAATCACTTCATACATTTATCATTTTTTGTGGTGAAAACATTTAAATTCTATTTTTCTAGCAATTTTGAAATATGCTATGCCTTATTATTTATTATAATCACTATTCTGTGCAATAGATCGCTAAAGTTTATCTATATTGTCTAACTGAAACCTTTACCCTTTGATTAATATTTCTCCTTTTCCCATCCATCCACCTCTTCCAGCCTCTAGTAACCATCATTCTGCTCTCTCCTTCTATGAGTTCAATGTTTTAAGATTCCACATATAAGTGAGATCATGCCATATTTCTCTTTCTGTACCTGTCTTATTTTACTTAACATAATATCCTCCAGGTTCATTCATGTTGTGGCAAATGACATAATTTCTCCCTTTTAAAATGTTGAATACTATTCCACTGCATTTATATACCACATTTTTTATCCATTCTCACGATGAACATCTATGTTGTATCTATATCTTAGCTATTGCAAATAATGCTGCAAAGAATATAGGAGTGCAGGTATCTTTTTAGCATACTGGTTTCAATTCCATTGGATATATACCCACAAATGGACATATGCAAATTTTGATATATATTCAGAAGCAGACATATTCAATTATTTTGGATATATACCCAGTGGTTGGAACATACGGTAAATCTATTTTTTATTTTCTGAGTCACCTCCATACGGTTTTCCTTAATGGCTGTGTTCATTTACATTCACCAAAAGCCACAAGAGTATTTTTATCTCTACACCCTTGCCAACATTTGTTATCTTTCATCGTTTTTTATTAGCCATTTTAATAGGCATTAAGTAACATGTTATTGTGTTTTTGATTTATATTTCCTCTATGATCAATTTTAACGAGTATTTTTTTATCTATGTTGGCTTTTTCTATGTCTTTGATTTACTTTTATTTTTTACTGTTAATTTTTGTGAGTACCTAGTAGGTGTATGTATTTTGAGTTTCATGAGATATTTTTATTTGACAAATGTCTATTTAGGCTCTTTGCCCATCTGGACTGGATTATTTATTTTTTTGCTATTGAGTTGTTTGATTTTCTTACGTATTTTGGATATTTGCCCCTCAGGAGATGAATGGCTTGCTAATATTTTCTTTCAATCTTTGGGCTGCCTCTTCATTCTATTAGTTGTTTTCTTTGCTGTGCAGTAGATTTTTCAGTGTTATCTAAGTCAATATGTTTACTTCCATTTTTGTTTTCTGTGCTTCAGGGGTCATGTCCGAGAAATCTGTCTAGACCACTGACGTGGAGCATTTTTTTCTGTTTTTTTTTTTTTGTTTTTTTTTTGTAGCTTTAAAATTTCAGAGTTTACATTTAAGTCTTTAGCCAACTTTAACTTGATTTTTATATATAGTGGAGATAAGAGTCCAATCTCATTCTCCTTCTTGTGAATATTCAGTTTTCCCAACACTGTTTATTATTGAGAGTGCTCATTCTTTATTGTATGTTCTTAGCACCTTCATCAAAAATCAATTGACCATCATTTCATAAGATTATTTTTGTGCTGTCTATTTTGTTCCACTGGTCAATGTTCCCATTTTTATGCCAGTACAATGCTGCTTTGATTACAATAGCTTTGTAATTGATTTTAAGTTAAGGTAGTGTGATGCCTCCAACTTTGGTCTTTTTGTTCAAGATTTGGCTAACTGGGTTTTTTTTTTTTTTTTGGTGTAGTTACATGTACATATTAAGTTTTTTTTTCTATTTTTATGATAAATGACATTGGCATCAAATCTACAGTTCTTTGGAGTTTGTTACTGGAAATTTATTGTGTTTCTTTCATGGTGTCACTTTTCCCCTGATTCTTTGTGATCCACCTCACATTGCAACAGTCTGTGCATTGGAAGGAGCAGATACCTCTTCCAAAATTTATGAACTGACCTCAGTAAGTAATGACCTTCACCTGTGGCAGGGGTACATTGGGGTATGCTGTGGTGCAGAGTGTAGTAGCACATGGCACCAAATATGGGCGCATACAGTGGCTCCATAGTGGAGGAGTGTCTCACTATTTACATGGTCATTGATGACAAGAGCTGTTGAATTTCCACGACAGCAGTGCCTCTATGTCCTCAGCAGTGCCTCTATGCCATGTCTATGACATGGAGCTGAGTCAGGCAGTGGTACTGGGCAGAGCTGTCAGTGTGCACATAATAAGTTGCAGAAGCCAGCTACAGGTGTGTGCACGGGGGTTGGGGCAAGCTGCAGGCTGGTAATAATGTTCCTGCTGGTCGCATTTGTCTATGCAGCTGTGGAAAAAACTTGAGACTTGCAAGTAGGTGTATCTGCAGTGTCCAGCTGCAGATGCAAGCAAGGGGCTGGGAGCAGGTGCGAGGGGCCTGAGGCTAGCTTCCTGTGTATGTGCAGCTGTGATGGGTAGGGCTAGTGGTATGCAGGATCTCAGTATGGTCAGTCATTGGTATGTATGCAGTGTTGGGAGCCTGAGTCTACAGCAGGTGGCCTGGGGATGTTTGAAGGAATGCCTGTGGTGGCTGCAGACACTGCAATTATAGCAGGTGTAGTGACTTAAGAGAATAGAGAGAGAGGGATGGTGGTTCAGGCACATGGAAACTAAAGGTTGCACTTTTAAGTCCATGGATTGGGGCACCTATTGCAGCAGCAGCTGGGGAAGCTCCAAGGAGGGGAAAGAAAGAAAAGTGGTGACTTAAACAAGTGGGGGCTTTGTAGGCAGAAAACTGCAGGGATCCCAGTGGTGAACGCTGCATAGGATCTACTGCACCTATGCTAGCCATGGTTTCCCTCAGCAGTAAAAGCTGCTGGGGTTCTGTGCTGAGCAAGCCACTGAGACCCACAAGAACAAATAACATGAATGCCACTGGTAGTAAAAGTTTCAGAGGATATACAGTGGCCACTAGGGCTGTCGAGGTCTTCAGCAAAACAAACTGCTGGAGTCCTGTACAAAACAGGCAACTAGAGACTATAGTGACTCCTGCTGAGTGCCTTAAGCTATCAGACCCCATGTCTCTTTGTTTTCTGCCATCTCTAGATATCTCAGCTTTACCATTCTCCCCAACAACCTGGGTGGGTTGAAACAGAAGCTGGTCATTCAGGAGGTGGTCTGAAAGGCTAGGGAAGTGTGTAGTTCACACTGTTCTTTTCTCTGCACAGGGAACCAGGGAGTCAGGGAGTTCCTTCTCAGTGCCATGCAGTGCTGGCCTGAAGGATGACGTAATTCAGGCAACAAGAAACTGCTCTTTCTCCTCTCTTTGTGTAGTTATTCTTGAGTTTTCTTTCCCACTCTATTGTTGCAGCTTCTTAAGTGGACCACTGAGTTCTTTTTATTGAGAAAAAAAATCCTGTATCTGAGTAGTGTTAAGATTTTTTGTAAAAAAATCAGTCCTAGAAAAACATTAGAAAGAGAAACCAACACATTCTAGATCCCCCTTGAGCTATGTATTCGTCTCTTGGAACTGCTTTCTATTGCCACAAGTTACTATAAACTAATCTAATAATGCCACACCAGAAACTATAACCTACACCATAGAGCTTAACAATTTATAGCCAATCACTAATCAACGTTATTTCTGTAAGTCAATGAGACTCCCTTACAAACGACTTTGTATTCATCCACTTCCTGTCTCCCTTTTTTGCCTTAAATATCCATGTGTAACTGCTGCTAATCAGAGTGTATCTTTAGGTCGACTTGAATCTATGCTACTAGGTTGCAATCTTCAAATTTGGCCCAAAAAAACTCTATATTTATATTAATTTTTGCCTCACCTCCTTCTTTTTATGTCAACAGTGAATAGCTGCCAAATTGTTTTTTTGTGGGGGAAAGAAAGGCCAGGATCCTCTACTCTACCATCTTGCTGACATGAGAAAAGATTGTATTTTCCTTCTAATACCAAATATGTGGTGTCTTTTTTAACACTACTTTTCCAGCTTACTGATACCAAGTCTGGATATCCAAAATTCAATTCAATTCTGACATCTGGAGTTAACATCAGATCTTGAAAGTTAAAAGGTTTATGTCCAAAACACTACCCCCACTTCAGACTCCAATTACAAATCCTAGGCCACCCATACTTCTGACTGATTTAGAGTAAATGTAGAGGTTCCCACAGCTTTTTTCCCTGCCCTCCAAGTTTCAATAATTTTCTAGAAAAACTTGAAGAACTCAGAAATGTTTTCCTTACTGTTATGGGTTTATTATAAAGGATACAACTCAGGAAAAGTGAAATGGAAGAGACCCATAGGGCAAAGTGTAGGCAAAAGGGTCTGGAGCTTCCATGCCGTCTCTGGATATACCACACTCCTAGTACTTCAATGTAGACAACAATCCAGGTGCTCTCTGAACCCCATCATTTAGGGTTTCTATGGAAATTTAATTACAAAAATATGTTTCACTAAATCAGAAGCCACTGGTGATTGAACTCAACACGTGGCCCCTTTCCCTTCCCCAAAGGTCAGGGGGTGGAGCTGAAGGTGCCAAACTTATAATCACACCGTTTTGTTTTTCTGGTGACCATCTCCCATTTTGAAGTTGTCTAGGAATTCTCAACCATCTCATCAGTTTATTAGCATATGTAATACACTCTTATGATTCCAGAGATTCCAGGGGTTCTAGGAGCTGTCTGCCAGGAACTAAAGACAAAGACCAAAAATATATTTTTAAATTATACTCCAACATTCATAAAATGCTTTATGCAAAAACAGCAGAGTACACACTTTCAAGTTTACATGGCATATTTGTTATCATAAACTACATTCTGGACCATGAAGCACATTACAACAAGTTTAAGTGATTAGAAACCATACAACGTATTCTCTCAGATAGCAATAGCATTAAACCAGAAATCAATAACAAAGTGCTGGAAAATCTCAAAATATGTGGAGATCAAACAAAACACTCTAAAATTACAAATGAATAAAACAGAAATGTCAAGAGAAATATTAAAATGTTTGAATGAAATAAAAATGTTATTAAAATTTTTGGAATTCAGCAAAAACAGTGCTTAGAGGAAAATTTAGAGGACCGAATACATGTAATAGAAGAGTAGAAAGGTCTGAAAATCAACAATCTAAACTTCCAACCTAGAAAACTAGAAAATGAGGAGCAAATTAAATCCAAAGTGGTGCCTCATGCATTTGGAAATAGCAAAATTGTGCATGAAGATCAATACTGTGAGCTTTCATTCAATAAAAACCATGGGAATTTACCTGAAAAGGGGAGGACACTTCAGATCTCAGGAAAGAGAAGGTTGGTAAGCAGCCTATGGGACAGTGTTTGGCTTCTAAAATTGAGTGAGGGGGAAGGTGGAGCAAGATGACTAAATGGAAGGCTCCAGTGATCATCCCTCCTGCAGTATCTACACAAAAAAGCACCTTCATAAGGACCAAAAATTAGATGAGTAATCACAGTACCTGGTTTTAACATCATATTAAGTAAACAGGCACTGAAGAGAGAAGGAAAGGCTATCTTTAATCCATTATGCCAACCCCTTCTTCATATCCCAGGGCTATTGTGTGGTGCGGAGAGAGAATCCATGTACTTGAGGGAGGGAGAGTGAGTGCAGTGATTGTGGAATGTTACATTGAAACTCACTGTAGAAAAAAAAAGATGAAGCAGAACTCAGCTAGTGCCCACCAAGGGAGCATTTGGACCAGCCTTAGCCAGAGATTGCCATCTTAGCAGTTGAAAATTGAGTTTTGGCAAGCCCTGCCACTGTGGGCTAAAATGCTCTGAGATCCTAAGTAAACTTGAAATACAGTCTAGACCACAAGGACTGAACTTTATGGGCAAGACCTGGTGCTGCGCTGGGCTCAGAACCAGTGGACTTGGGGGGCACATCACTTAGTGAGATACCAACTGGTGTGGACAAGGTAGTGTTTGTCTCACTTCTCCAACCCTATACAATGCAGCTCACAGCTCCAGGAGAAACTCCTTTCTTCTGCTTGGTGGAGAGTCAAGAGGACTTTGCCTTGCAACTTGTATACCAGCTCAGTCAGAGTAGAATAAGGGACCAGGCAGAGTCGTGACGCCCTTGCTCCAGGATGACATTTTTAAACACACCCCGGGCCAGAAGGGAACTCTCTGCCTCAAAGGGAGCAACCCATACATGGCAAACTTCATCACCTGCTGACTAAAGAGCATTTTGTGCCTGAATAATCATCAGTAATACCCAGGCAGTACTTATCTCGGGCCTTGGGTAAGACTCAGAACCATGCTGGCTTCAGGTGTGACCCAGCACATTACCAGCTAGGTTGGTTACGTGGGAAGACTCCTTCCTGAGGAAAAGAGAGGAAAGAGTAAAGAGGCCTCTCCTGCAGCTTGGATACTAGCTCAGCCACAGTGGGATAAAGCAAAACGCAGCCTCCTGGGAGTCCCACCAATTCTAGGTCTTGGCTACTGACAACACTTGTTGACCTACAGTGAGCCAGAGGGGAGTCCACTGCCCTGAAGAAGACTCATGACTGGCAGCATTAGCTACAAGCTGACTAAGGAGCTCTTGGGTCTTGAGTAAATGTTGATGGTGGTCACAGGCAATAGCCATTAGTGGTCTGGGGCACTGGTGCCCTTGGAGAGAGGCGCTTCTGCTTGACATAAACAGAGAGAAGAGTGTGAAAGACTTGTGGCTTGTATATCAGCTCAGTTGCAGTAGAATAAAGCACCAGGCAGATTTCTAAGGTTTCAACATCTAGGACCTGACAGCATCTGTGGCCCCACCCAGGGCTGGGAGGAATGACACAGTCTAGCTGGAATTGCCACATGTTCGTCGTAGAGTTTTGGGGGGCTTGAGTGAACCATAGGTTGTAACCAGGCAGTAGTCACTGTGGACATTGGTTGAAACTCAGTGTTCTGCTGGTTTCAGGTCTCACCCAGCGCATTTCCAGGGATGGTGACCAAAGTGGGGCTTCTGTCACCTTTCCCCACCTTCAGGAAGCTCAGTAGAAAGAGGGGGGGAGAGAGAGAGAGAGAGAGAGAGAGAGAGACTCCATTTGTTTTGGGGAAATCAAGGGAAAAGAACAAGAGTCCACCTGGAAATCCAAAGAATTCTTCCAGATTGTACCCAAGACCACCAAAATGGTACCTCTATGAATCTTCAAGAGTCACAACATTACTGGGTTGGGGTTAACCCCTAAAACAGATACAACTGAAGTGAGAAAATACTTACATTACACAACCCAAGTTCCCTTTGAATACCTGAAAATCCTTCCCAAAAAGATAGGTACAAGCAAGCCCAGACTGTGAAGGCTAAAATAAATACCTAACTCATCAATGCCCAGATAGAGAAATATCCAAAAGTATCAAGACCTTTCAGGAAAATATAACCTCACCAAGTCCGTACCAGGGACCAATCTCAGAGAAAGAGACATATGTGACCTTCCAGAGAGAGAATTCAAAATAGCTTTTTGAGGAAGCTTATCAAAATTCAAAATAACACAGAGAAGGAAGTCAGAACCCTGTCAGATAAATGTAATAAAAACATGGAAAAAATAAAAAAGAACTGAACACAACATTTGAAGATGAAAAAGGCAATTGACATATTGAAGAATGCATCAGAGTCTCTTAAATGCAGAAATGATCAAGCAGAATTAAAAATCAGTGAGCTTGAAGAGAGGTTATTAGAAAACACAAAGTTAGAGGACACAAAAAGGAAAATAATAAAAAAGGAATAAAGCTTGTTTACAAGATCTACAAAATAGCCTCAAAATACGGGCTTTTTTTTGGTTCCATATGAACTTTAAAGCAACTTTTTCCAATTCTGTGAAGAAAGTCATTGGTATGTTGATGGGAATGGAATTGAATCTATAAATTACCTTGAGCAGTATGGCCATTTTCACAATATTGATTCTTCCTATCCATGAGCATGGTATGTTCTTCCATTTGTTTGTGTCCTCTTTTATTTCACTGAGCAGTGGTT
>NW_012101355.1:52445-53530 GCF_000951045.1 Mandrillus leucophaeus | reverse complement strand
TGGTATGTTGTATCTTTGTTCTCATTGGTTTCAAAGAACATCTTTATTTCTGCCTTCATTTCATTATGTACCCAGTAGTCATTCAGGAGCAGGTTCCCTTTCCCCTTGCACTTCCCAAGTGAGGTGAGGCCTTGCCCTGCTTCAGCTCTCACTGGTCGGGCTGCACCCGTGGACCACCACCAATAGTCCAGCACTCCCCAGTGAGATGAACCCAGTACAAGGGATGTAAAAGACCTCTTCAAGGAGAACTACAAACCACTGCTCAGTGAAATAAAAGAAGACACAAACAAATGGAAGAATATACCATTTTCATGGATAGGAAGAATCAATATTGTGAAAAAGGCCATACTGCCCAAAGTAATTTAGAGATTCAATGCCTTTCCCATCAACATACCAATGACTTTATTCACAGAATTGGAAAAAACTGCTTTAAAGTTCATATAGAACCAAAAAAGAGCTTGCATTGCCAAGACAATCCTAAGTCAAAAGAACAAAGCTGGAGGCATCACACTACCTGAATTCAAACTATACTACAAGGCTACAGTAACCGAAACAGCATGGTACTGGTACCAAAACAGAGATATAGACCAAAGGAACAGAATAGAGTCCTCAGAAATAATAGCACATATCTACAGCCATCTGATCTTTGACAAAACTGAGAAAAACAAGAAATGGGGAAAGGATTCCCTATTTAATAAATGGTGTTGAGAAAATTGGCTAGACATAAGTAGAAAGGTGAGACTGGATCCTTTCCTTACTCCTTATACAAAAATTAATTCAAGACGGATTAGAGACTTAAATGTTAGACCTAATACCATAAAAACCCTAGAAAAAAACCTAGGTAATATCATTCAGGACATAGGCATGGGCAAGGACTTCATGTCTAAAACACCAAAAGCAATGACAACAAAAGTCAAAATTGACCAATGGGATCTAATCAAACTAAAGAGCTTCTGCACAGCAAAAGAAACTGCCATCAGAGTTAACAGTCAACCTACAGAATGGGAGAAAATTTTTGCAATCTACTCATCTGACAAAGGGCTAATATCCAGAACCTACAAAGAACTCAAACAAATGTACAAGAA
>NW_012101355.1:34658-51570 GCF_000951045.1 Mandrillus leucophaeus | reverse complement strand
CATGGCACAAGTATACATATGTAACAAACCTGCACGTTATGCACATGTACCCTAGAACTTAAAGTATAATAATAAAAATTTAAAAATTTAAAAAAAGAAAGAGCTATGTTGAGGGATACTTGCTAAATGCCTGAGATCTTTCTGGGTGACTCTTCTTGCTCTTCTTTTTACAAAGTAGCCATTCCTGGACCATTTGTCAAATATCCCTTATCTCATGTAATATCATCTTTTCTGTTTGGTGTGGGTTTTGAATTTCAGACAGACCGTGCCTAGTATAATAGTCTTGGACAGACATTCTTCCTGTCTGGATTATTTTCTTCCTGTCTAGAATATTTTAATTACTGTCCTAAAGTTTTCAAAATGTTCTTTCTCTAAAAAGATATTCTTGCAAATTAATAAACTTCAGAAAATGAAAAAAAAAAAAAAACAAAAAACAAAAAACAAGAAGCTAGTTTTTTGAGAAGATTAAAAAATTTGATAGACCATTAACAAAATTAGCCAAGAAAAGAAGAGAGATTATCCAAATATGCTCAATTAGAAACAAAACAAGTGATATTACCACCAATACTACAGAAATACAAAATGCCATTCAAGGCTACTATGAACATCTTTATGCGCAGAAATGAGAAAATCTAGAGGAGATGAATAAATACCTGGAAATATACAACCCTTCTAGATTAAAACAGAAATAAAAACTCTGAACAGATGAATAACAAGTAGTGAGATTGAAACAATAATTTAAAAATTGTCAACAAAACAAAGTTCAAGACCACATGGATTCACAACTGATTCCTATCAGACACTCAAAGAAGAATTGGTACCAATCTTACTGAAACTCTTCCAAAAGATAGAGGGAATCCTTCATAAATCATTTTATGAAGACAGTATTACCCTAATACCAAAATCTGGAGAGGACATAGCAAAGAAAAAAAAAAAAACACAGACAAATATCCTTGATGAACACAGATGCAAAAATTTTCAACAAAATGCTAGCTAAACGAATCCAACAACATATCAAAAAGATAATCCATCATAATGAAGTGGATTTCATATCAGGGATGATTTATCAGACACAGGTCAATAAATGTGATGCATTGCATAAACAGAATCAAAAGCAAAAATCATATAATTATCTCAACAGATGCAGAAAAAGCATTTTCCAAAATCCAACATCACTTTATGGTTAAAAACCTTACCAAGATTGGCATAAAAGAGGCATACCTCAAGGTAATAAAAGCCATCTATGACAAACCCACAGCCAACATTATACTGAACAGGGAAAAGTTGAAAGCATTCTTCCTGAGATCTGGAACAAGACAAGGATGCCTACTTTCACCATTTCTATTCAACATAGTACGGGAATTCTAGCCAGAGCAATCAGACAAGAGAAAGAAATAAAGGGCATCCAAATCAGTAAAGAGAAAGTCAGAGTCACTGTTCACCAATGACATGATTGCATACCTAGAAAACCCTATAGACTCATCCAAAAATCTCCTACATCTGATGAATGAATTGAGTAAAGTTTCAGAATACAGAATTAATATACACTAATCAGTAACTCTGCTATACATCAACAATGATCAAGGTGATAATCAAATGAAGAACTCAATCTCTTTCACAACCACTGCAAAAATAATAAAATACTTAAAATGTACCTAACCAAGGAAGATCTCTACATAGAAAACTACAAAACTCTGCTGTAAGAAATTATTGATAACACAAACAAACGGAAACACATTCAATGCCCATAGATGAGTAAAATCAATATTGTAAAAATGACCATTCTGCTGGCTGGGCACAGTGGCTCATGCCTGTAATCTCAGCACTTTGGGAGGCTGAAGTGGGCAGATCACAAGGTCAGAAGATCGAGAACATCATGGCTAACATGATAAAACCCCATCTGTACTAAAAATGCAAAAATTAGCTGGGTGTGGTGGTGAGCAGCTGTAGTCCCAGCTACTCAGGGGGCGGAGGCGGGGGAATCACTTGAACCCAGGAGGCACAGGTTGCAGTGAGCCAAGATCATGCCACTGTACTCCAGCCTGGTAAGAGAGTGAGACTCCATCCAAACAAACAAACAAACAAAAAATGACCATACTTCCAAAAGTGATCTACAGTTTCAATGCCATTTCCATCAAAATACCATCAACATTCTTCCCAGAAATTGAAGAAGCAATCCTAAAATGTATGTGGAACCAAGAAATTCCCTGAATAGCCAAAGCAAGACTAAGCAAAAAGGACAAATCTGGAGGCATTACATTATGTAACTTCAAACTATACTACAAGGCTATAATACAGCATGGTATTGATATAAAAATAGACATGTAGATCAAGGAAACAGAATAGAAAACCCATAAATAAAGCCAAATACTTACAGCTAACTGTAAACATTGCAAAACAAAACATAAAGCAAAACAAAAAAAACAAAACATAAAGTAGATAAACAACACCCTATTCAACAAATAGTGCTGGGATAATTGCCAAGACACATGTTGAAGAAGGAAATTGGATCTTCATCACTCACCTTATACAAAAATCAACTCAAGAAGGATCAAAGATTTAAATCTAAGACTCGAAACCATAAAAAATGTTAGAAGATAGCACAATGAAATATCTTCTAGACATTGGCTTAGGCAATGAGTTCATGACCAAGAACCAAACGCAAAAATAAATACATAAATAAATAAGACCTAATTAAACTAAAAAGCTACTGCACAGCAAAAGAAATAATCAACAGAGTAAACAAACAACCCACAGAGTGGGAGAAAATATTCACAAACTATTCATCTGACAAAGGAGTAATATTCAGAATCTACAAGGAACTAAAGCAATCAGCAAGAAAAAAATCAAATAATCCTATCAAAAAGTGTGCAAAGGACATAAATAGACAATTCTCAAAAGAAGATATACAAAAGGTCAACAAACATGAAAAAATGCTCAACATCACTAATTATCATGGAAATGCAAATTAAACTCACAATTAAATACCACATTACCCCTGTGAGAATGGCCATAATTAAAAAATCAAAAAATAATAGATGCTGGCATACATGTGGTACTTTTACTCTGCTGGTGCGAATGTAAACTAGTACAACAACTATGAAGGATAGTATGGAGATCCCTTAAAGAACTAAAGGTAGAACTGCCATAAGATCCAGCAATCCCACTACTGGGTATCTACCCAGAGGCAAATAAGTCATTATACTGTTGGGACAACTAAGTTCCTCTTCTAAGACTCAATTTTCTGATCATAAATTGTAAACAATCTTACCCCTTCTTCAGTTAAGCCTAACTGCTTCTTCTTTGCCCTTCCCTCCTTCACAAATCGTGTGATTATCCTTTTTGGAAAGTTTAAATCTTAGCCAATTGGGATCATCTTAGATTGTGCAGTCCAACCCCAGCCAATAGGGAAAGGACACAGGAACAGGAACTGCTTTAGGGATAAAAACCCCTTCTCTCCTTTGTTTGGTGTGCTCTTGTGATTGTAACAGGTATGAGCAGCATCCTTCTGCATAAGTAAAGGTGCCTTGCTGAGAAAATTTTCTGTGTAAGGGCAGGTTTCCTTTGGCTATGCTGAGCACTTGTTTCCAACAATATGAAAAAGACACTTACAGATACATTTTTATAGAAGTCCAATTTGCAACTGCAGAAATTTGCAACCAGCCTAAATGCCCATCAGCCAATGAGTAAAGAAAATGTGATATATATATTGCAAAAATAAAACCATAGAATACTACTCAGCCATAAAAACAACTGAAATAATGGTATTTGCAGGAACCCAAATGGAGTTGAAGACCATTATTATAAGTGAAGTAACTTAGGAATAGAAAACCAAATATTGTATGTTCTCACTTACAAGTGGGAGCTAAGCTATGAGGACACAAAGGCATAAGAATAATATAATAAACTTTGGGGACTTGAGTGGGAAGGGTGTGAGGAGGATAAGTAATAAAAGATCACACATTGGGCACAGTGTACACTCTTCAGGTGACAGGTGCATCAAAATCTCAGAAATCACCACTAAAGAACTCCATGTAACCAAAAACCATCTCTTCCACCAAAACTGTTAAAATAAAATGAAAATTCAAAAAACCCCAGAAATGAACAAACAAAAAATAATAAAAATAAAATAAAATAATTCTTCAAACCAGGGATCAGCAAACTATGACCTGTGGGCCAAATCAGCCCAGTAAACATTTTTATAAATAAAGTTCTGTTGGAACACACACACATACACACACACAAATGTGGTACCTATACACAATGGAGTACTATATTATATCATTTAAAAAAGAAATGAGACTGTGTCATTTGCAAAAAAAAAAAAAAAATAGAATGGAGTCATTATTTTACATGAAATAAACCAGGCATGCACACACGAAAACCCAGACATTATCTCAAAACCACAACAATTGAACTCATGAACATAGAGATTAAAAGGATTATTACCAGTGGCTGGGAAGTGTAGTGAGGCAGGACGGGGAAATAGGTGGTTAGTGGGTACAAAAATATCAGTTAGAGAGAAAGAATATGACCTAGTATTTGATAGTACAACAAGGTGACTGTAGTCAAAATAATTTAATTGTATATTTTATTTTTTGTAACACAGTCTTGCTCTGTCGCCCAGGCTGGAGTGCAGTGGTATGATCTTGGCTCACTGCAACCTTCACCTCCTAGGTTCGAGGGATTTTCATGCCTAACCTCCTGAGTAGCTGGGACTATAGGCACATGTCACCATGCCTGGCTCATTTTCATGGTTTTAGTAGAGACAGGGTTTTGCCTAGTTGACCAGGCTGGCCTTGAACTTCCTACTTCAAGTGGTCTGCCTTCCTCAGCCTCCTGAGGAAGTGCTGGGATTATCAGCCGAGCCATCATGCCTGGCCTAATTGTACATTTTAACATAACTAAAATAGTGTAATGGATGGTTTGTAACTCAAAGAATAAATGCTTGAGAGGATGAATACCCCATTTTTCATGATGCAATTATTATGCATTACATGCCTGCATTAAAACATTGCATGCAAATCATAAATATGTGCACCCACTATGTACCCATAAAATTTTAAAAAAAAATTTTTAAAACTGTGTTAATCTAATAAATAATGGCACACAATAGCAAATTGAATAAAGAAACAAGATCCAACTGTATTCTGCCTTCAAGAGAACCATCCAACATACAATAACACCCAGAGTGTCAAAGTAAAGAGATGAAAAGCAATCTATCAAACATACAAAAAATAAAATAAACAGGAGTTGTTATTCTTATTTCAGACAAAACTAAACCTTAAAACAATAATGATCAGAAAAGACAAACAATGGCATCACATAATTGTAAAGGATTCAATTCAACAAGAAAACTTCACTATCCTAAATATATGTACACCCAACACTGGAGCACCCACATTTATTAAACAAGTCATAAAATCTTTAAGGAGGCTTAGATAAACATACAAATAAGATTAGGAGACTTCAAAACCCTACCAACAGTGTTAGATCATTAAGGCAGGAAACTAACAAAGATATTCAGGTCTTATATTCAACACCTGACAAAATGGATCTAACATCTATAGAACATTTCACCACAAACAACAGAATATATATCTATAGATATATATTACATCTATAGACATCTATAGAAAATAACATCTATAGACATCTATAGAACATTCCACCACAAACAACAGAATATACATTTTTAATGTGCACATGGCACATCCTCTAAAATCTACCACATTCTCAGCCTAAAGCAATCTCAAGCAATTCAAAGTAACTGAAATCATACCAACCACACTCTTAGGCCACACCACAATAACAATAAAAATAGAAATGAATAGCAAGAAAATTCTTCAAAACCGTACAATTACATAGAAATTTAAAAACCTAGTTCTGAATGACTTTGGTGTAAACAATGAAATTAAGGCAGAAATGAAAAAAAAAATTGATTCTAAGAGTAACATACATACAATATATCAGAATATCTGAGACACAGCTAAAGCAGTATTAAGAGGGAAGATTACAGCAGTATGTACTCACAAGAAAATTAAAGATCTCAAATTAACAACTTAACGTCATACCGGCATGTACTAGAAAAATGAGATTATATTGAAATAAAAATTAGCAATATAAAAGACATGACACAAATTAGAGCTGAACATAATAAAATTGAGACACACACACCCCAAAAAAAAACACAGAAAATGTAAACCAAAGAGTTTGTTTTTTTAAAAAAAAATAAAAAAATAAGATTGATAGATCACTAGCAAGACTCATAAAAAGATGAGAGAAGACTGAAATGAACACAATCATATGACAAAGGGGACATTATCACCAACTCCACAGAAATACGAAACCCTTCAGAGAGTATTATAAATACTTCTTTGCACACAAGTTCTAAAACCTAGAAAAAAATGCATAAATACCTAGACACAGAGGAATGAGCCAAGAAGAAATTGAATCCCTTGCATAGCAATAATGACTTCCAAAATTCGGTCAGTAAAAAAAAAACCTTACAACCAGAGAAAGCTCTGTACCAGACAGATTCACAACCAAATTTTACCAGATGTACAAAGAAGACCTAGTATTGATCCTTCCCAAACTATAACAAAAAATTTAGAAGGAGAACTTCCCTCCTAACTAATTATATGAGACCAGCATCACTCTGTTACTAAAACCTGATAGAGACAAAATGAAGAAAAGAAATCTTCATGATAATAAACCTGATGAATATAGATGCAAAAATCCTCAACAAAATACTAGCATACCAAAGTCAGCAGCACATGAAAAATCTAATCCACCATAATCAGGGAGGATTTATTCATGGGATGCATATTATTTCAACATACATAAATGAATACATGTAATTTATTTAAAAATATAACTAAAAAGGGAACCACATGGTCATCTCAATAGATGCAGATGAGCCTTTTAATAAAATGTAATATCCCTTCATGTGAAAAACCATCCACAAACTAGGTATTGAAAGAATATACCTCACCAAAATAACAAGAACCATCAGTGACAAACCCAGAGCCAACATCATACTGAATGGGCAAAAGCTGGAAGCATTCACCTTGAGAACTGCAGCAAGACAAGGATGTCCACTCTTACCACTCATATTTAACATAGTACTGGAAGTTGTACCCAGAGAAGTGATGCAGAAGAAAAAAAAATTAAAGGCATCCAAATAGAAAGACAGGAAGTAAAACTACCTATATTCACAAACAATATAATTCCATCCCTAAATAACTTCATAGCCTCTACCTAAAAACTCTAGATCTGATAACTTCAAGAAAGTTTCAGGAGGCAAAAGTAATATACAAAAATCCATAGCATAACTATACAGCAGTAACTTTCAAGCAGAGAACCAAATGAAGAACACAATCCCATTCACAATAGCCAAAAACAACTCATTACACATATGCAGAAGATGGATATTTTCCTGTTTTGTTTACAAAAAACAAAACAAAACAATCTAGAAATACAGTTAATCAGGGAGGTAAAAGACCTCTACAATGAGAATTACAAAACACCGCTAAAAGAAATCATAGATAACACAAATGCATGGGAAAACATTCCATGCTAGTGTGAGGCAAAATCACCAGGTAACCTATAAAGGGAAGCTTGTAAGATTAACAGCAGATTTCTTAGCAGTAACCCTGCAAGCTAGAAGTGATTGGGGTTGTATCTTCAGCCTCCTTAAACGTAACAATTATCAGCCAAGAATTTTGCATTCAGCAAAACTCAGCTTCATAAACGAAGGAAAGATACAGTCTTTTTCTGACAAACAAATGCCGAGAGAATTCACCAGCACCAAGCCAGCACTACAAGATCTGGTAAAAGAGCTCTAAATCTTATAACAAATCCTGGAAACACATCAAAAGAGAACCTCTTTAAAGCCTAGATCTCACAGGACCTATGAAACAAAAATACAATTAAAGAAAAAAGGTATGTGGGCAACAAATAATAATGAATGGAATAGTACCTCACATCTTAATACTAATGTTGAATGTAAATGGCCTAAATGCTCCACTTAAAGAATAAAGAATTGCAGAATGGATAAGAATTCATCAAACAACAGCCTGCTGCCTTCAAGAGACTCACCACACATAAGGACACATATAAACTTAAAGTAAAGAGGTGGAACAAAACATTTCATGCAAATGGAAACCAAAAGTGAGCAGAAGTAGCTATGCTTATATTAGACAAGACAATCTTTAAAACAGCAGCAGTTTAAAAAGACAAAGAGGACATTATATAATGATGAAAGGCCTTGTCCAACAGGAAATTACCACAATCCTAAATAGATATGCACCTAACACTGGAGCTCCCAAATTTATACAACAATTACCATTAGACCTAAGAAATGAGATAGACAACAACACAATAATAGAGAGGGACTTTAATACTCCACTGACAGCACTAGACAGGTCATCAAGACAGAAAGTCAACAAAGGAACAATGGATTTAAACTGTACCCTGGAACAAAAGGACTTATCAAATATTTACAGAACATTCTACCCAACAGATGCAGAATATACATTGTATTTATCAGCATATGAAACTTTCTTCAAGGTAGACCATATTATAGGCCACAAAACAAGTCTCAATAAATTTAAGAAAACTAAAATTATAACAAGTACTTTCTCAGACCACAGTGGAATTAAGCTGGAAATCAACTCCAAAGAAACGTTCAAAACCATGCGAATACACAGAAATTAAATAACCTTCTCCTGAATAATTATTGCTTCAACAATGAAATCAAAATGGAAATTAAAAAAAATTTTGGCCGAGTGTGGTGTCTCATGCCTGTAATCCCAGCACTTTGGGAGACTGAAGCGGGTGCATCACAAGGTCAGGAGTTTGAGACCAGCCTGACCAACATAGTAAAACCCCATCTCTACTAAAAAATACCAAAAATGAATTAGCCAGGCATGGTGGCAGGTGCCTGTAATCCCAGCTACTCATGAGGCTGAGGCAGGAGAATCGCTTGAACCCGGGAGGTGGAGGTTGCAGTGAGCCAAGATCGTGCCGTTGCACTCCAGCCTCAGTGACAGTGTGAGACTCTGTCTCAAAAAAAAAAAAAAAAATCTTTAAACTAAACAATAACAGTAACAAAATCTATCAAAACCCCTGGGATACAGCAAAGGCGGTGCTAAGAGGAAAGTTCATAGCCCTAAATGTCTACATCAAAACGTCTGAAAAAGCACAAATAGACAATCTGTGGTCACACCTCAAGGGACTAGAGAAACAAGAACAAATCAAACCCAAATCTAACAGAAGAAAGGCAATAACCAAGATCAGAGCAGAGCTAAATGAAATTTAAACAAACAAAAAACATTATAAAGCATAACTGACATAAAAAGCTGGTTCTTTGAAAAGATAAATAAATTTTATAGACCATTAGCAATATTAACCAAGAAAAGACAAGAGGAAATTCAAATAAGCTCAATTAGAAATAAAACAAGAGGTAGTTTCCAAGATGGCCGAATAGAAACAGCTCCGGACTGCAGCTCCCAGCGAGATTGACACAGAAAACAGGTGATTTCTGCATTTCCAACTGAGGTACCTGGTTCATCTGACTGGGACTAATTGGACAGTGGGTGCAGCCCAAAGAGGCTGAGCTGAAGCAGGACAGGGCATCTCATCACCTGGGAAATGCAAGGGGTCGGGGGATTTCCCTTTCCTAGCCAAGAGAAGCCATGACAGACTGTACCTGGGGAAATGGTACATTCCTGATCAAATACTCACTATTCAAACAGTCTTAGCAACAGGCAGACCAGGAGATACACTCTCGTGCCTGATTTGGTTGGTCCCAGCCCACGGAGCCTTGCTCACTACTAGTGCAGCAATCTGAGATTGATCTGTGATGCTGCAGCTTGTCAGGGGGAGGGGCATCCGCCATTGCTGAGGCTTGAATAGCTCACAGTGTAAACAAAGAGGAATGGAAGCATGAACTGGGCGAACCCCACGGCAGCTCAGCAAGGCCTACTGCCTCTATAGATTCCACCTCTGGGGGTAGGCCATAGTAGAACAAAAGGCCACAGGCAACTTCTCCAGACTTAAATGTCCTTGTCTGACAGCTCTGAAGAGAGCAGTGGTTCTCTCAGCATGGCATTCGAGCTCCAAGAATGAACAGACTGCTGCCTTAAGTGGGTCCCAGACTCCCATGTAGCCAGACTGGGAAACACCTCCCAGCAGGGGCCAACAGACACCTGAAACAGGCGGGTGCCCCTCTGGGGTGAAGCTTTCAGAGGAATAATCAGGCAGCAATATTTTCTGTTCCACAGCCTCTTCTGGTGGTACCTAGGCAAACAGGGTCTGGAGTGGACCTCCAGCAAACTCCAACAGACCTGCAGCTGAAGGATCTGACTGTTAGAAGGAAATCTAACAAACAGAAAGCAATAGCATCTACATCGACAAAAAGGACATCCACACCCAAACCCCATCTGTAGGTCACCAACATCATAGACCAACAGTAGATAAAACCACAAAGATGGGGACAGCCCAGAGCAGAAAAGCTGAAAATTCCAAAAAACAGAGCGCCTCTTCTCCAAAGGATTGAAGCTCCTCGACAGCAAGAGAACAAAACTGGACAGAGAATGAGTTTGACAAGGTGACAGATGTAGGTTTCAGAAGGTCGGTAATAAGAAATTTCTCTGAACTAAAGGAGCATTGCAAGGAAGCTAAAAACCTTGAAAAAAGGTGAGAAGAATGGCTAACTAGAATAAACAGTGTAGAGAAGACCTTAAATAACCTGGTAGAGCTAAAAACCATTGCACAAGAACTTCTTGATGCATGCACAAGCTTCAATAGCCGACTCAATCAAGTGGAAGAAAGTATAACAGTGATTGAAGATCAAATTAATGAAATAAAACAAGAAGACAAGATTAGAGATGAAAAGAGTGAAAACAAACAAACAAAGCCTCCAAGAAATATGGGACTATGTAACAAGACTAAATATACGTTTGACTGGTGTATCAGAAAGTGATGGGGAGAATGGAACCAAGTTAGAAGACACTCTTCAGGCTATTACCCAGGAGAAGTTCTCCAACCTAGCAAGACAGGACAGCATTCAAATTCAGGAAATACAGAGAATACCACAAAGATACTCCTCAAGAAGAGAAACCCCAAGCCACATAATCGTCAGATTCACCAAGGTTGAAATGAAAAAAAAAATGTTAAGGGCAGCCAGGGAGAAAGGTCAAGTTACCCACTAAAGGAAGCCCATCAGACTAACAGTGGATCTCTCAGCAGAAACCCTGCAAACCAGAACACAATGGGGGCCAATATTCAACGTTCTTAAAGAAAATAATTTTCAAACCAGAATTTCATATCCAGCCAAACTAAGCTTCATAAGCGAAGGAGAAATAAAATTCTTTAGAGACAAGCAAATGCTGAGTGATTTTGTCACCAGCAGTCCTGCCTTATAAGAGCTCTTGAAGGAAGCACTAAACATGGAAAGGAACAACCAGTACCAGCCACTACAAAAACATATCAAATTTTAAAGACCATCAACATTATGAAGAAATTGCATCAACTAATGGGCAAAATAACCCGCTAGCGTCATAATGACAGGATCAAATTCACACATAACAATATTAACCTTAAATGTAAATGAGCTAAATGCCCCAATTAAAAGACATAGACTGGCAAATTGAATAAAAATTCAATATCCATCTGTGTGCTGTAGTCAGGAGACCCATCTCATGTGCAAAGACACACATAGGCTCAAAATAAAAGGATGAAGCAATATTTATAAAGCAACTGGAAAGCAAAATAAATAAATAAATTAACTAATTAATTAATAGCAGGGGTTGCAATCCTAGTCTCTGTTAAAATAGACTTTAAACCAACAAAGAAAAAAAAAAAAAAAAGAAGGGCATTACATAATCATATAGGAATCAATGCAACAAGAAGAGCTAACTATCCTAAATATATATGTACCCAATACAGGAGCACCCAGATTCATAAAGCAAGTTCTTAAAGACCTACAAAGAGACTTTGCAGACTTCCACACAGCAATAGTGGGAGATTTCATCATCCCACTGTCAATATTAGACAGATCACCAAGATAGAAAAACAACAAGGATATTCAGGACTTGAACTCAGCTCTGGACCAAGTTGACGTAATAGACATCTACAGAACTTTCCACCACAAATCAACAGAATATACATTCTTCTCAGCACCGCATACCACTTATTCTAAAACTAACCACAGAATTGGAAGTAAAACACTCCTCAACAAATGCAAAAGAATGGAAATTATAACAGACAGTCTCTCAGAGCACAGTACAATCAAATTAGAACTCATGATTAAGAAACTCACTCAAAATCACACAATTACATGGAAACTGAACAATCTGCTCCTGAATGACTACTGGGTAAATAACGAAATTAAGGCAGAAATAAATAAGTTATTTGAAACCAATGAGAACAAAGACACAATGTACCAGAATCTCTGGGACACAGCTAAAACAGTGTTTACAGGGAAATTTGTAGCACTAAATGCCCATAGGAGAAAGCGGGAAAGATCTAAAATCAATACCTTAACATCACAATTAAAATAATTAGAGAAACAAGAGCAAATAAATTCAAAGCTAGCAGAAATCAAGAAATAACTAAGATCAGAGCAGAACTGAAGGAGATAGAGACATGAAAACCCCTTCAAAAAATCAATGAATCCAGGAGTTGGTTTTTTGAAAAGATTAACAAAATTGATAGATTGCTAGCCAGACTAATAAAGAAGAAAAGAGAGAAGAATGAAATAGACACAAAAAGAAATGATAAAGTAGATATCACCGCTGAACCCGCAGAAAGACAAACTACCATCAGAGAATACTATAAACACCTCTATGCAAATAAACTAGAAAATCTAAAAAAACAATTGATAAATTCCTGGACACATGCACCCTCCCAAGACTAAACCGGGAAAAAGTTGAATCTCTGAATAGACCAATAACAAGTTCTGAAATTTAGGCAGTTATTAATAGCCTACCAACTAAAAAAGCCCAGGACCAGATGGATTTACAGCCAAATTCTACCAGAGGTACAAAGGGGAACTGGTACCATTCCTTCTGAAACTATTCCAAACAATAGAAAAAGAAGGACTCCTCTCTACCTCATTTTATGAGGCCAGCATCATCCAGATACCAAAACCTGGCAGAGACACAACAAAACAATAAAATTTTAGACCAATATCCCTGATTAACATCGAAGTGAAAATCATCAATAAAATATTGGCAGACCGAATCCAGCAGCACACCAGAAAGCTTATCTACCACGAACAAGTTGGCTTCATCCCTGGGATGCAAGATTGGTTCAGCATACGCAAATCAATAAACATAATCCATCACATAAACAGAACCAATGACAAAAACCACATGATTACTTCAATAGATGCAGAAAAGTCCTGGGATAAAATTCAACTCCCCTTCATGCTAAAAACTCTAAATAAATTAGGTATTGATGGAATGTATCTCAAAATAATAAGAGCTATTTATGACAAACCCACAGTCAATATCACACTGAATGGGCAAAAGCTGGAAGCATTTCCTTTGAAAACTGGTATGAGACAAGGATGTCCTCTTTCACCACTCCTATTCAACATAATATTGGAAGTTCTGGCCAGGGCATTCAGGCAAGAGAAAGAAATAAAGGGTATTCAAATAGAAAGAGAGGAAGTCAAATTGTCTCTGTAGATGACATGATTGTATATTTAGAAAACCCCATCGCCTCAGTCCAAAATTTCCTTAAGCTGATAAGCAACTTCAGCAAAGTCTCAGGATACAAAATAAATGTGCAAAAATTACAAGCATTCCTATACACCAATAATAGACAGAGTCAAGTCACGATTGAACTCCCATTCACAATTGCTACAAAGAGAATAACATACCTAGAAATACGTCTTACAAGGGATGTGAAGGATCTCTTGGAGGAAAACTACAAACCACTGCTCAAGGAAACAAGAGAGGACACAAACAAATGGAAAAACATTCCATGGTCATGGATGGGAAGAATCAATATGGTGAAAATGTCCAAACGACCCCCCAATGTAATTTATAGATTCAGTCCTATCCTCATCAAGTTACAATTGACTTTCTTCACAGAATTAGAAACAATCACTTTAAATTTCATATGGAACCAAAAAAGAGCCCATATATCCAAGACAATCCTAAGCAAAAAGAACAAGGCTTTTGACAAATTTTGCCATTAAGTATGTGTGCCGATTTTCTTGATGTCAGGGCTGAGCAAGGAAAAAGTCATGACCACGAGATGGCAGTAGCACACAACGTGCTTTATTTGGGTTGTCCTTTGAAAGGTTTCAGGAGAGGGGAACTTCCCTCACAGCAGGAGACCTTCCAGAGAAAGGCAACAGCAAGAGGCCACCACCCAGAAGAGGAAGAGTTCAAGGCAACTTCCAATGAAGAGAAGAATTGGACAGGAGGCTTATGTGTCTATGGGATGTTACTCAGCAGCCTGGTGTGGAGTCTCTGGGTCAGAGAGCTTCCATGGACATCAGAGGCTTGAGGTTTCTTTCCAGCCCCAGAGTATATCCTATCTATGGCTAGCAGATGCTGTGTCTAGTTTTACAGAGGGTGCAATGTGGATGGGTTCCAAATGGCTAAAAATGTGCTTATTGAGGGCCATATTTAAAGCAATTGGATGTGTAAACATTTGATTTTAGTTCCAATGAGCTTTGAGATAATGGTCTTAGCTGTCTCTGAATATAGGTGACAAGATACACAGCACCATCTAAAGATATTAACCCACTTATATAATAGTCCATGCCTTGGCCCCATGTTGTTCTACAATCTAAGTTGTATGCTATTTCATGGCATTTGAGTTGGGAGACAGCGATGAAGCGTCCTCAAGACCCAGAATGCTATAAGGCTACAAATTAGGATTTTAAAGCCAGTTCTCAGCCAGTCTGCCCACTTGGGCAGCCATTAGAATAGATTAGAAAAGGAGACAATTTTGATTTGACCAATCCGTTTAGACAATAGAGTGGCATTTATATCCCCTTTGGTAAATGACCCCAGCTATCTGTAAAACTTAGTGTTATCTACACACATGCAGCAAGATAATTTTAGCAAACACACAGCCCTCTTGCTCTGTGCTCCCTCCAGCAGTCAAATACCTGACCTATGGCTATGCAGTTATCTCACATCATGGCCCCTGAAGTACAGTGAGATTCCGCAAAGAGTTTCGGTCCTTGGGCTGTTCATCTAATTTGTGTGGGTAATTCCTTCAACATGGCTATCTGTGTTTCTCTTAATTGTGGTGTGCTGTTCCATACACATGCTGTTCCTACTGTCTCCAAAATTAGTGATCCTAGGGAATTTAGTACCATGAAGAACTATTTGGAAAGCTTGTTTGTGACGCTGGGGAGTCACAACTAGCGTGGTTTGGTGGTGGCACGTACTTGGGGAGGGGGTTCCACTGTTGAATAAAATTCTACTGGAATTCTGCACCAATCCCAAGTGCAGGAAATATTCTTCAGGGTTGGATGAGGAGAAGATTGTAATATGGAAGCCATTTGATTCCTTTACAGGACCACCAGGCTCCCTCTGCTGCCTGTGTTCTCTGTGTTCCACTGAAGGGAAGCTCATGTGGCTTCGGGAAGTTCCAGAAGTTCCAGGTTGTGTTAATAGGAACAGAAAATTGTATAGTCAAGCAAGCTTGTGTTATCCACCTTGCATTCAGCACCTGGGTTAACTAAATTTGTTGTGGGGTCAGCCCACCATTGTCTATACATTTATGTGAGATAAGCCTCTGGATAAGGTTGTTGATTGTCAATGGTTAGGGGAATAGGCTTATCTAGATAAGTGAGGTATGTGATGCAGCATGGCCAGGGAAGAAGTATTACACTATGTTTTCTAAAATCAAGTTGGCAGAAGCAAGCCCTGTATTAGGTTAGATTTACCATCTTATATGTTGCTATGGCTAAGGCAATAGGCACATTTGGTGTAGTTGGCAATTGTATGTTCCTCCTTGCTGTGACTGTTGTGGGTTGTGCTTGAGTTTCCTGCTGATTGCCAATAGTAAATAGCATTAGTGTGTTCCCCTGAGTGTGGGATAGGTTTTGCAGGTGCTCTTGGCAGTCCAAGAAGAAAGTTGTTAGTCTAGCCACACACCAAATTAGATCCTGAATTATGAGGCACTCGCATATGAGTGAACAAAACAAGTGAACTAAGTTTTTTTCTTGTTGTTGTTATCCATTTCTTCTAGTTTTTCCAATTTACTGGAATGCAGTTGTTCATAGTAGCCACTAATTTATTATCCTTTCCATTTCTGTGGTACCGTTGTAATATCTTATTTTTTATTTCTGATTTTATTTATTTGTATCTTCTTTCTTTTTTTCTTAGTCTGGCTAGAGGTTTGCCAATTATGTTGAACTTTTCAAAAAACCAACTTTTTGTGTCATTGATATTTTTTATTGTTTTCTTCATTTCAATTTTATTTTTTTATGCTCTGTTCATTATTATTGCTTGTCTTTAAGTATTTTTTTTATTATACTTTAAGTTCTAGGGTACATGTGCATAACGTGCAGGTTTGTTACAAATGTAGTTGTGGCATGTTGGTGTGCTGCACCCATCAACTCATCAGCACCCATCAACTCATCATTTACATCAGGTATAACTCCCAATGCCATCCCTCCCCCCTCCCCCACCATAATAGGCCCTGGTGTGTGATGTTCCCCTTCCAGAGTCCAAATGATCTCATTATTCAATTCCCACCTATGAGTGAGAACCTGCGGTATTTGGTTTTCTGTTCTTGTGATAGTTTGCTGAGAATGATGGTTTCCAGCTACATCCATGTCCCTACAAAGGACACAAACTCATCCTTCTTTATGGCTGCATAGTATTCCATGGTGTATATGTGCCACATTTTCTTAATCCAGTCTGTCACTGAT
>NW_012101355.1:0-33500 GCF_000951045.1 Mandrillus leucophaeus | reverse complement strand
AAAAAAAAAAAAAAGAATTAGCCAGGTGTGGTGGCATGCTCCTGTAGTCCCAGCTATTTGGGAGGCTGAGGCAGGACAATCACTTAAACCTAGGAGGCAGTGGTTTCAGTGAGCCAAGATCACGCCACTGCACTCCAGCCTGGGTGGCAGATCGAGACTCAGTCTCAAAAAAAAAAAAAAAAAAAATCAATTGTATCAAGACATAGGTCCAATTTATGTTCCCTTGTATTACAACCTTATTATGTTTCAGTGCGGGACCAAATGCTTTATGGACTCCATTTTAGGGGAAACTTTCATAGAGAAGAGATTTGTATACCTTTAATAACCTCAGGAGTGGCCTGTTAGGAGGTGGCAATGTGACTACACCAATAAATTTCCTCCCAGATACTCATGGACATAAAGTGTCTATTGAGACACTGGAGACTACTAGAGGGGGATGGGGGAGGCGAGCAAGGGTTGAAAAACAAACTTTTGGGTGCTATACTCAATACCTGGGTGATGGGATCATTTGTACTGCAAACCTCAGCGTCATGCAATATATCAAGGTAACAAACTTTCACATGTGCCCACTGAATCTAAAATGAAAGTTGAAAAAGAAATGAAAAGACATACAAATGTTTTAATAAAGATGAAAAACATTCCTCCCAAGTTAGTTTCGCTACAGGTCTTCTCAGTACAGTTTCTATCTTCTATAGGTTTGGAGTGTGTATGGATTTTTAAGAAGCCCCCAGAAAAGTAACATTGGGCAACAAATTCCCTCAAATATTTTCTAAGTTTTTAATGATTATGGCTTTGGTAGGCCTGTCAAATTTCATAATAGCTATAAGCAAATAGCTATCAATGTGGGTGAAGAAACTCCCATGCAAAGAGTAGTTAGATTTCTCCATGGGATCAAATTTTTTTTTGCAAGAATTGTCTTTGTTGTGATACCCACAAGCTATGATTTGTTCACTGTGGGCAGTCAGCATTGCAATTGCTGTAAAGTTCTCTTCCTTTGAGTGTTAGGTAAAACTTGCAGTTGGTATATTGAGATTAGATTAGGGAAGAATTCCCAAGCTGGTTGTAGAGTGTGTGTGTGTGTGTGTGTGTGTGTGTGTGTGTGTGTGTGTGTGTGTATTTTAAGAAATGTCTTGGCCCAGGTAATGTCGTGTAGTATGCATTACCTTCCTGGCATACATTGATTAGCAACTAGGGAGGAGGTCCATGGTAAGATTCACTTGGCTGCTTGGCTAATACAATTTCTTTCCATCTCAATAGGGGGGTTCTAATGGAGGGAGAGAAAGATCATTACAATTAATAGGAAAAGAAGCCAATTGTTGTAAAGATATACACTGTGCATGGCGATTGCATTTATTGTCATTCAGGGATCAGAAAAAGCTATCATTTTATCTATGTAATCCTGTAGGGCTTGTGGGTATTGGATCTGGATTATAGCATTTTTAATGCTATTAAACATTAGCATTAATAACATTAGCACTAATCACAAGCATCCTGGTTGTAATATTTGGTGCATACTATATCTGGGCTCCATAGATAGTGGTCCATTACTCCATTTGTTTAATGGCACATGAGTTAGTAATAGTGGGTCTCATCTATCAAGGTATAATTGACATTGGTGAAGGTAGGAACTTTCTCAGGTAAAGAAGCGGCAGAACAACAGCATAGGCATAAATGTTGGAGGTCATTTGCAGCCAGTAGGAGGGAATCTGATTGTCATCTTGGAGTCACCCAAATGCTGTTACCGGCTGCAAGAGTTGTTGGTTCAATCTCCTGGGTGTTCAGAGCAGGTCAACATTTGTTCCATAGTGCCCTTAGTGGAGCAAAGTACATGGGCAGAAAATGAAGATGCTTCTCTCTCCAGATAGTGGTGGTTAGTTTGCTAGTTTAATGCTGGGTAATGAACAGACTAAGACTGAGAATGCACCCAGAGTGAGTGGTTCATGCCGGGTTCTTGTCAGGATTGAGGGGAAAAGAAATGATCAAGCTCTGGATTTTCCATGAGGGAGAAGGAAGAAGTGGAAGAGCCAAGTTCCTTTGCTGTGGGCAGTCACTTCAGGGCCCCCATGTTTGCGAATACTGGTAAATCATGTTGTGTCCAGTGGGTACATACATCCGCAGAGGTTGCAGTATCTCTGTTGGTGGTCTCTTCATTTGCTGTGAATTAAAATATGGTGTGCTTATACCAGAGAGGTATAGATTTAATGTAAGCATGACTATGGGCAGTATTTTTGGCTACTGGGAATGCTATTGTCCTGCATGTCCTTTCAATATCCCTTGTTTTAAAAATCCCATTGTGTCATTCTGTGATACCTGCTACTGTAGGACCAGAGAATAAATGAGAAATCCAAGCAGTGTTCTTTGGTAGTGCCTACTGTTGAATCTTCTTTGCAGAGAAGTGAGAGTCTTGATCTGACTGGATAACTTTCTATAATTTTTGTACTCCCAAAGGCCATACAAACTATTTTATCAACTCCTCAATAACATTAGCAAAGGTTGGTGTGTTTCGTGGGTAAGCCAAGAGTAAGCCTGTGTAGGTATTACTACACTGTTGTGGCATATGTAGTAGTTCCTGCTGCTTCAGAGAGAGGCCCAATGAAACTGACTGGATTTGCCAGCTCTGATATGACCCTTCTCCTCCCATGCAGTAGGTCCAAGTGTCTAGATTTCTGGCCTGTGGTACAGTCCTTAACGGCTTTGTGTAAATGTCTCTTTGCTGGGTCTATTTCTCATTAGCGGTTGATTTTCATGATCTCATGATGCCCAAATGCCCTGACCTCTCCTGTGTAGGGTGTAGGGTAGCTCTTACCAAAGTTCTGGTGTCTCCCCTCTTTTCAAAAGGATTAACTGCTTTGGTAGTTTAGCTAGTTTGTCAGCTCCCAGGTTGTATTGTTTGTTGTGAGCTGAGGTATGGTGTACAAAGATGCGCAGAGTGGAGGCCAATGTGCTGATATTTTTCCCCACATCTCCTTACCCACAATGTCTCAGCCTTGTATGTTCCAGCCCTGATTTTGCCCAAGTCCCAACCCAATAGCCCATTAGCCACTGACCAGGAGTTGCCAAAAATGTGAAGCTTAGTAAAATGTTTGTCGAAGGCCTTCTCTATTTCTAGGGGTGTTGCACACAGCCGGGCCCATTGGGCTTTCAGTTCATCCCCTTATGGAAGTTAGAGTATTTGAATAAGGGTGATAGGCTGTGGCTATCCTTTATCTGACTCCCTTAGACCCTGTGCTCACTCCTTTAGTAAAGAAAAGCATTAATTTTCTTGTCTTGAGAATGCTGGTCATCCTCCCTCCATTCCCCAATGAGCAAGAGCCAGGGGCATTTCCAGGGGTTTTGGCAAGTTAACCTCACTGACAGAGTATGTGGCCGTTTACTCACACAGTAGTGATACTCCAGGAGGGCCAGGTGTAGTTCAATCCTGTAGATACCATTTTCATTTTAATAAAGAAGCTTCTGTTGTTGATCCAATTTTACAGGCAGCTCTTTCCATAACCCAGGGCATAACAGGAATCTCGGTCAATAGCGTAATTGTCTCTGCCCCACCAGGGTTTCAGTTTTGGTAAGTGCCCTGTATGCTGCCAGTGGGTGTCTGTCTAGTGAATACTTTAGGCTGAGGCTGAGAGCTGCTTACACCAAAAGCCCACGGGTAGGCATTTACCTGTTCATTTGGTCCAGAGACTCCAGGAAGCAAATTTGGGAGCAGTGGAAAGTTGTAATTGCAAGTCTTGTCCTTGGGAGCACTAGAGGGAGAGTCAAAGTATTAGCCTCCTTTAGCTCACCCAGTGCCTGTTGTTGCTCAGGTCCCCACTGGAAAAGGGAAGCTTTACAGGTGTCTCAATAGACAATTCAGCAAGGGTCAGCAAATACTGGAGGTGAGGAATGCATTGTTCTATCATTCCTCATGAATGTTGGGGCTTCTTTACTGATGTGGGCAATTTAAGTATGAGGAGCTTGTCTTTTACCAGATTGGAAATAGTTCACCCTTCTGAGTGCCTAGTGTAGCTCCCGAAATTTTACAGACTTATACCTTATGTGGTGTAATTGCCCATCCACTCTCAGTAAGAGGTTGTTTATTCAGAGTTGTGATGAACTGTGAAACAGAGTCTTGGTCAGGTTCTGCGAGGAGGATGTCACCAATATAATTCCAAAGCATAGTTTCTGGTGAAATTGTGGGGCAGGTGTCTATGTCTTGTTGGCAAAGACTGTGCAATTGAAGGACTATTTAAGTACCCCCAAAAAAGCTAGCATCACAATGAAGATGAGGGGAAACAAAATGAATACCCCAAAAGCAAGTGGGTAAAGGTGTACTACTGACTCTCAAAGGCAGAGGTGAAATGTATTTGACTCAACTGTGAAATTTTTACTAAATAGAACGTGTTAGCCAAGTCTATAACTGCAGATTCAAATTCAGGGGGCCTTAGATGCCCTGGATTAATGGAAACTTACCTCTGATGTTTTGAATGACACCCGTTAAGGCCACAATGTCCTATAGAGGTGCTCTAATAAAGGGAACAGCCCTGTTGAAGTCTCTATGGTCTATAGTCTCCACTCAGTAGTGTCTCTCAGTGTAGGCCATATGGAGAATTGACAGGTGATGTAGCAGGAATCAGTGCTCCTCGTCTATCAATGTCACCGGTGACAGGCCATAATCTTTCAGTGTTCTGCTTCAGCTTCTGCTGTGGTGTATGAACCACCTGAACCAGGAGGGGCAGGTTAACTGGTTCCCACCAGTAAGCGCCCACCAGTAGCATAAAAACCTTAGTCTTATGTCATGAGTTTATCTGCTGCTTCAGGAGGTCTCTTCCAATAATGGGGAAACGGATCATCTTGGAGTGGGGGCAAGCGGGACAGAAGCCTACTTTTTACCAAAACTGGGCCCATTTTAATAGTTAAGAGGGGAATTATCCCTTTAATTAATTTCTTTAATTAACCTCCTCCCACACAGGTAACTCCTTGGCGGGGAGGGGATTCCTTTTAAAGCATGAGTGTTTCTTGGCATTAGGGAGATTTGGGCACCCCTGACTGACAGAGTTCTCCAGTGTTGTTTGTTGGAGCCCAAGTCACAGTTAATATGGTAAAAGGGCAACTGTCTGTCAGAAGGGAACTTCTGATACTGCAGGATCCCTGTGTGGAAGAAGATTCTTAGTCACTTGGCAGTGATCAGAGACAGTTGTGGAATGGGGGGTCGTAATCTAATCCTAGTAAGTATTGCAATTACTCCAATGATTCACCAGAGATCATCCAACTTGGGACCTTCTTGTGCCTTAGGGTCTAACATAACCTCTTTTGTTCATCTCATGGTTGATGCATATATGAGGGCTTGGCCATAGGTGGTTTGTTTGGCCCAGGAGGGGGCAGCCTCAGTGTTGATAGTAACTTCGGTTTAGGCCAGGTAGGGTTTATAGTATTA
Source organism: Mandrillus leucophaeus (assembly GCF_000951045.1). NCBI lineage: Eukaryota > Metazoa > Chordata > Mammalia > Primates > Cercopithecidae > Mandrillus > Mandrillus leucophaeus. Next base: position 28,090 of record NW_012101355.1, on the reverse strand, counting down.
GCAGGCAGCATCTGACTCTGAGTTTGTCTTTCATGAGTTTCTATTAAATCCAGTGCAGCTATGGCCTCTTGAATTGTTTTAGCAGTAGCCACCATGCCCAAAGATTTTCCCAGGACTCCCGTCCCCTGAGAAACAATTGAGTGGACTCAGGAATCGATTCAGACTCCTCCAGTCTTGTCAAGTCATCCTGTCCCACCTCATTTGTTGCCTCCACTCCAACATGTCCAACTGGTGGAGGAGATCTTTGACCTTGGCTAACTTTTTCCCTGGACAGTCTTCCCAGGCCATTATGAGGTCTAATATAGGGTGGGCAGCCTTCTAATCCACAAAAATACACATCAGCAATACAGATGTGAACAGAGGTCTAATGCCTCTGTGTTGCTTCTTCCCAAATTCTGCTCTAATTATACAGGATCCATTAGTGGGGACACAATTTTTCCATCATGTACTAATGCTCCCAATTGTTTAATTTCATTCCCAATTAGGTGGAATTTGTTCCCTGCCAGATGCATTCTATAGAGCCAAGCAGCCTCTTGTTTATTTGGTTCTTGGCCTGGGGCTCGGGTAAGAGAGAGGATGAGACTCCTCCTCTGAGCAAGAACTGCCCCTTCCTTCTTGGCTCTCCCTTTTTGTCTTTTCCATTTTTATTACTTTCTGGGTGGCTATAGGCAAAGCAGAGGGTAAATTATCCCAGTCCCTAGCATGGTGACAGTGTGCTGCCTTTTCTTCTGGAGAGCACCTATTCTCCTCTCCAGGGACCTGTTTTCCAAACTGTCTCTCCCAGGAGTTTGGGCTCTTACATCTTTTCCAGGTGGCATCCTGATGATATATTGCTGCCAGCAAGGTCAGCACATACATCATGGTTAAGATTGCCTGTTCAACCTGACAGCAACCTCCTGTAGAGTTCCGGGAGGGGTAGGGATATAAACTTTTTTGCCTTTAGTCACTTTAAGTAACACTCCAGCTAGCTCAGCCCAAAGGTTGAGATATTAATATCCCTCTGGAGAGGGGATAGCATGATGACAACTGCAACATCATAATTGAGTATAACAACAGTAGAGGCATGCTACCTGCTTTCAAAGGGCCTCTCCACCAGCTGCCCTTAGGAGACCAACCTTGGCCCGATGTCTCTGTCTTATTGGCTCATTTACTTGCCTAGCTGTCTCTGGGGAGGAGGACATCCTCACATCTCAGACTACCCCAAATCCTCAACCCAGCCACAGGGAGCACTTCCCACCATAGCTTGTTATGCAGTCCAGGGTGACTCACCCTTGTTCCAGAGGCATGCACGCCCTCTCTTTTTCTATTCAGGTGCACAGGTGCACAATGTCCAATGTCAACTGAGGGGCGGACCCAGGTAAGTGGGCTGATCTCCTTCCCCAGTACCTTGGCATCTCAGACCCCAAAAGTCAGTTCTAATGTTGTGGGTTCACTCAACTACTGGTGCTACCTCCAGGCCAGGTCAATGAGATATACAAGGAGACTGCAAAAACTATATTGTTGCAGTACAGCAATGAGCGATGCTGCGCAAAACTGCTACAGAGGCATTCTAAATGTAGAGTCTGAGCACTTAAGGCTGCCTAGGACTGATTTTTCAATTGATTGTCCTACTGACTGGGTAGACTCTCTACCAGTTTCTTGTTCACAAAAATCCCATCCTCCTCACCACTTGCAGTGAGTTCCAAGATTTCTGGGCTGATCAATGAAGAAGACTTGACCACGAGATGGCAGTAGCGCCCAAGAACCGTTTTTGTTTGTTTGTGTTTGTTTTTGTGAGAAGGAGTCTCATTCTGTTGCCCAAGTAGGAATGCAGTGGCAGGACCTCCACTCACTGCAACCTCCGCCTCCCGAGTTCAAGTGATTCTCCAGCCTCAGCCTCCCATGTAGTTGGGATTACAGGTGCCCGCCACAATGCCTGGCTAATTTTTGTATTTTTTGGTAGAGATGAGGTTTCACCCTGTTGGCCAGGCTAGTCTCGAACACCTGACCTCAGGTGATCCACCGCCTCAGCCTCCCAAAGTGCTGGGATTACAGGTGTGAGCCACCAGGCCCTGCCAAGAAGTTTTTTATTTCGGCAGTGCTTTGACAGGTTGCCAGAGAGGGGAAGTCTCTCACATCAGACCTTCCAGAGGCAGCAGCAGAGGGCCCCTGCCCCGAAGGGGAAGAGGGCAAGGCAACTCCTGGGGTAGAGGAGAATAGGAGAGGGCCTTATGTGCCTGGGCGATATGATTCAGCAGTAGGAGTGAGAGTCTCTGGGTCAGAGAGCTCTGAAGGCAAGCAGTAGCATGGGGTCTTTTATAGTCCTTGTGTTTGCTTTAACCAGGCTAGCAGATGTCGGTGCAGTTTTGTGGGGGCATGCAAGGCAGGCAAGCCCTAAGTGGCTACACATGTGCTTACTTGAGGTATATTTAAAGCAATTGCCTGTGCAAAAAATTCGAGTTTCGCATTGGCAGGATTTCAACCTGCTGTGAGGAAGTATAATGGCAATATAGAGGCCAATATATGGAGGTCATGCTTAACCCACTGATATAATAACATGCCAATTAGTCAGTCACTCTGATTAATCTGACTGGTGTGGTCTGAGATCAAATCTGTTCTAGCTGTACTATCAACAGGACTCTAAGCAGCAAGGTGAGATCAATCTGCAACATTAACCCGAACTTAAGGTGTTAAGAGCACACGTACAATACTACTGCTCCTGAGTTTTTATCTAAGAGAAATGAAAGCATGGGCCCACATAAAGACTTGTATGTGAATGTTTCGAGCAGCTTCATTTGTACTAGTGAAAAACTGGAAGCAATCCAAATTACCATACAATGAAATACTATGCTATGACAAATACTAATGAACTATTGATAGAAATAACAGCATGGGTGAATCTGAAAATAACTATGCTGATTGTAAGAAGACAAAAAAGAGTATACAGTGTATAATTCCATTTATATAAAATTCTATAAAGCACAAACTAACCTATAGTAAGAGCAAGCGGATCAGTGGTTGCCTAGGGACACGGATGGGGATGGGTAGGGAGGGAAGCAGCATAAAGGGGCATGTGAAAGCCGTAGGAGGTGATGAAAATGATTGGCATTTTGAATGTGGTAAGGGCTTATGATTATTGGTAAGGAGTTATGCTTATAAAATATAAATAATTTGTATTTTATAAATTATATAAATTACATATAATTTCATTTAGTTTTAAATTTAAGGAATGGCAACATGTCTTGAGTCAAAGAACCCTCAAAACAACACCTTAAATACAGCAAAGTCTTTGACGATGTATTTGCCAGTTAACTTATCTTTAAACATCATAATAAATAAAAATTGTCAAGACTTACTTGTTTCTATTTGTTTATTTTAGTGTGCTGTTGTTTTTTCACATTCTGGGTCATATTTTCAAAGCATTGTTCCACATTTTGTAAATGTATATATTTTCTTTCCAATATTAGTAAAGAGCATCTCAAGCAAGGTCCTGCTTTCTACTTTGAAGGTATAGGAGCATGTTTGACTCAGATATGAACCACTTGTGGGCAGAGTTATGGGTGAGAAATCTGGTATTTAAGGAACACTCTGGATTAGTTTTCCACTGGTGAGAAAATAAAAAAGCGATGAGCACTTTTTCCAAATACCATGTGATGAATCAAGGACTCAAACATGCTAACTGGGTTTGGACTATTCTATTACCAAAATATTCCAATCAATTCCTATGGACAGTTTGTAAACTGTCATTCCCAATGCCTCCTCATCCTTCATGTTCCCACGCAAAGGTCTCATAGCTTGTCAGACCTTTTGGGGAAGCGCTTTTTTTTTTTTTTTTTTTTTTAATTAAAAGTTAAGTCATGTGCAGGGCAGAGTGAGGCAAAATGTAGCCAGTGGTCAGGACCTAAAGACCTCTCCTCCACCTGGGCCTTGAGAGTTTGGGAGAAGCTCAGGAAGAAAAGCCAACAATCTGAGTCCACTGGGCTTTGAGGCAGGGGTCTTGCATCTGTACATGTGGGATAAATGATGTGAAAACCATTAACTCTGCTGCTCATCCAGCTGGGGAGAAAAGCTTTTCCTCTGATCGAGGTGATTATCTGGCTGGTGGACCTCATTTTGCACCAGGTCCTGATCCCTGAGTTGAACCCGAGTCCACAGTTCACCTGATGGAGAACTCAGAGTCAAAGTGCAGGCCCAAGTCAGGCTGTCTGACTGCTGCTTGAGGGCCTAGGGACAACACTCCCGGAGTCAGGAGGGTGGAGGTGAGGATGACAGTGAAATGGCCAGAAGGTGAAGATACATGTGAATATTCTCTCTTCATTAGGTCACATGGATGAAAGGTAATAGAAAGGTAGCACATACATTTTCAAGAAGTTACAGCTGATAGTCAGAACACAAAGATGGTTGATTGTTCCACAGACGTGGAAGGCAGGGGCTCAAGACCTGTAAAATCCCCCACTGAGCAGATAACTGAGACAGTACTTCCCAGTGATGCACTCTGCTGGCAGACAGTGTGAAATTTTCCTGGAGAAGGCTCAGGCCATCAGTCCCTGGTCCATCTTCCGGCCCCACAGAGATGCTGATCAGAACACCCTCCACAGGGAGAGCATTGTGCAAGTGATTCCCTTTTTAGAAATTCTTCTAAGCCAGTCAGAAGATGACAAGCTTGCAGACGGAAGGGGATCAGAACCTGGGCAATGTCTTAGAGTGGCCGACGTATCGCTGTGTGTGGTTCAGAGTGTTTTCACTAAGATAAAACAGAGGGAGAAAGAAAAACCCTACACCCATGCAAACTTTGAGGGAATACTGGAGCTTAATGTAACAGAGACCAATCGTGCTAGGAAATTTTATTACATTCTCTGAAGGAGTGGCAGGGTTCTGTGTTTGGGCTGGTTTCCGAAGTGTAGTAATTGTCAAGCTCACCAAAGGTGTGACAGAATCACGGAATTACCCTTGGTAGAAAGCCGGAATTACTCCTAACCCCTACCCTCATCCTCCGCCTGGACCAGAGAGAGAAACAACTACTTGAGTTTTCAGAAACTACCAAACCTTGGCTCTAGCTCCGCATCCTTGGCCAGAGCATGGAAGGTTGGGGTGAGGGACACGGTGAACAAGAACTGCATCCTCACGCTGTTCACACTTCCTCTTTCCCCCTTTTGCTCTTGTGTTGGGGTCAGAGGTTACCAGGCAGGGTTCACTAAGGTTGTCAGTGGGAGAATGCGACCCCTGGTGGGTTCCACCCAGCCAGCTCAGTATTGGGGGCTCCCAATTCCCCTTTCTCCTGCAAGGAAAGACACCACAGCTGTGTCACCCTCCTTCAGAGACTGCAGATTGGAGGTCTGTTTTTCCACAAAACCTAGTTCTAAGCCATTTCTAGCAAGTGAGAGTGACTGGAAGCCTAGTGGTGACAGCTGCCCAGGGGGCAGGCTTAAATAGCAACCCCTCCTAGTAGTGAACGAATTTCAAATTTCACACAAGAAGGGCAAAACCATGGGCTATGTTCTCGCATGAATGTTTGCCTATTTTGGGGCCCTAAATCAAATTGAGAAAAGCGTGACTAAAACACTCAAACTGAAAATATAGTTAGAGATATATACTTTGTGAGACTAACTCGGGAATCTACTGCCCTGCTTCTGCAAGGATAGGGCTCTATAAGGCATGACTTGAAATGAAATCCAAGCACCTTTTATCTATCTGTTTAACTCTGGTGCAGGGGAACAGAGCAACATTTAAGGTATAAACTAAATTAGTCTGTTCCTGAAGAGAACATTTGCTACTCACATTTATGGTGGAAGCAGCAATCTCACAACACAACAAAGCTCTCCTTGTGAGTGGAGCAGGCAAGTCCTGGGTAGGTCTAGACTACAAGGCTCACAGGCTCTATGCCCTAAGCTACTGATGCCCCTTTGTGCCAGAGGCTGGGTTTTGCAGCAAACTCAGTTCAGGCCTGGGAACCCTGAGCCCACCAAGAATCCTAAATAGTCAACTAAAACCCCTGAAATAGCCAGGCCTGTTTCTTTAATCATTAGTATTATTTGTATACCTTTAGGGGGTTCAAGTCCAGTTTCGTTACATGGATATATTACCCAGTGGTGAAGTCTAGACTTCCCAGAGCAACAACAGGGTGGTAAATAATCTCCCTTGTGCAATCAACAACTATAACCCTGGCAGGTAGGGTGCCTACTATTCATACTGACTACAGAGAGCATGGACTCCTCTAACCTGATAAAGTATATGAAGCCAGTTACCAATTTATTACTTCTCAGCTCCAAATTCACCCTTCAATATATATATTCTTTGATAATAGAGGGATTCTTTAAGCATCTCTCCTTTAAAGTAACATCAAAGAGCACGATGTTACACTTACTTAATAGAGGGCTCTGGATGGACAGACATTGAAAAAGGAAGCAGTATTTCTATGAATTCTGGTTCTCAGAGTTGTGGAAGTGAGGACATTCAGGATGCTTTGTCCCAGGCCTGGGCTCAAAACAACTGTCCCTCAGCAATCCTGCAGTCCTGGTGTGCCCTGATGATCAGCGTCTTGTGGCCCTCTTGATAGGGACATGCTGTTTTCCAAGTCACCTGCCCATTGCTTCTCTCTGCTCACTTGCTCCACAGCCCCACACACACATACACACACACACTCACACGCACACACATGACCAGGTTCATGTAGTCCTGTCAATACTGCAGCCCTCTCAACACTGAGACCCCACCCGAATCCTGTGCAAGGGGCATTGTTTACCCCATGACTCCAACTGAGCCAGGCCCCCCAACCCCTACTTCACACCCAGTTACTAGCCACCAGCTATTGCTTGTCTACACTGCCATGCTCCAAAGGGTGCCTTCTTGCTTCCTCTGCGACCGTAGACCAGTTCTAGCTCTGCAGACCAGCTCAGTTACTGGCAAACCAGTGGAACTTCTCTGCCATCCAGTGGGTTCTTCTCCAATTAGGTATGAAATCCAGCCTAATTGATGAATCTAATGAAAACTTAGAAGCTTTAATTCTAAGTTTGTCTTTCCTTGGGTACTCTCCCCTAGTCCCAGAAAACCCCATATAGAGTTGTCTTGTAATTATATAAGACATTTTATCATAGTTTAATGATTCTTTATATTAAACGTTCTCCTTCTAGATCACTGTGTGCTTTCTGTCTTCTGATTGAATCCATATTGCTACAGAACACATGTCTACAGCAAGCATCATTCTTAACGGAGAATCACTGAAAGCTTTCTCTTTAACAGCTGCATCAAGTAAGGATGTCCACTATCACCACTTCTATTCAATAGTTTACTGGGGGTGGTGATGGGGTCCCAGACAGAGCAATAGAGCAAGAAAAAGAAGTAACATATTTGGAAAGGAAGAAGAAAGACTGGCACTATTTACAGATGATATGACAGTGTACATAAAATTCTACAATGTATTACAGAAAAATTATTAGAATCGACAGAAGAGTTTATACACTTATAGGATAAAATCTTAATGAACAAAAGCCAATTGTATCCTATTTAACAGCTACAAATTTAGACAGTAAAAATTCCAAACATAGGATTTGCACAATATGAAGTGCCTAAGATAAAAAAGTTGCCTTATCGGAAAAATATAAATTATTACTTGAGCACATTAAAGGAGATCTTATTAAAAGGAGAGACAGACAAAAACCATGAACCAAACATTCGATATTGAGAAGTCAAATCTAAAATATCAGCACAATCTGAATTAGAACCCTAAACTAGCTGTTGGTTGAAGTTTTTATGATGAGTTTGTAATTTAAATGGAATTGAAATGGACCAAAAGTAGCCAAGACACTTTTGAAGAACAAGGTAGAATTTACTGACTTATCCACATATCAGAATTGACTATGGATCTGTAGTAATTGAGACAGTGTGGTATTTCAAACAGACAAATAGGGCCAAGCACTTAATAGCGAGTATAGGAACTAGCCCACGTATGGGTAGATACTTGATTTATGGCACTGTAAACCAGTTGGCAAAAGGCAGACTTTTCAATAAGTGGTTCACTGAGAAAACTGGATATTCAAATGAATGAATAAATAAATAAATGCAACCCCACTCAACACAATACAAAAACATCAATTGCAGGTAGATTAAGACCTCACTCTGAAGGGCAATAGCATACACATTTTAGAAGAAAATATAGAGAATGCTTTCCTGGCCCAGGGTTTCTTAAAACAGAAAAGATTTCTTAAAACAGATTTCTTAAAACAAAAACGCACTAACCATCAGGAAAAGAATGATGAATTTGACTATATTATAATTAAGATCGTCTGTTCACAAAACATAGCACAAAGCAATGGGAAATACAAACAGAACAAGGGAATATTTTGGGCACAGGAATGGACTAATATTTAAAATATTTAACAGGCTTATTAAGTCAGTAAGTACTAGATGAACAATAGAATAGAAACATGGGTTAAAAGAGGTAAATTTGAACAGGCCTTCTTCGGAGTAGAAACTCCAAAAGGCGTTTTGTGCTAAAGCTTTTCGTTTTGTGCTAAACACGAAAATGTGCTAAAACTTAATAGTAATTTGGATATTGCCCACCAGTAGATTGGCAAAATTTAAATTCTGGCAATACTTGGTGTAGGTGAAGATGTGGAGCAGTAGGGACTCTCCGTGCTGCTGGTGGGATTGACAGCTGGCCCATTCACTACAGAGAACAATTTGGCATCATCTAGTAAAGCTCAGGATATCCATACCCTACGGCCCTGTGATTCTATTCTTGGCTATATACCCTAGAGAGATTTTTACACATGTGTCCCATGAGAAATGTGCAAGAATGTTCATAATAATCACTGAAAAGTAGAAGCAATCCTAATGTCCATCTGCTGTAGAATGGAGTGGTATAATCATACCATAATCACTTTGCTATAAGCATATGCTGGAACAACAGTCAACGATGGAGACAAAGGATCTACTTACTTATAGCTATTATGAACAACATGGAAGAGTCTCTTAAGTATAATATAGAGTGAAAGAAACAAGTTATAAAAGGAAACATGCCATATGATTCCATTTATACAACTTCGTATCAACTCTATTGTTTAGGGATGCATACAAAAGTGATAAAGCTATAAAGGAAAGCAGTGAAATGATTATTACAAAGTCAGAGCAATGACTATATCCATATAGGAGAGTGTGGGTTGTGATTGGGAGGAGTACAGCAGCTGTATTCTGGAAGGCTGGCAGTGGTCTATTGCTTGACCTTGGTCCTGGTTACATAGGTGTCTGCTTTTGTAAAATCTAAACCATATAGATATATTTTATGCACTCTTCTATACCTCAGATTTGAAAAATGCTTCCTCCAGAAAAAGTAATAGAAAGAAAAGTATGTGGAGTAGAAATGTTGATGAGGTTCAAATACTTATGGATGAAAAACTTGATTTTCAAGAGACCAAGTGTTCACTGTCATTAAAAGAGGGCGAGAGAGCTGGGAGTATTTAAACAACAGGTTACACCCATCCCCCTGCCACCACCACCAATCTAGTCATTACTCTAAGCTTTCTCATCTCAGATATTTCACCCTATATTTGTGTCAATTCCCAACTCAGTCGTGACAGACACATTGGAGGATTGTCATCATCATTAATAAGATCATTAGGCACCACAGGCCCAGCAAGACTGGGCCACCACACTTAAATGCAAGTAGGTACACCAGGTTGATTGGACAAGATTGTCTGTGCCTTTTACTTGACAGAATCCATTGCAGTGACTGAGGGTTTAACCTAAACACATTTAACTCAGACTCCTGCCCAGAGACCTCCATGTGCTGGAGAAGGCAGAGCAAATTGAGGAATGAATGCCCTCATTGTACTGTGAGAGTGGACAGGAAATTTATCATGGTACAACCGATGGTGGAAGGGCAAAGAGTTGGTTTAGGTTGTACACTGTATAGGGAGAAGCCAGGAGAAGGTTGGGTTTTTTTCCAAATTTCAATATAAATTGTTTCATCCTCCAGACTTTGCATTTCTAAGCTGAACACTGCTAATCTGTTTTGGCCGCATCTCTCACTCATTCTAATCTCTGTATCAGCAAGACAAAAATTGAACTATGCGGTAAATTGTACCGAAGACTTTGCTCAAGACAATTGTGAGTATGGAAGTTGTCCCGCGGGGAGGTGGGAGGGGGAAGGACACTTTCAGAAGAAATGCCAGCACTATGGTGGTTTACTGCTGACACAGAGACAGTTTATTCTCTCAGGAATTGTCTTTCATCCATCAGTCCAGCCAGTCAGCCAGCCAGCAAACAAATTTTAACACACAAAAACTACGAAGCAACATGTCTAACACTGGGAGGGGCTGGGGGTGTTTATTTGGGTATATACAATGAGTCACGGATTAAAATTGCTTATAGCGGATAGACGCCTAGGTGTTCCACAGCATTACTTAACAAGCTGTCGTCATTTCCCCATCACCTCAGAAGACCTCCTTAATTACTTACGTATATTAACCGTAGAACGTATTTATGCATACCAGGCTCTACCTCTGGGCTTTCTATTCTGTTCCAGAGACCCAGTACCAGAATATTTAAATCACTGTGGCGTTAAATACGTTTTAATATCTGATAGGGCCAGTTTCTGCGCATTGCACATTTTTTTTTCCCCTTTCAGGAACGTGTTCAGGCCCGCGGCAGGGGGCGGGGTCGCGCCTCCTCCTGGGCTCTGGTTCCAGCCCAGCCTCTGGGACACAGAGATGGAAATCCCGAAGCTGCTCCCGGCTCGCGGGACACTACAGGGCGGCCACGGCGGTATCCCCGCGGGTGGCGGCCGGGTCCACCGAGGCCCTGACCCGCCGGCTGGTCAGGTCCCCACGCGCCGCCTCCTGCTGCTCCGGGGCCCCCAAGATGGCGGGCCCGGGCGGCGGTGCGAGGAGGCCCGCACGGCATCACGGGGCCCTGGCCCAAGCCTGTTGGCGCCGAGGCCCGATCAACCTAGCGGCGGCGGCGACGACTTCTTCCTGGTGCTGCTTGACCCGGTGGGTGGCGACGTGGAGACAGTGGGCTCGGGTCAGGCCACAGGGCCTATGTTGAGGGAGGAGGCCGAGGAGGGCCCGGGGTTCCAGGGGGGCGAGAGCGGCGCGAACTCCGCCGGGCGAACTGCGCTAGGCCCCCGCTGCCTGTCAGCGGTTCCCACTCAGGCCCCGATCTCCGCCCCCGGCCCCGCCGCGGCCTTCACCGGCACAGTCACTATCCACAACCAGGACCTGCTGTTGCGCTTTGAGAACGGCGTCCTCACCCTGGCCACGCCCCCATCACACTCCTGGGAGCCAGGGTCCGCTCCTGCTCAGCAGCCCGGGTGTCTGATCGCCCCGCAAGCCGGGTTCCCGCATGCCGCGCAGCCGGGTGATTGCCCAGAACTGCCGCCAGACCTCCTGCTAGCCCAGCCGGCCGAACCCGCGCCAGCTCCTGCGCCCCAGGAGGAGGCGGAGGGCCCGGCCGCCGCCCTGGGCCCCCGCGGACCGCTGGGCTCGGGCCCAGGCATGGTGCTGTACCTGTGCCCCGAGGCGCAGTGCGGGCAATCCTTCGCCAAGAAGCACCAGCTGAAGGTGCACCTGCTGACTCACAGCAGCAGCCAGGGCCAGAGGCCCTTCAAATGCCCTCTGGGTGGCTGCGGCTGGACCTTCACCACCTCTTACAAGCTCAAGAGGCACCTGCAGTCTCACGACAAACTGCGGCCTTTTGGCTGCCCAGCGGAGGGCTGTGGCAAGAGCTTCACCACCGTGTACAACCTCAAGGCGCACATGAAGGGCCATGAGCAGGAGAACTCATTCAAATGCGAGGTGTGCGGGGAGAGCTTCCCCACGCAGGCCAAACTCAGCGCCCACCAGCGCAGCCACTTCGAACCTGAGAGGCCTTACCAGTGCGCGTTTTCTGGCTGCAAGAAGACATTTATCACAGTGAGTGCTCTCTTTTCCCATAACCGCGCCCATTTCAGGGAACAGGAACTGTTTTCCTGCTCTTTTCCTGGCTGCAGCAAGCAATATGACAAGGCTTGTAGGTTGAAAATTCACCTGCGGAGTCACACCGGGGAGAGACCTTTCCTTTGTGACTTTGATGGCTGTGGCTGGAACTTCACCAGCATGTCCAAACTCTTAAGGCACAAAAGGAAGCACGACGATGACCGGAGGTTCATGTGCCCTGTGGAAGGCTGTGGGAAATCTTTCACGAGGGCTGAACATTTGAAAGGCCACAGCATAACCCACCTGGGTACAAAGCCTTTCGTGTGTCCTGTGGAAGGCTGCTGTGCCAGGTTCTCTGCTCGCAGTAGCCTCTACATTCACTCCAAGAAACACCTGCAGGATGTGGACACTTGGAAAAGCCGTTGCCCGATCTCCACTTGTAATAAACTCTTCACATCCAAGCACAGCATGAAGACGCACATGACCAAAAGGCACAAGGTGGGCCAGGATCTCTTAGCTCAGCTAGAAGCAGCAAATTCTCTTACACCCAGCAGTGAACTTACCAGCCAGAGACAGAATGATCTCAGTGATGCAGAGATTGTGTCTCTCTTCTCTGATATTCCTGACAGTACTTCTGCTGCAGTGCTGGACACAGCATTGGTGAACTCTGGAATCTTGACTATTGATGTGGCTTCTGTGAGCTCGACTCTGGCAGGGCACCTCCCTGCTAATAGTAATTCCGTAGGGCAGGCTGTGGACCCTCCGGCCTTGATGGCCACCAGCGACCCTCCTCAAAGTCTGGATACCTCTCTCTTTTTCGGAATGGCGGCCACTGGTTTTCAGCAGAGCCCCTTAGATATGGATGAGGTCTCAAGTGTAAGTGTGGGGCCATTGGGATCTCTGGGCTCTTTGGCCATGAAAAACTCCAGTCCAGAGCCCCAGGCTTTGACACCCAGCAGTAAGCTAACAGTGGAGACAGATGCTCTGACTCCTTCAAGCACCCTTTGTGAAAACAGTGTCTCAGAACTACTGACACCAACCAAAGCAGAGTGGAACGTACATCCTGACTCTGACTTCTTTGGACAGGAGGGAGAAACCCAGTTTGGATTCCCCAATGTAGCAGGAAACCACGGTTCTCAGAAAGAAACAGATCTTATCACTGTGACTGGCAGCTCATTTTTGGTATGAACCAACTCTATTCATTCCTTGCCATGTGGCTTACTTTTATTACAGTCAATTTTGAGGATGTTCTGGACTAAATGTCTAAGTGCAGTCATTTCTTTTTGGTTTGCAAAAAGAGCACAGCCCTGGACTACAAGTTTGGAGATCTAAATTCTGATCTCGAGTCTGGAACTGATAAGTTGTGTGACCCTGAGCAAGTCACTTAACCTATCTGAGCCTTAATTTCCTTATTTATAAATTGAGGTGGTTTGAATAGATTGCTTTTAAGGTCTTTCTGCTCTGTGATTCCTTGATAATAGATTTATTTCCTTGAAAAATATGAGAACTTTTTCAGTGATGTGGTATGTCTTTTTGTTTTTTTTGTTTTTTTTTTAACTGCCCTCCCACCCCTCACATGGTCTTTTTTTGGCAAACGTACATAATGTTACATCATATTATGATGAACATCCATGTACTTTTCACTCCACTTCAGCAATTATGAATCCATGAACAGTCTTTTTTAACTTAGCCTCACTCACTCCCCATGTTCTAGTATTATTTTGTAACAAATAGCAGACATCTGATCATTTTATCCATAAATATTATTTATATATCTCTGAAAGCTGTGGGCTGATATGGAAAAAAAATGATAATTCCATTATCACAAGTGGTATTTACAGTAATTCTTTAATATCAGTAAATATCCAGTGAGAGTTCAAACTTTCAATTGCCTCATAAATGCTACTTGTTTTATTATTTTTAATTAGTAGAATCCCGTAAATCTCCTAAGTGTCTTCTTAATCCGTATGTTTCCCCTTCATCTTTGTTTTTTTCCTTGCAATTTTGTTTATGAAATGAGGTTGTTTCACATGTAGCATTTGCTACGATTTAAGTTTTGCTAATTACATCCCTATGGTAATGTTTGCTTTCCTCTATCCTCTGTTTCTTTAACTTGCTAGTTATGTCTAGAGACTTGATGAGATTGAAACATGGCTTTTGGCATGAATGTTTCATAGGTTATGTTGTGTTCATTTAGTAGGTGGTGCATAATCTGTGGTTTTCTCTCTTTTGTGGTATTAGCAGCTGCTGCAGATAAATGCATTAATTCATGATGCTTCTGATATAATGAATCATCTTTGTAGAGTTACTAATCATTAGCAAAGGAGGAAATGCTATGTAATAGAAATATTATTCAATACCAAAATATTTTCTTAAATAGTCATAGAACTAACAGGAAAAAATAGATAGCAAAAAAATGTGTTGGCTGTTCTCACTGTTTATCTTCCTGACTTCTTTTGATGATGGAAGGCAGTTTTGTGGAAATTGCCAGCCAGGACTTTGACATGAAACAGACCCAGGGCTAAATTTTGGCTCTGTGGTGTTGGTTAAGTGGCCTTGAATAAATTAGTTATTAAGCCTCAGTTTTCTAGCTTTTAACTGATTATAGCAATGCACACACATACCTGACACACTGTTAAATTTTCTTCTCTTCCTGTTTCTTGCGTTAAGAAAAAATACTCTGTGTTTTGGCATATTTTAGTGAATTTGTACCATTTTTATTCTCAGTCCTTTTATAATAATTGGAGTATTTTAATCTTATTCATGTGCAGACAAAAGAGCTTTATGAAGTTCAGGGTGAAGTAGTCAAGGGAATCTGTTTATTCCCTCTTCCCTCTACTGAATAATTTTCCCTCTAAGAATTGCTGTGGGTAATACCATGAGTGGAGACATTGCCCACATGCAGAACAGCATATCTCTCCATTTGATCAATTCCCACATGCATAACAGCATATCTCTCCATTTGATCAATTTGTCACCATCTTTGCTCTGCTTTGAAAGTCAGGCTTCTCTGTGACTGTGAAGCCTGCTGTTCCCTGAAAATCTGATAATGGAGCAGTGGAGGTTTCTTTCTTTCTGTGCTCTGTAGATCAAATTGTTTGCACTTGGAATTTCCCAGAGTTGAAAGGAAAGATTGAACTGGAATATTGTGTAAACTGTCTGTCTTACATTAGTGTAGCATTTTGCAATTTGGGGAACATCTTCACAACTTGTGTCTCGTTGTTCAGAACAACGTTGTGAAGTAGTTTTGGCAATGTCTGTGTTTCATGTAATTTAGCCAACTCCCATTCCAACTAGGCTTTGGCTAAATCTGACAATTCTATATATAGCTTAAAACAAAGAAGACACATTCTCTTTACCCCTCCCAGTCTACCCGTCCAGCCTTCATGATTCATTCCTGTGTCAAGGTTAGTCGCTGTTTTCCATTTGAATTGGTTTCTTTTATGGTCAGTTTACTTTCTTCCCTCTCCCTTCCCTTTCCTGCACATTCCCATCCTTGCCACGCCTTTCTGTCCTCTTTTTTAATGGATATATCTTTTTCCTGCCATTATCCCTCAGACATTCTCCTCATGGCACATTTTCTTCGAATGCTAACATTTACTGAGTGTACATTGGAGTTCTGTGCATACAGGAAGAAGTTATTTTCTGAGCTTAGATAATACTATGTGTATATGTGATTAAAATGATGAAGATTATTTTCTATACCCTTCAAATTAGAAGTGGATTTCTGTTTCATTACTTCCAATTTAAAAAGTTTTTGCCAGAGAGTTTTGCCAATACTCTCTTATTTGCTCTAGTGTACTAGTCCAGTAGTGTTTGCATGTGGATGTCTGTGGATGACAGTTATTGTAGCACTTTGGCAGTGCACTAAAAATTTGCCACTATGAAATATTTCTGTATTGCGTGTGTGTGTGTTGAAATACGCACACAGCTCCCCCCACCCCATATATATTAAAAGTGGTTGTATTCATTTAGTGAAAAACAAAAAGTAGATGTACTTTTGTAAATCAGATAAATGCTTGGAATTTGATTGTGTCTACCCATTCAACAGTTTTCCCTCTTTGCTCTGGAAATATTTGTACTCATATAGCATATTTCAAAAATGTCGTTGTTCATTAAGGCCTCTTAAATAGACCACTATTTTTTGTGTCTGGCAGATGAGTATGTCAAGGATTGAGATAAACACATAAGTCTTGGAAATTAAATAAATTTATAAACATAAAGATAATTTAATGCTGTGACTTCGTTTTTTTAAATTATTTAAACCAACTTTCTCCCAATAAAAAATTATAAACTATGTCTTGTCCTGCTTATTCCTGGACAAATTTTCAAAGGACAGATGTTACGTTCTCAGAGGGAACAGCTTTTATTTGTCCATGGGCTCACAAAGTTTCACTAAACAAATTTGTTCAAATGATTTCTCTTTCAACATCATTTTCTAGCAAAATCATGGAAAACAGCTTTACACTTTCAAGGTAATAGATATAATTCTGTTGGTGGTGATAAGCTGCACTTGACTCATCTGAAAAAAGTTGCCATCACTCCTTTTAAATAATGGTACTTGTTTTAATTTCTGCTTCTCTTCAGGCATTGACTTATTAAAACTTCTCATCAACTGAAAACACAGTAACATAATGGCTTAAAAAGAATTGTGTTTCTAGGGCTCCATTGATCTTGTTGGTCATAAGCTAAAAATACACTGACATTGGTATTTTTTTTTTACCAATTACTATAATTAATACAACAAAATGCTTTAGTAGTAGTCGAGAAACATGGATAGACTATGAAGTTTGTCTCTGTGACCTACATTTTTCATGTTCATATCTGGGAAACATATGAGAAAGCAATTTGTAAGCTGGAGATTATACTATATATATTCAAAATTAACAAATATTTACTGAGCATCATTGTGAAGATTACCCCATAACATATTGAGGGGTCTGTGAGAGGAGTACTGTATGACCCTGACCTTTAAACAGATCGCTGTTGATGGGAGGAGATAGAAAAATAATATATTAAATTATTGAAGAACAAAAACAGAAAAATGTTTACTTTGGCACCAAAATGAAAATGATTAAGAGGTAAAAACAAAACAAAAAAAACAGTAAGAATAATGAGACATTTATTCTGGACACAGAGAAGCCAGCAAATATGTTTTAATAGAGGAGTCAGATCATGAAAATTATGTTTTAGAAAAGTTAATGTCATGCTAGTGTACAATGTGGATTAGATGGGAAAGACCGGAATAGGAAAATCAGTGAGAAAGCTTTTGCAGCAATCAAGGTGTGATATGAAGGATGAAGCCAGAACTAGGATAGTGCCAGTGGAAATCAAAAGGAAGAAAGAGGTATTGGAAATATTTTCAGATATTTCCAGTATTTGAAGACAGATTTCAAATATCAGATAATTTCAAATCTCTCTTCAAATACTGAAGAGACGACTTAGTACCTCATTGTGGGGGAAGAAACGAGGGAGGGAGGGAGAGAGAGAATGAGAGAGAGAGAGATCATCATAGAAACCAAGAATGGTAACTCAGGTTTCCTTGGGGACTATAATATATTTTTACTAGCAGAATGAGGGAAGTAAGGAAGAGTTCATTTTGAGAATCAGTGTATAAAGATGGTGTATTTAGTTAAATAATAGTTGTTAAAGCATTGTTATCCTACATGAGGATACATTATAATGTGGATACAATTGTGGTTTATCCACTTTCTAGAAGACACCAAAAGGCTACTCTTTTTTTTTTTTTTGGCAGGGGGTTCCTTTAGGCATTCTCAGAGCTACCTACACATTTATGATCCTCTTACCTCCTTTCGAAATACCAGAGACCTCCCCAGCTTGTCCTGAATGATCCAGATCTGCATTGGCCAATATGGTAGCTACTAGTCATATGTGCCTATTCAGCATTTGAAATGTGTCTAGTGCAACCAAGGAACTGAATTCTTAATTTAATTTAAATTTAAGTTTTAAAACTGAAGCAGCTATAAAACATTTTTCTGTTAGACACAACTCTATTGTTTTGGCAGGACTAAATTTCACTTTAGCCATTGAAAATTTAGTATCCAAATTGAGTTGTGCTATGAATGTAAAATATAAACCTTAATACCAAAAGTTTTCAGAGGCTTAATACAAAAAATTAAATATCTGATTAGTATTTTAATATTGATTACATGTTGAATAATGTTTTGAATAGATTTGGTCAAAAATTCAAATTAATTTTATCAGTTTCTTCTTACTTTTTTAATGTGGCTACTAAAAAAATCTGAAATAAAGGCAGGACACAGTGACTCATGCCTGTAATCCCAACACATTAGGAGGCCAAGGCGGAAGGATCACTGTGACCAGGAATTCGAGGCTTCAGTGAGCTATGATCCCACCACTGCACTCCAGCCCGGGTGACAGAGTGAGACCCTATCTCTTTAGAAAAGAAGAAAATTAAAGAAAATTTAAAATTAAACATATGGCTCTTTAAAAAAAATAAAATTACAGATAAGCTCATTATATTTCTATTGGACAATGCAAATCTGGACATTACATCACTTCCTAAGACTACTCTGTATGAAAATGAGCTATGCCTTCTGTGCTGTATACTAACTTTTAAGATTCACTGGGTATTCTATTTTATGTTTAGGGTATAATAGTCTATGTATTATATTAGGAATTCAGTATTTTGTCATGAATTTCAGCAGTTCACTATGAAAGTAGAAGTAAGTTTCACCTCCATCTGTCTCAGTTGGAGCTGGGAAGGGTAAGATGGTGAAAAGTTCAATATTCCTGGATCTGTGTGAGATTGCCTCATTGAGGCATCTTATTTATCATCTCTTCTGTCACTAAAGAGAGTCGTGAGGCAAGGGATAGTGTGAGAACCCCTACAAGAGTCTTTCCATTTTGTAGTTTCCCTGTCCACTAAAATAGAGAACTCTAGAAGGAATGGAACAAAAATAAAGGGTAAAACATTAAAGGAGTGTAAATAACTCTCCAGGAATTACATTGTATTTGATGGTGAATTTGATAGGAGTCCCACATTGTCACCTAGGATAATTTCTCACTCTTGTTAATTTAAAGACAGACAACACTCTTTTAACTTTTCATTTTTCTAAAGACAATATCCGAATGTGGTATTTTAAAACAAAGCACACAAAGATACCTAACAGCACCAACAATTTCTGAATCCCTTAAGACCATCGATTCTATTTGTTTACTAAGCTATCATTTAGCACTTATGTATTGAGTACCTAATATATGAGGTATTGTGAATTATTACACCTAAAGTATAACTCAATCCATTCCAAATTTTTTTGAGTATCAATTATGTAACAGGTATTGTCCTTATGTTTAAAGATATGATCTATATGGGAAACTATTAAAACCAGTGTATAACAGAGCTTTAAGAGGTACATTATAGATTTACTAGAATAAGAAGTACCATTTTCTGTAAGTGAGCATAAATTTTGATGATGGGAAACCAATATACACAATATCAGCAAATATAGTATTTCATCAGAAACTGAAATTTTGTTTAAAGTATAAATATCACAACAAAAGTATTCTAAACTAAAACTTTGACAGGTTTCTGAGAAGTAGATTTGATAAACTGTAGCAAAATATGAAAATTAATTATGAAATAGACTTTATTTTTTATTTATTTTTAGATTGCAACTTTTGGCTTGATGAATCTTATACCTATAAGTGATCCTGGGGATTGTGTACTTATCTCCCTCATTATATGAATGAGGAAAGGTATTAGGCCTACACTTTGTGTGTAAATTTCTTTTCTTCTTATTATAAGACATTATGGCAAAATTTAATTCTGTGGAAAAATAAGGACATTATTTTGAAGATAAATGTATTATATTGACACACCAGGTGGAAGGAATGAAATAGTAATTAATTTCAGGTAACATTTGGGACTGAAAGTTAGAGTTAAATATGGAGGAACCTAAAAGTTCATCAGTGCTCTGGGGTGGGGGTTCTGTTAAACAAGTAAGTGTTTTGATTTCTGGTAAAAAAAAAAAAAAAAAAAAATAGTAGCTTAACATTTTTGAAAATTAGGGAAAATTTTGTTTCAAAATAGCAAAATAAAACTTTCTTTAATGCTGAGAATTTTTTAATTTTCAAGATGTGAAACACTCACAAAGGGTTAAAAACATTTTCCTTATAGCATAATAGCAAAAGAAAGTGATTTATTTTAAACAAGACTAACCTCTCTCTTCTGTTTACAGTACAGCATAGAAGCTAACTTCAGAATTATCTTGTCTTCAAATGACAGAAGGAAACTGTCCACTTGTCTGCTTAGAAATTTTCCAGAACAGAGAACCCTAGTGGAAATACCATTGAAGGAGCAGCAGCAGTTCATCCCAAGCTAGTTTCAACTTTAGTGCTGCCTTAGTGAGTCCTTTCCTGTCCAAAGTGCCAACATTAGCTAGTTTAACACCAACTACAGTCAACTTTTAGTACTTGCTATGTGTAAGAAAATTTAGCATTTTCTCGTTCAATTCACATATGATTGTGGGTTTCCTGGTGTTAATTATTAATTATCTCATTATAATATTAACAATAATCAGTTGGCATGTCTTATGATAATAATTACACTTCAATATTTTATCTTCATTTAAAAATTGTTTTGACTAAATAAAATTTTGCTTGACATAGGGGTACATTTTTCTACATTATTTGAGTATGTCTCAATCATCTCTGTATTTTGGAAGCAATACAATTTAGAGCTCTGTTAACATTTATTTAGATAAGTGTTTTGAATTATAGCCTTACAATGTTGGCTACTTTGAAAATGGAGAAAGGCAAGCATCCCCCACATTCATAGATCAGTGATAAAGTCCCTGGAAAAAATTTGGGGAGTGAGACATTAAGTAGGTCTTAGAGTTAAGATCAAATTCATAAGAAAAAAGCTATTTGATTCTGTTGTTTAAAATTATTCATTTATATTTATCAAGTTTGCTGCTGAGTATAATCTTATATATCATATAAACTTATAGAAGCCTATTTTTAAAACTCCGTTTAAAGTATTATGTCATTAATTGGTACTTTAAAAAATAGGCTAACTGGTATTATATTTTATTTTTACAAAGGGCATCTGATAGCATTTAGACTTTGAAATTTGAATACAAAATATATACAGCCCTAAATATAACATTTCATAATATTTGTAAGGTAGTTCTGACTATGATTCATAATAGATTATTTTGCAACAACAACAACAAAAAAATATTTTACAAAGGTAAAATGTTACGTGCATCCACAGCCAACATTACATTTACTTTCCACTCATATATTCATAATAAGACAATAGTAAAAAGCATTGAGAATTCTTCTCAAAGATGGAAAACTATGGCTAAAAAATATAAGAAGGATTTTACAATAGAGCAACATACTTTTTACTTTCTCGAAAGCCTTTGATCAACAGCATCTGGAAACAAAGATGAGAGGCACATGTTCAATATTCTCCAGCATTTTCCATTTATACTGAGCAATACAAAGACATCAAATAGACATTATTGCAATATTTAATGATTGTCTAGTACAAACTACATGAAGAATCATCCAGGGTACATAATACCCAGTGAAAAGAGAAATTTCCTTAATTGACATCCTGCATATGAAAGGTCAAAAGTGGTCAAATTAAATGTTATTTTACTTGACACTGAGAGTAGGTGGTGCTTTCCACAAAGAAATACTCTTTAAAGGAGTTTTCCTTTCCACTTACAGTGAATATTTGATTCAGATAATGAAAATCGCTATTCACTCTCTTAAAATCTTTGCCTGTCCTCTTTATCGTTATTATTATTATTTGTTGGGAAAGGCAGTCTCATGTCTGCAGTTTTTGGTTCCCACTTAGCCACATATTTATGGACCTTGGGCCTGGAACACTCCCTAACCAAGAGATAAAATGCCCACATGATTATGCTGGACTTACCACCTTGTGCAAGAGTATCTTTCCCTGGTGCAAGCTAAATGCGTACCTATTTTTCTGCTTAAGCATGTGGGTTACATGACACCTGGCAAACCCCACTGCCATACCTTGCCTCCCTAAGGAAGGGTTAGGATCCTTTCTCTGCAGCAGGAGAGGGGTGTGCCATAGGCAAATTTCCCTGTTGGTTGCCAAAAGAGATCAATTAGCCATGGGAAATCAATGCACACTATTGAAGTTTATCATGCTCTCTTTATGTAGTAAAGCTTTGCTCCATCCATTGCTTAACTGTGTTGTGGAGTTTTTTGGTGACTCCAATACCCAGATACAGTGGGCAGAAGTGTTTGGAGTCCTCCCCTGGAATTGGTAACTGGTGCATGGTATTCTGCTTGATATTGCTATTATTTGTAATAATTTCCATCTGAACTCATTTCCTCAGTGTTGTGAGATTTGTTCATGTTCATTGAGTGTAGCAATTCATTCATTTGAATTTCTCTATAGAATCACATGATATTCATTCACATGTCAATGAGTATGTGCATTGTTTCTTGATTTTGGCTGTAACAGATAACACTATTCTTCTATATATATTTTAGTGCATTTTCATATGGATTTCTATGGGTCAATACCTAGAAGAATGGAAAGGTTATATAGTAGTATGTGTAATGGTTCCAATTGCTCCATGTCTTTTCCAAAATTGGCATTTTCAACTTTTTAATTTTAGCCATTACTATTGGTTATCTAATAGTATTTCATTGTAGTTTTAAATGTACATTTCTATGATTACTAATGGGCTTGAGAATCTTTTCATGTTTATTGGATATTTGGATATCTTATTTTTGAAGTCTTGTGTTGTTTAAGTGGGTGAGGGCTTTGTCTTTTTCTTGATTGATTTTTAGGGATTCTTTATATATTCAAGGTAAAAGCATTTATTAGACATATATGAAAAAAATTATCCTACTCCTTTTATTATTTTTTATAATTAAGTTCCAGGGTACATGTGCAGGATGTGTCAGTTTTTTACATAGAGAAACGTGTGCCATGGTGGTTTGCTGCACCTATCAACCCATTACCTAGGTATTAAGACCAGCATGCATTAGCTATTTCTCCTGATGCTCTCCCCACAACTGTCCTCCCCTGACAGGCCCCAGTGTGTGGTATTCCCTTCCCCGTGTCCATGGGTTCTCATTGTTCAGCTACTACTTATAAGTGAGAATGTGGTGTTTCGATTTCTGTCCCTGCATTAGTTTGTTAAGGATAATGGCTTACAGCTTTATCCATGTCCCTGCAAAGGACATGATCTTGCTCTTTTTTATGGCGACATAGTATTCCATGCTGTATATATGCCACATTTTTCTTAATGCAGTCTATCACTGATAGGCACTTGGGTGATTCCATGTCTTTGCTATTGTGAATACTGCTTCAATGAATATACATGTCCATAATCTTTATAATAGAATTATTTATATTGCTTTAGGTATATACCCAGTAATAGGATTGCTGGGTCAAATGGTATTTCCAGTTCTAAATCTTTGAGAAATTACCACACTGTTTCCTACAATGGTTGAACTAATTTACATTACCAACAATAGTGTAAAAGTGCTCATTTTTATCTGCAACTTTGCCAGCATCTGTTGTTTCTTGCCTTAATAATCACCATTATGACTGGCGTGAGATGGTATCTCATTGTGGTATTTATTTGCATTTCTCTAGGGATCACTGATATTGGGCTGTTTTTCATATGTTTTTTGGCCACATGTATGTCTCCTTTTGAGAAGTGTCTGTTCATGTCCTTTTCAGAAGTGTCTGTTCATGTCCTTTGCCCAGTTTTTAATGGGGTCATTTTTTTTTCATGTGTATTTGCTTAAGTTCCTTGTAGACTCAGGATGTTAGACCTTTATTAGATGGATAGATTGAGAAAATTTTCTCCCATTCTGTAGATTGTCTGTTCATTCCGATGATAGTTTCCCTTTCTGATGATAATTTCTTTTGCTGTGCAGAAGCTCATTAGTTAAACTAGATCCCAATTGTCAATTTTTGCTTTTTGTGCAGTTGCTTTTGGTGATTTTGTCATGAAGTATTTGGCTGTACTTACGTCCTGAATGGTAATGCCTAGATTTTGTTCTAGGGTTTTTATAGTTTTGTGTTTTACATTTAAGTCTTTAATCCATCTTGAGTTAATTTTTGCATATGTGTAAGGATGGTTCCAGATTCAATTTTCTGCATATGGCTAGCCAGTTGTACCAGTATCATTTATTAAATAGTGAATTTTTCCCCATTGCTTGTTTTTGTTAGGTTTGTTGAAGATCAGATAGTTGTAGATGTGTGGTCATATTTCTGAGATCTCTATTATGTTCTATTAGTGTATGTGCCTTTTTTTGTACCAGTACTATCCTGTTTTGGTTACTGTAGCCTAGTAGTATAGTTTGAAGTCAGGTAGCATGATGCCTCCAGCTTTGTTCCTTTTGCTTAGGATTGTCCTGACTATATGAGCTCTTTTTTGGTTCCATATGAATTTTAAATTAGTTTTTTTTCTAATTCTGCAAAAAAATGTCAATAGTAGCTTGATGGGAATAGCGTTGAATCTATAAATTACTTTGGGCAGTATGGCCATTTTCACAATATTGATTCTTCCTATCAATGAGCATGTAATGTTTTTCCATTTGTTTTTGTCCTCTCTTATTGCCTTAGGCGATGGTTTGTAGTTCTCCTGGAAGAGGTCCTTCACTTCCCTTGTTAGCTGTATTCCTAGGTATTTTATTCTTTTTGTGGCAATTGTGAATGGGAGTTCATTCATGATTTGGCTCTCTGCTTGTCTGTTGGTGTATAGGAATGCTTCTGATTTCTGCACATTGATTTTGTATCCTGAAACTTTACTTAAGTTGCTGATCAGTGTAAGAAACTTTTTGGATGAGTTGTTGAGGTTTTCTAGATATAGGTTCATGCCATCTGCAAACAACGGCAATTTCACTTCCTCTGTTCCTATCTGAATACCTTTTATTTCCTTCTCTTGCCTGATTGCCCTGTCTAGAACTTCCAGTGCTATGTTGAATAAGAGTGGTGAGAGTGGGCATCCTTGTCTTTCACCAGTTTTCAAGGGGAAATGCTTTCAGCTTTTGCCCATTCAGTATGATATTGGCTGTGGGTTTGTCATAAATAATTCTTATTATTTTGAGTATGTTCTTTCAATACCTAGTTTATTGAAAGATTTTAGCATGAAGGGATGTTGAATTTTATTGAAGAACTTTTCTGCATCTATTGAAATAATCACATGGTTATTTTCTTTAGTTCTGTTTATATGATGAATTACATTAATGGATTTGCCTGTGTTGTACCAGCCTTGCATCACAGGGATGAAGCTGACTTCATCATGGTGGATATACTTTTCGATGTGCTGCTGGATTCAGTTTGTCAGTATTTTATTGAGGATTTTTGTATCCGTGTTCATCAGGGATATTGGCCTGAAGTTTTCTTTTTTTGTTGTATCTCTGCCAGGTTTGGGTATCAGGATCATCCTGGCCTCATAAAATGAGTTACGGAGGAGTCCCTCCTTTTCGGTTTTTTGGAATAGTTTCAGAAGAAATGGTAACAGCTTCTCTTTGTACCTCTGCTAGAATTCAACTGTAAATCCTTCTGGACCTGGGTGTTTTTCTTGTTTTGTATTGTTTTGTTTGTTTGTTTGTTTTTATTCGTAGGTTATTTATTACTATCTCAGCTTCAGAACTCATTATTGGTCTATTCAGGGATTCACCTTCTTCCTGGTTCAGTCTTCAAAGGGTGTATGTGTCCAAGAATTTATCAATTTCTTTTAAATGTTCTAGTTTATTTGCATAGAGGCATTTATAGTATTCTCTGATGGTTGTTTGTATTTCTGTGGAGTCACTAGTGGTGTCCCACTTATCATTTCTGATTGTGTTTATTTGAATCTTCTCTCTTTTTTTCTTTATTAATCTAACTAGTTGTCTATTTTATTGATTTTTTGGAAAAAAAAAAAAAGAAGAAGACAGCTCCTGGATTTGTTGATTTTTTGAAGAGTTTTTTGTGTCTCTGTCTCCTTCCGTTCCGCTTGAGCTTGGTTATTTCTTATCTTCTGCTAGTTTTGGGGTGTATTTGCTTGTTGTTCTCTAGTTCTTTTAGTTGTGATGTTAGGGTATCAATTTGAGATCTTTCTTGCTGTTTGATCTGTATTTAGTGCTATAAATTTCTCTCTGAACAGTGCTTTAGCTGAGTCCCAGAGATTCTGGTATGTTGTATCTTTGTTCTCATTCGTTTCAAAGAATTTCTTGATTTCTGCCTTAATTTCATTATTTACCTAGAAGTCATTCAGGACTAGGTTGTTCAATTTCCATGCAGTTATGTGGTTTTGAATGAGTTTCTTAATCTTGAATTCTAATTTGGTTGCCCTGTGGTTTGGGAGACTGTTTGTTATGATTTCATTTCTTTTGCATTTGCTGAGGAGTGTTTTACTTCCAATTATGTGATCATTTTTGGAGTAAGTGCCCTCTGGCACCGAGAAAAATGTATATTCTGTTGTTTTGGGGTGAAGAGTTCTGTAGATATTTAACAGGACCACTTGATCTAGAGCTGAGTTCAAGTCCTAAATATCTTTGTTAATTTTCTGTCTCAATGATCTAATATTGACAGTAGGGTATTAAAATCTCCCACTCTTATTGTGTGGGAGTCTAAGTCTCTTTGTATGCCTTTAAGAACTTGTTTTATGAATCTTGGTGCTCCTGTATTGAGTGCATATATCTTTAGGATAGTTAGCTCTTCTTGTTGAATTGAACCCTTTACCACTATGTAATGCTCTCCTTTATCTTTTTTGACCTTTGTTGATTTAAAGCCTATTTTGTCAGAAACCAGGATTGCAACCCCTGCTTTTTTCTGCTTTCCATTTGCTTAATAAATTTTTCTTTATCCTTTTATTTTGAGCGTATGTGTGTCTTTGTAGCTGACATGTTTCTTTTGAATACAACACACTGATGGGTCTTGTTTTTCAATCCAGCTTGCCATCCTGTGTTTTTAAATTGGGGCATTCAATCCATTTACATTTAAGATTAATACTGTAATGTGTGAATTTGATCCTCTCATCATGATACTGGCTGGTTAGTTTTGCTGACTTGTTAATATAGTTGCTTCATAATGTTGTTGGTCTGAGCACTTCATTGTGTTGTTGTGGTGGCTGGTAATGGTTTTTCCTTTCCATGTTTAATGCATCCTTCTGGAGCTCTTGTAAGACAGGCCTGATAGTGATGAATTCCCTCAGCATTTGCTTGTACAAAAGGATTTTATTTCTCTTTCACTTATTAAGTGAAAAGATAAATAAATTATGAAGTGAAAAAAGAAATATCACTTGGCCGGATATGAAGTTCTGGGTTGACAGTTCTTTTATTTAAGAATATTAATTATTGGCCCTCAATCTCTTCTTGCTTGTAGGGTTTCCACCAAGATTCCTGCTGTTAGTCTGATGGGCTTCCCTTTGTAGGTGACCTGGCCTTTCTCTCTGGTTACCCTTAACATTTTTCCCTTCATTTTGACCTTGGAGAATCTGATTATTTTGTGTCCTGGGGTTGATCTTCTCATAGAGTATCTTATTGGGGTCCTCTAGATTTCCTGAATTTGAATGTTGGCCTGTCTTGCTAGGTTGGAGATGTTATCCTGCAGGATATCCTGAAGCGTGTTTTCCAACTTGATTCTATTCTCCCCATCTTTTTCAGGTACTCCAATGAGTCATAGATTCAGTCTTTTTATGTAGTCCCATAGTTCTCAGAGCTTTTGTTTGTACTGTTTCATTCTTTTTTCTTTAATCTCACCTGCCTGCCTTAATTCAGCAATACAGTCTTCAAGCTCTGATATTATTTCTTCTGCTTGGTCAATTCAGCTATTTTTCATGTCTATGCATCATGAAGTTCTCGTGTTGTGTTTTCCAGCTCTATTAGGTCATTTATGCTCCTCTGTAAACTGTTTATTCTTGTTAACCAATCCTGTAATCTTTTATCATTGTTCTTAGCTGCTTTGCATTAGGTTAGAACATAATCCATCAGTGAAGTTCATTATTACCCAGTTTCTGAAGCCTACTTCTGTCAGTTCATCCATCTCAACTTCAGCCCAGTTCTGTGCCCTTGCTGGAGAAGTGTTGTCATAATTTGGAGGAGAAGAGGCATTCTGGTTTTTGGAATTTTCAGCATTTTTACATTGGTTTTTCCTCATATTTGTGGATTTATCTGCCTTTGATCTTTGAGGCTGGTTACCTTTGGACGGGTTTTTTTTTTTT
>NW_012101354.1:2961308-2961662 GCF_000951045.1 Mandrillus leucophaeus | reverse complement strand
ACTACAGATACAAAAAATTAGCCGGGTGTGGTGGCAGGTGCCTGTAGTCCCAGCTAGTCAGGAGGCTGAGGCAGGAGAATGGCGTGAGCCCGGGAGGCAGAGCCTGCAGCGAGCCCAGATGGCACCACTGCACTCCAGCCTAGGTGACAAAGCAAGGCTCCGTCTCAAAAAAAAAAAAAAAAAGTCAGCTAGACGTGGTGCTGCACACCTGTAGTCCCAGCTACTCGGGAGGCTGAGGCAGGAGAATTGCTAGAACCAGGGTGGTGGAGGTTACAGTGAGCCAAGATCGTGCCACTGCACTCTAGCCTGGGCGACAGAGTGAGACTTCATCTCAGAAAAAAAAAAAAAAAAAAA
>NW_012101354.1:2941509-2956073 GCF_000951045.1 Mandrillus leucophaeus | reverse complement strand
TAGGAAATGAATACACAGTTCTTACAAGAGCCGCTAGGCTCTTTTTATTTGACGGGGGGCGGGGAGGGGTGAGATTTGAGTGTCATCAGGAGCAGAGTATGAGGTATAGTTGGAGGGAAAGAGAAAAGGAAGTGGGCAGCAGAGGTGAAAAGGAGATCAGGAATGGGAAGTCGGGGGCCCCACAGTGAACCTTTCCTTATGGCTGACTAGGCTCCTTCATGGGCCTGACCAGCCGCCTTCACCTGCTCAGCCCAGAATTTCTAGAGAGATCTGTAGTCTTTGCAAGTGGCACTGAGCTCTCCTAGACAATTACTGGCCTCCCACAGCCATGGACCTCTGTAGAGCTCCCTGGGGTCATCCAGGGCAGGAGGGTGACAGGCTGGCTTCACCGTGGTCATATAGCAGAAGTGGCAAGCTCTTCTTGCTCTTGAGGAAAGCTCACACCTAGATTGTTGCAAGGATGTTGTACATGTTGAGCATCCCTAATCTGAAAATCCGAAACCCTGTGCTCCAAAATCTGAACAATTTTGTGCACTAATGTGGTGCCTCAGTGGAAAATGCCACACCTGATCTCACACAATGGGTCATACAATGTATAGCTTATTCAGGGTTCCCAAGGAAAAGAAAAAAAAGGCCCTCCCAGCCCTTTTCCACTGAGATGTACCTTTTTTGCACATGCCCGGTTTCCCCAACATGCACACACTCACAAAGGGTCATAAAATGGCATGTGTGCAGGCCAGTGTCATCAACAGCATGTTCCCCATAATGCCCCACGTAGGAGCCAAGACCTACGTGCCTTACTCACTGTGGGGTTTTGTTTGTTTATTCTCTGCTCTGTGGTATAAAGATATTGTTGAAAATATGAAAAAGGCCTGCAGATACCCCATGAGTAACAGTGATTTTAAAAGAGAAGAAGCAAGGCCAGGCACGGTCACTCATGCCTGTGATCCCAGCACTTTGCAAGGCCGAGGCGGCTGGATCACCTGAGGTCAGGAGTTCGAGACCAGCCTGACCAACATGGTGAAACCCCATCTCTACTAAAAATTCAAAATTTAGCCAGGCGTGGCGGCACATGCCTGTAGTCCCAGCAACTCGGGAGGCTGAGGCAGAAGAATCACCTGAATCCAGGAGGCGGAGGTTGTAGTGACCTGAGATTGTGCCATTGCACTCCAGCCTGGGCGACAGAGCAAGTCTCTGTCTCAAAAAAAAAAAAAAGTGGTGGGGAGAGAAAACGTTTATGTTTATCTATAGTACAGAAAGTCAAGTTGTTGGAGAAAATGAAGCACAGTGTAAGTGTTATTAAGGTATTCATGAAACATAGATGGATTTCGTGTTCAGTCTTGGGTCCCATCCCCAATATATCTCATTATATATATGCAAATATTCCAAAATCTGAGACCCGAAACACTCCCAGTCCCAAGTATTTCAGATAAGGGATACTCAACCTGTGTTAGTTTCCTAGGCCTGCCATAATAAATGACCACAAACTTGATAGCTTAAAACAACAGAACTGTATTCTTCCACAGTTCTGGAGACTGAAGTCTGAAAGAAAGTACCATGCTCCCTCTAACGGCTCTCAAGGAGAATACAGACATGAACTTTAGGGAACATATTCAACCCACTACAGGTCCTGAGCACTAAGCCTTGTGGGAGGACACTGGAAGCAGGTCCAGACTTCCCCTGGTCTTGCCTCTTCAGAGCCTGTGCACTCTCTACCTCCAAAAGGCCCTTCTATCAGTCACTTACACCTGAGTATAAAACTAAGCATGAAAGCTGTGCAATTTTGACCAACCCTCCTGTGTTCATGAGTGTAGGTGTTGGGAAACAGGCTGTGTCTCCACTTGGGGAACTCACGGGGTAGGACAGGAAGATGGTGGTGGTCCTTGACCAGATACCTCCTATAATAATGAAAAGCCTGAATGGTTGGGCGGCTGGCAGACTGTGGCCTGCATTTACTTGCCTGGGGAAAGTTGGAAAAAAAGAAGACATGAGGCTAAAATAGAGGCTCAGTGTCTTAATTTCAATATCTGTAAAACAGTAACAATAAATACACATACCTCATAGGATTAGTGCAGGGATAAATTGCTATACAGTCCATACGAAGTACTTAGAGCAGAGTCTCAACATGATAATAAATCAATAGTTATTAGCAATTTCATTATTTTTATGATAAACATTAATTGATATGATATATATTCTAGATCTTTCCCTGGGAAATGTTACCATCATGCTGGGAAATAGACAAGCACGTGGAAAATAATGGGTAAATTATCTAATCTCTAGATGCTAATTACGTAGAGATTCTTGTAGACTATGTGGCCAAGCCAGCAGGAATAATTGGGTTCCTAGGAGCTTTATAATTCACAGAAACCTTTCACTAACAGCCTCTCGTTTGAGTCCACAACAACCCTGGAAAGAAGAAAAGGCTTTTACCCTATTTTACAGATAAGGAAGTTTCTGGTAAAGATTAGACACTGGGGAATGTGAGTTACTGGGCTAAAACATGGCCAAGGTGGAATTTGGGCCTAGGTTTTGTGTTTTGCTTTTTTTTTTTTTTTTTTTTTTTTGTATTAGATTCTATGCTTCAGGAGAAAGTGATACATGGAATGGATACAAATAATATCAATATGTGTACAGTACAGCCCACTTTCCTGACCTCAGTCTACAATAAGAAATACATTTACATTGGCCGGGTACTGTGGCTCACGCCTGTCATCCCAGCATTCTGGGAGGCCAAGGTGGGTGGATCACAAGGTCAGGAGATCAAGACCATCCTGGTTAACATGGTGAAAACCCATCTCTACTAAAAATAAAAACAAAAATAAAATATTAGCCGGGGATGGGTGGCGGGCGCCTGTAGTCCCAGTTACTCAGGAGGCTGAGGCAGAATGGAGTGAACCCGGGAGGCGGAGCTTGCAGTGAGTCAAGATCCGCCACTGCACTCCAGCCTGGGCGACAGAGTGAGACTCCGTCTCAAAAAAATAAAAAATAAATAAAATAAAATATAGATTAAAGGGAGGGAAAATAAGAAAGTAAGATATAAAACACATTACCACTAACATGTACTTCGAGAAGCAGAAATTCACTAGGATTGAGAATATCAAAACCTGTTCTGCCATTCATTAGGCTGCAGTAACAGAGATAAAGCTAGCCTAGAAATAACAGAAAACATTCTTCTCCCAAGGGCATGCTACAGCTATAAAGGCTCATAAGTCCCCTCTCTCCTTTCTTATTCACTGAGAAACTTGTGCTCAAAATCACAGACCATCAGAACTTTGGCTGCTTGAAATCATATCAAGCAACAATGAAGCATCCCCCTCTCCAGTGAAGGACCTAAGCCACCTTGACACAAAAAAAATGCAGTAATTTTCAACCCAGGTGCAAAACTTCAAGTAAGGGATTTCTGAACACAGCATTCCACCTCTATCTCAACTTCATAGTTTCCAAGGAAACAAGACCCTGGATCCACTTCAAAGTCCCATCCTATGCCTACCCTTTCACACAGCCCTGCTTTGCTTTGAGCCTATGAAAACTACACTCCACTCTTCTCCCAAAATCAATGATAAGTCCAATTTTCCACTTGTTTGGTGAGCACCCTCCTCCCATCACCCTGCCACCAGTTTCTCTGTTGTGTGTTCTGCCTCATTGTAACAAGTCAACAAACTTGGCTTAGGTAGACTAAGTAGTGGTCTTGGGCTAATTGGGATAGGTTGAGTTTTTACTTAGAATTAATATTCATTTCAGCATTCCTACATTGTCAGAGGTTGTTTTGTTTTGTTTTTGGGTCTCTGTCGCCCAGGCTGGAGTGCAGTGGTGTGATCATAACTCACTGCAGCCTGCAGCCTCGATCTCCCAGGCTCCAGCAATCCTCCCACCTCAGCCTCCCAAGTAGCTCAGACTACAAGTGCACGCACCACCACGTCCAGCTAATTTTTATATTTTTTGTAGAAACAGGGTTTTGCGATGTCGTCAGGCTGGTCTCCAGCTCCCAACAAACTTGCCCGCCTCGGGCTCCCAAACTGCTGGAATTACGAGCATGGGCCACTACACCCCGGCTGTTGGTTGTTTCTAATCTTTTAAATTACTATAGGCTGGGCGTGGTGGCTCACGCCTATAATCCCAGCACTTTGGGAGGCCGAGGCGGGTGGATAACCTGAGATCAGGAGTTCAAGACCAGCCTGATCAACATGGAGAAACCTCGTCTCTACTAAAAATACAAAATTAGCCGGACGTGGTGGTGCATGCCTGTTATCCCAGCTACTCGGGAGGCTGAGACAGGAGAATCGCTTGAACCCAGGAGGCGGAGGTTGTGGTGAGCCGATATCATGCCATTGCACTCCAGCCTGGGCAACAGAGCAAGACTTCATCTCAAAAAAAACAAAAAAAAATTACTATAAATGCTGCATCAACATCTTACTTCTTTGATATTAGTAGTGTTGAATAGTGACTAAAGGCAGACTCTGGAGTTGAAACCTGGTTTGGCACAGACTGTGTGATGATGAGAAAGTTTCTTAACCTCTCTGTGATTCCTCCATGTCCCAATCTGTAAATGGACATACTTATACTACCTACTTGATAGGGTTTTGTAAGGGTAAAATGAGTTAATACATGTAAAGTATTTAAAACATTGTTGGCACCAAAAAAAAGTATGTAAGTGTTAGAAAAAATATGCATATATAGGCCGGGCGTGGTGGCTCACGCCTGTAATCCTAGCACTTTGTGAGGCGAGGTGGGTGGATTGCCTGAGCTCAGGAGTTCGAGACCAGCCAGGGAACACAGTGAAACCTTGTGTCTACTAAAATCCAAAAAATTAGTCAGGCATGGCAGTGTGCACCTGTAATCCCAGATACTCAGGAGACTGAGACAGCAGAATCGCTTGAGCCCAGGAGGCTTAGGTTGCAGTGAGCCAAGATAGTGCCATTGCACTCCAGCCTGCATGACAGAGCAAGACTCAAAAAAAAAAGAAAAGAAAAGAAAAGAAGGAGAAAATATATGTGGTGTTATAATGTATATTGGTTTTTGTCCAGAGAGGGTGCCGCCCTATACCCTGGGGGAAGGAATGCTGACATCATGAAGCTTCCATAAAAACCCAAGAGGAGGCCAGGCATGGTGGCTCACGCCTACAATCCCAGCACTTTGGGAGGCCCAGGTGGGCAAATCACAAGATCAGGATTTCGAGACCAGCCTGGCCAATATGGTGAAACTCCATCTCAACTAAAATACAAAAATTAGTTGGCCGTTGTGACTGGAGCCTGTAATCCCAGTTATTCGGGAGGCTGAGACAGGAGAATTATTTGAACCTGGGAGGTGGAGGTTGCATTGAGCCAAGATCGTGCCATTTTACTCCAGCCTGGGCAACAAGAGCAAAACTCCGTCTTAAAAAAAAAAAAAGTACTATGTAAGAATAATTTTTACATGCATAGAAATATACTTTTTCACAATAACACATAAAAGCAAAAAGAACAATTGTCTCAGACTGAGTAAGGAATGCACATAAAATGGGATAATACTAAATAAGGAAAAGTTATCTCCAAATAAGTTTGCATTAAAAACAAAATTTTAAGGAGGAAATGTCAGGGGACACAGTGCAGCCATGATTCTAAGTAACGTGATATGAGCTGTGTATAAAGTGGGTTAATTTGGGATGGAGGGTGCAAAAGGTATCAGAAGAGAGCCATACCCAAAGCAGGAGGCCAAGTCTTGGGGACGAAGATGAGAGGACCAAGGATGAGAACAAGGGAACTACACACAGGAATGGACAGGAGGGGAACTGTTGACTTTATTGCACATAGAAGATTGCCTGAACCTGGATAGGGGGAAAAGCAGAAAGAGAGTTGTTGGGGCAAAATGTAATCCAAGATGACTCTGCACCTTCCTGCCTGAATGACTAGGAGAATGATGCCACCTTCACAGGAATAGACAGCCTGCGAAGAGGAGCTGCTGAAGAGAGTTCACTTCAGGCCACACTGGATCATAACCATCAACTGGCAATGGCAAGTGGCCACGTACTTCAGGCAGCTGGGAGTGTGTATCTGGAGGCACATCTAGAGACCCAGCTGGCTTCTCTCATCTGCCCAGAGGAGCTGGAGAAAGCCCTGGGAAGAGCTTATGAAGAGGTGGCCCCAGCCAGACACAGTGGCTCACACCTATAATCCCAGCACATTGGGAGGGCCAAACGGGAAGGTCACTTAAGTCCAGGAGTTTGAGACCATGGAGAAACCCCATCTCTACCAAAGATACAAAAATTAGCTGGGCATGGTGGTGCACACCTGTAGTCCCAGCTACTTGGGAAGCTAAAGCACAAGGACCGCTTGAACCCAGGAGGCAGAGGTTGCCATGAGCCGAGATCATGCCACTGCAATCAAGCCTGGGTGACGGAGTGAGACCCTGTCTCCAAAAAAAAAAGAGATGTTCCCAAAGATGGGCCTCTAAAGAACATCTACTCCACTTAGGGATCTGATGGGGATAGGAAGTGAGAGAATAATTTTTTACTAAAATCAGGGAAAACATCATATGAGGAAATTGGACCAGATGATTTCTGGGTTCCTTCCAGCACTAATAGTCTATGGTTCTATTAAACAGACATGAAAATACGTTGCTAGATCCTCAGATTATTTGCGATTTGCAAATTTTAGACAAATATTTTTGTAAAATTCAGTAGCATCATGGTGTATCAGGGAATGCCAAGTTATTTAAACTGCATAAATATTCATTTCTTTCTTTGTAAAATGGGGGTAATATTTACCTTTTGGGGGTTGTTTTGATACAACATGATGTACTAGAAGGAAAATTCCAAGTTCTTTGACATGTCTGAACCTCAGTATCCTCCACTATAAAAACCATAACATTTACCTTTCAGGATTTGTTCTGAGGATTTGAAATGGTATGTCTATAGTATTTTGCATGCTGTGGGCTTTCAGTAACTGGGAATTTTTACTTTTTACTCTTTTATTTTAAAATTAATTTAAATCACAGAAAAGTATCTGACTTCAGATACACAGTTCCTTTATATTCCTGTAGTAGGCAAAATTCTGTGATGGCTCCTGTGATTCCTGGCCCCTGGTACCTGTTGTTTAAATCCCCTCCCTTTAAGTATGGGTAGAACCTGTACTTGCTGTTAATCGAGAAAACTTTGCAGATGTAGTTAAGATCCTTCATCAGTTGACTTTGAGTTAGTAGAAAGGGAATCCCTGACTTAGGTAAGCCTCTTTTTTTTTTTTTTTTTGAGACAGAGTCTTACTCTGTCGCCCAGGCTGGAGTGCAGTGGTGTGATCCAGGGTCACTGTAACCTATACCTCCTGTGTTCAAATGATCCTCCTGCCTCAACCTCCTGAGTAGCTGGGATTACAGGCACCTGCCACCATGCCCGGGTAATTTTTGTATTTTTAGTAGAGCTGGGGCTTCACCATGTTGGCCAGGCTGGTCTTGAACCTCAGGTGATTTACCCGCCACGAACTCCCAAAGTGCTGGGATTACAGGCATGAGTCACTGCACTCGGCCTAGTGAGCTTTTTAAAAGAGAGTCAAGGCCTTCCCTGAATTAGATAAAATGGAAGCAACAGAGATACTCTTCTGCTGGCCATTAGAAGCAAATATCCATGCTGTGACCTGCCTGTGGAGAAAGGCAGCCTCTGAGGACCTCAGTTCTACACCTGCAAGAAACTGAATTCTGCCAACAACCTGGATGAATTTGGAAGACCTCAGCCTTCATTGGAAAATGCAGCCCAGTTCACACTTTGATTTTACCCCTGTAAGATTCTAATCAAAGACTCCCACTATGCCATGCCCAGACCTACAGAAACTATGAGAGGCTAAATGAGTATTGTCCTAAGTCACTTAATTTGAGGTAATTTTTTACATATACATAGAAAACTAAAACAATTTTTTGCCTCCTTCATTCAGAACATGGTTTTTGTTTATCTTCTCTCTCCCTGCTGTCTCTATGCTTGTCTAAGACCTCATTACTGGTTGCAGCAGCCTCCCCACTGGTTTCCGGTTTCCTGTATTCTCTTTCTTCTATGCATCCTGCACATTTCTTCAGAATAAAGGTACAAAGGTCATAATAACCTTCCCAAAGTATTATTCTTGACTTGCTCAAGAACCTATACCAACTCTCCCAGGCCGGTTCCATCAACTCTGATTTTTAGCTACTTTCCCAGCTCTCGATGACCCAGTCCTCCTTAAAGAGGCTGACTGGCTCTCCTGGTCTGTCTGATGACCAGACCTGTGACCGAAAAACTCATTAGCGAAGTTAACTAGTCAGGAAAATCACTCCAGAGACTGCCTCCTGCAAAGCAAGTGTTCATTAATCTTGAGGGATTTTTCAAAAATAGGTTAGGAATAGTGGAGACTCAATCCCAAACCTATATGTTACCTCATCCACCCTAGGGACTTCTGGAGTTTTTGTTGTTGTTGCTGTTGCTGCTATTGTTATTAAGTTGATTGCTGTTTGCATTGATGAAGATTTTTTTAGACTATTTTTCAGAATTAACTACAATGTATTGAGAGTCTACTCAGTGCCAGGCAGTAGAACAGGTATTTTTAAATACATTATTTTCACCAAAAAATATTCTTATAGGCTTTTTTTTTTAAGGCCAATAATCCCACTGTTCACATAACCTCTGCTGACATTGTTTTTAAGTGAACATTGATCATAAATTTAAACAGTACTGAAAGATATAAAGGAAAAAGCAAAATCTTCCCTCTGGCCCAAGGAAATTCTTCTCCTTAAGAGTAGCCACTATTGGCCAGGCGCATTGGTTCATGCCTATAATCCCAGTATTTTGGGAGGCCGAGGTGGGTGGATCACGGGGTCAGGAGTTCAAGATCAGCCTGGCCAACATGGTGAAACCCCGTCTCTACTAAAAACTACAAAAATTAGCCGGGCATAGTGGCACGCGCCTGTAGTTCTGGCTACTTGGGAGGCTGAGACGGAAGAATCGCTTGAACCCGGGAGGTGGAGATTGCAGTGAGCCATGATCATGTCACTGCACTCCAGCCTGGGTGACAGGGCGAGACTCCATCTCAAAAAAAAAAAAAAAGAAAAGAGTAGCCACTATCAGCCAGGCACGGTGGCTCACACCTATAGCTGCAGCACTTTGGGAGGCCAAGACGGGTAGATCACCTGAGGTCAGGAGTTTGAGACCAGCCTGGTCAACATGGTGAAACCTCATCTCTACTAAAAATACAAAAAATTGGCCAGGCGTGGAGGCACACATCTGTAATCCCAGTTACATGGGAAGCTGAGGCAGGAGAATCACTTGAACCTGAGAGGTGGAGGTTGCAGTGAGCTGAGATCGTGCCATGGCACTCCAGCGTGGGCAATAAGAGTAAAACTCCATCTCAAAAAAAAAAAAAAAAAAGAGTAGCCACTATTATTAGTTTTGTTATGTGAAATCCCAGAAAAGTGTTTTACGTAATATCAGTGCATACATATCAATACACACATGTCCTTTTTTATTTCCACCAAAAAGGATCCTAACACTTTATTGCCACATGCTAGTAGATACGTAAGTAGTTTCCAGATATTTACTATTAAAAATAATAATTTTTCCCAGGGATTTGAAAAGAAGTGAGAGGATCACTTGAGGCCAGGAGTTTACATCTCTACAAAAAACTTAAAAATTAACTCAACGTGGTGATGCCTACCTGTAGTTCTAGCTACTGGGAAGGCTGAGGTGGGAGGATCACTTGAGCCAAGGAGTTTGAGGTTCCAGTGAGCTATGATCTAGCCACTGTACTCCAGCCTAGGTGACAGACCAAGACCTTATCTCTAAAAAATAATAATATTCCTCTTTACTGAAGTATTCCAGCTAATATGTGAAAGAAGAGTGACAGAATATCATTATTTTGCAATTGATAATGAATTAATTGATCTAATAAGCATTGACAATCAATCACTGCTGTTACACAAAAAAAAGAAGCAGCTAGACATTACATGTCTCCTGATAGAAAAGAAATAGTACGACCTATGAAGTAGTCATGTCATGGGGTGAAACAGTAAACCTAAATCTAATCAAGCCTCTAAGTACCAATTTACAGAAAATAGAGGACAGAGGATCATGATAACCTACATCCTGGAGACAACTCTCTAAAGAGCACATATTGGGTTCCACTGATCCACCCATCGTTCCATGGAAGCACAGTTGTAAAGAAAGGCAAACTATAATGAGAAGGCCACCTGCAGCACACAGAGGCAGGTGACCATGGCAGTTGTTGTCAACCTGGTTGGCCTGACAAAGCCATTTCCACTTTAAGGGAAGCCCTGTTGCAGGGAACAAACACACACTTTTGAGGGTCAGGGTACCATCTGCTCCAGAGAGTGCTTCATGGGCATAAACCATGTGGGCTCTGAGACTTTAACTCTTCCGGTTTTAGTGCCACACAGCTCCTTTCTGTTCCCATAGTCAGGTCAGCCTAGGAGCTCATTGGGTTCTTTAAAGTCAGTTTACACATTCTAGCCTAGTCCTGCAAGATCTGGCTCTGTCTACCCGTGTAACCTCTTGATGCTGCTCTGTCCTCCTTGCCCTGTAACCACCACCTGTACTAGACTTCCTGCAGTTCTTCCTATCTACCTGAGCATGATCTTTTCCACTCTCTCCAGGCCTTTGCCCATGCCATCCACTGCCTGGTAAACCCTTCCTATCCTTGTCAAGTGTCATCCTAAAGGTCCTTTCCTCAGGGAGTCCTTCCCTACACCCACCAACATGAAGTCAGGACTCCCTCCATTATACTCTCTGTATCTATACCTCTACAGTTGTAATACTTGTCACACTTTCTCATAGTCATGGGATTAATATATCTTCTCTTCTAGTCACTGGAGGTCCAGGAAGGCAGAAGCCACTCCTGTTCAATTTTCTGTCCTCACTACCTAGCAGATTACCTGCCATCTTCACAGATACTCAATAAATTCTTGAATGAAAGAACAAATGATATCACACCTAACAATGCTTAGGAGTCAGAGAGAAGAAAATGGTCCTAGAATGCTGTTCTTACAGAATTTAATAATGTTCATAGATAATATTTATAAAATTAGTAGATACAGATTTTCAATCACACATATTAAATGAATTATTAAACCTAGTCCCCTAGGTTACAGGGACAGTCTCTCACTTAAGGGTCAATTTCTGAAACCCAAACAGAGCTGCCCTTCAGGCCTACTACAGAATTATTGATAAGCAATATTACGAGCTATGACAGTGTCCTTCTGGTCCTTTTTTTTTAGATTGTTTTCCTCTGTCACCCAGGCTGCAGTGCAGTGGCAGCAGCCTCCACCTCCCAGGTTCACGCGATTCTCCTGCCTCAGCCTCCTGAGTAGCTGGGACTATAGGCGCCCACCACCATGCCAACTTTGTATTTTTAGTAGAGGTGGGGTTTCACCATGTTAGCCAGGCTGGTCTTGAACTCCTGACCTCAAATGATCCACCCACCTGGGATTACAGGTGTGAGCCACTGCGTGCGGCCAACAGAACCTATCTTAACAAGTGGCTGCAGGCTGGGCACGGTGGCTCACGCTTGTAATCCCAGAACTTTGGGAGGCCGAGGCGGGCAGATCACAAGGTCAGGAGATCGAGACCATCCTGCTAAGTAAGTATAAGGTAAACTCTTAGCTTACTGCTAAGTAAGTTTAAGGTAAACAGTTAAGTGCTCAGTAATTAACAATTATTGTTATTAACCCCTACAAAAGCAAATGTTTAAAGATGTCTGAGCAGGAGAAATGATCAAAGAGGTTCTTGAAGATTAATCTCACCAATTACTTCTCCTCCAGAGTTAAAATATCAAATCTATCACCTCTTCCCCCTTCCTCACTCTGTAACATCCTTCCCAGTGAACATCATCCCCAGGAGGAGCCCAAAACCAGCAACTAAGGCTCTCTCATGTTAGTGAAAGGATTCCAGCTGGTGAGCCCCACCACTGTGGGGACAAACTCAATTGAGTTGAGCTATGGCTTCTGGGATGGAGGCTCACAGCCACCTAATC
Source organism: Mandrillus leucophaeus (assembly GCF_000951045.1). Classification (NCBI taxonomy): domain Eukaryota; kingdom Metazoa; phylum Chordata; class Mammalia; order Primates; family Cercopithecidae; genus Mandrillus; species Mandrillus leucophaeus. Next base: position 2,944,095 of record NW_012101354.1, on the reverse strand, counting down.
CCACCCTCAATGTACTCAGCCACCACTACCCAGGATTTACATCCAGCGTGCACTCTGAAGAGAATAAAACCAGTGATATTTCTTGTCAATTCTAAAGCATAGATATTTCCCCCTAAAACACAGGGAAGGGTCCAGGTTTTCAGAATGACCCTGTTTCTCAAGTCCCTTAACTGCTAACCTAGGAGCTTATCCTCTGGAGAGTTTCTGAAGAAAGGCTTCTCTTTGCCTCAGTTTCCTTATCTGTAAAATGGGGGATAATAATGGTACTACTTCCTGAGGTCCTGGTGAGAATTAGATGAGTCAATATGTATAAAGGGCCTAGAACACTACCTAGCACACAGTAAGTGCTCCGCAGGTGTTAGCTTCACTTAATTATGAACTTTAGTTCTTCCATCTTATTTGTACTGCTTTCTATTTGTGATCATATATTTTTCAATTACTAAGCATTTACAGTGGCCTTGTAAGAGACTATTTCAGCCCTAGTGCACCTTTGGGGCAGCAGTTTGGCTGGTGGCTTATAAATAGTCATCCCCCAGATCAGAGGCACCCATGCTTTTCTATAGACCCTGTGTAAGTTGTATCTGTTAATTTCCTTCATTGAGAAATATATACTGTAGATAAAAGAATCCAGCAAAGCCTTTAATTGGTAACTTTATTAATAACAATAGCATCTACACACATTTGAAAACACACATGTAGGAGACAGTTAAGATTTATTCAGTCTGTGATAATGTCTAGAGCTCATTTGGATTCATCAGACCCCTGCTATCAACTCCAAAAACCCTTAGCCAAAAACAGAGTTGAATCACTCATCAAACCATCAGTGTCTTCCTCGGCAGAATCAAGGGTTGGACAGAAAGAGTAAATATTCTGTACCTCCACAAAATAAAACTAAAATGCAATTGTCCTGCATCTGAGAATACAAGGGTGGACAGTATGAGTTGCATGACTGTGAACCAATGAGGCTTCCCTTGGCCTCATTTGTAAAAAGGAGATTAACCCTGTAGTCCTGCCTATCTTGCATGGCGTCCTGGAAAGCAAATGAGGTGATGACTGTCAATTAAAAGCTCCTCTCCTTTAAGAGGGGAACACCAAGAGGGGAGAGTAAGAAAAGAAGGAAAAGGCTCTTTCCAGTGACCAATACGCTGAATTTGATGAAAATCCAAAAGAGGTTATGCTAAACTGGGAAGCGTAAGGGTGGATCTACCATTGCCACCTCCTCTTTGATGCAAAAAAAATCTTAACACGGCCCCCTCCCAGCTGTTGCACTGAGGTGACTAAGGATACATTTGAGGAAGTAGCTCCAAAAACATTTCCATTTTCACCGTGTCTTCACATACATCTAATGGAAATGAACAGCACCCATCATCCATCCACGGGAGCGATCAAGAAAACGATGGGATGGAAAAACTAACCCAACAATATTACATCAATACGTAGTATTAAAGTAAGTGTCCATAATGTGCCAGGCTGAAGATGCACGGGAAAACCACACCAGCCGGTCAAGGGCTTGAGAATACCATAAACAAGAAAACAGACGAACCAATTTCAGACAGCTGCTAGAAGGAAGATAAAATGAGACAGGCAAGTATGAGCGGCGCGAATTCCTTAGTGGATGACGTAGGTCTCTGACAGGTGACTTTTGAGCCCGTATCTACACGGTAAGTGCCTCGCAGTGACCTGGGGCCGTAGCCTTACCCTTTAAAGCAGAGACCATTAAATGCAAAAATTATCAACAAAACGAGAAATAGGAATTTCAAAGTCTCAAAGTGAACGACGGAAACTGAAATCTACAAATTAGAAAGAGGCGCAGAATTTTGAATATTCATGTCGCCCAATCAGGAAAAGGCTGGGACCCGGCTGCGCGGGCTTCGTCCAAAATACACAGAACGGCTGGTATCCACAGGAGACCCCATTGCACAGCAGAACTGGTGACCGGACACAAAAGGTGCTGCCAAGCGTCAGTCATACACAGCTGTCACGCAGTGTTTGCGGAACCTGGGCTGAATTGTGCCCTGGAGTTCTCTTAAATAACAGCCGAACTCAGCCACTTCGTTTTAGAATGAAACAGACCCAAGAAGCCACCAGGGCGCCAGTGTGGGGCGGGAGTGGGGGCGGGTAAAGAGGCGGATTCCCAACATCCTAATTGAGAACCGACTCCTGGGAAAGCTAAGCAGCACAATGAGTGAAGACACGCTCTAGATTCAAAAGCAAATCCAATCATGCACCGGGGACCTCAAGTTCCAAATGGTTAAAAACCTACGTGTGGCATTTCCCATGACCTTTACACTAAAATTACTTTATGAGAAGAAACTAAGGGAGTAAGTGAACAAGCTCTTTTCTAGTGATTAGGTGGGTGGCTCTGAAAAGAGCCTTTGGAGTCAAGCAGCCGGCGACTCGAGCGAGCGAGCGCCAGGTCCCGGCAGGGACTCACTTGGAGCTGGTGTACTTGGTGACCGCCTTGGTGCCCTCGGACACAGCGTGCTTGGCCAGCTCGCCGGGCAGCAGCAGGCGCACGGCCGTCTGGATCTCGCGGGACGTGATGGTGGAGCGCTTGTTGTAGTGCGCCAGGCGGGACGCCTCTCC
>NW_012101354.1:2915913-2941459 GCF_000951045.1 Mandrillus leucophaeus | reverse complement strand
CAAACAGAGCTGCCCTTCAGGCCTACTACAGAATTATTGATAAGCAATATTACGAGCTATGACAGTGTCCTTCTGGTCCTTTTTTTTTAGATTGTGTTTTCCTCTGTCACCCAGGCCTGTCTCTTATACACATCTAGATGTGTATAAGAGACAGGGACGTGACGGTGGAGCGCTTGTTGTAGTGCGCCAGGCGGGACGCCTCTCCCGCGATGCGCTCGAAAATGTCGTTGACGAAGGAGTTCATGATGCCCATGGCCTTGGACGAGATGCCGGTGTCGGGGTGGACCTGCTTCAGCACCTTGTACACGTAGATGGAGTAGCTCTCCTTGCGGCTGCGCTTGCGCTTCTTGCCGTCTTTCTTCTGGGCTTTGGTGACGGCTTTCTTGGAGCCCTTTTTAGGAGCCGGAGCGGATTTTGCCGGTTCAGGCATGGTAAGACACAGAACAAACGCGGCTTAGCCAAGAAAAGAAGTAAGAGAATGGGCGGGCCTGATTCTTTTATAACCACCTTATGCAAATTAGGGCTCCGAAAGTCATTCATTTCCATTGGTCCGTGTGCGGACCTTGCGTTTTCAGCAATGCGTACGCAACAACACCGACTCTTGACTTGATTGGCCGGTTCTGAAGCCATATTAGGACCAATGAAAAACTCGTTCTAGACCCCACCCCTAGGAAAGCTTATAAAGGCTTTCCTCTTGGTTCTCTTTCAAGCTTATTTTGTAGCGAGGTTCTGAGCATTGTCTGTGTTTAACCTTGACTTCAGTCATGTCTGGTCGTGGCAAACAAGGAGGCAAGGCTCGCGCCAAGGCCAAGTCGCGCTCGTCCCGCGCCGGCCTCCAGTTCCCAGTAGGGCGAGTGCACCGCTTGCTGCGCAAAGGCAACTACGCGGAGCGGGTGGGGGCCTGTCTCTTATACACATCTTCGCGCTCGTCCCGCGCCGGCCTCCAGTTCCCAGTAGGGCGAGTGCACCGCTTGCTGCGCAAAGGCAACTACGCGGAGCGGGTGGGGGCTGGCGCGCCAGTCTACATGGCGGCGGTCCTCGAGTACCTGACCGCCGAGATCCTGGAGCTGGCGGGCAACGCGGCTCGGGACAACAAGAAGACGCGCATCATCCCTCGTCACCTCCAGCTGGCCATCCGCAACGACGAGGAACTGAACAAGCTGCTGGGCAAAGTCACCATCGCCCAGGGCGGCGTTTTGCCTAACATCCAGGCCGTTCTGTTACCAAAGAAAACTGAAAGCCACAAAGCCAAAAGCAAATAAATGCAGACAAACAAACCAAAGACCAAAGGCTCTTTTTAGAGCCACCCAAGTTTTCAAAAAAAGAGCTAATGCGCTATTTCGTGATCAGCCCTTCATTTGACACTTTGGTGGCTCTTAAAAGAGCCTTTGGGGTGAATGAGTATGGTGTCAAGCCTCTTAATTACTTGTTCTTGCCAGGCTTGTGACTCTCCGTTTTCTTGGGCAACAGGACAGCCTGGATATTGGGTAAGACGCCGCCCTGGGCAATGGTGACACCCCCGAGTAACTTGTTGAGCTCTTCGTCATTCCTCACGGCTAGTTGCAGATGGCGAGGGATGATGCGCGTCTTCTTGTTGTCCCGAGCCGCGTTGCCCGCTAGCTCCAGAATTTCCGCGGTCAGGTACTCGAGGACCGCCGCCAGGTACACCGGGGCGCCTGCCCCCACCCGTTCCGCGTAGTTGCCCTTGCGCAGCAAGCGGTGCACTCGCCCCACCGGGAACTGGAGGCCAGCGCGGGACGAGCGCGACTTGGCCTTAGCGCGGGCCTTGCCTCCCTGCTTTCCGCGTCCTGACATTACGGCTAAAATTGCAGTTACAGCTTCTTTTACAAGGAGAAGAATGTGGAAAGAATAACCAATTTGATGTAATTTATAAGAGCTACCGGGAGGGGTGAAGGGAAGTCGTTTGATTGGCTAAAAGCGGAGCCGTATCCAACAGCCAATAGAAAAACAGAAAGCCGCCTCTTGGTTTGCATCCTGCCCTGAAAGGAAATGACGGATTTCGTAAGTATCTACCAATCGCTGAGAGCCACATTAAAGCCCCTTATTTGCATGGCAGGCTCTTTAAAGAGAGTAGGCTTTCAAACAAAATGTCTTGTACTATGGGGTTTTGCTTTGCTTTGTTTAGTTTACAGCCGGTGAATCCCAACATGGACCCTAAGAAACTGCAGAAGACATCCGTAGACTGAGAGTTACTCTCACGCAAGAGTAGGGGATTCTGAAGCCGATGATCCCCTTGAGCTCTAAACTACCAAGTCCCGCCCTTTCTGTCTCGTCACAGCCAAATTCCCTTTAAAAATACAAGTACTACTAAGGCTGCCTCCTTTCTCGCCCCTCAACTTAAGTCGCCCGCAGCGACTCCGCCCCACCCCCACCCGCCTGCACTCCTTGGAATTCAGTTTGACCGAGGCTAGATTTGTCATCCTCTTGACCTCCAGGAGGCGGCCTTGAAGCTTACTCCCTTGGCTTTCAAAATGTCGCCCTGCGTTTTTCTTCTTAGCTCGCCGACTTTTCTTATCCTGCTTCCCCATGCCATCTCTAAATCTGCGAGTCCAGCTGGATTCTGCTTCTCTATCTCCAATTCTTCACTTATCCCGAAGAGTCTTACCCATTTATATGCTTTCAACTAACATCCAAATTTGTTTCAGAAGCTCAGACCCTTGTGCCTAACTGCTTACTGAATACTTCAACCTACTACTTGTCCCAACGAGCACCTCAAACTCAAACTCAACCTCAGCTTATTCGAACGCGAACTGATGCAAACAACCTCCCCTCTTTGCCCTCTTCCTGAAATGCGCCAGCATACTTACAGATAACTAAGCCGAAATCTACTCTACTCTTCCCTTCGTCTCAGCATGTCCAGTCAGTTGCTTCCTTAATATCCCTTCAATCTTTTTCTCCATGCTCCCTTGTCCACCTCATCATCATCCCTTAGATTTCAGCAACAGCCGGGAAAGGGTAACTTTGCTGTCAGGCATTAATTGCTGGTGTGACTCCAGCGGCCTTAGAAATCTTTCCTGAAAGCTCTTCTTTTTTTCTTTTATCCCATATAACAGATGAACCTGAAAGCGCTTGTGTTTCTTCCTCCTCAACGTCCCATCTCTGGGAGTTCTACATCTCCTACACCATTCTCACCCTTTCCTTAGTATCCCTTAAGGTCAGGTAGAATAATAGAAAAAATAGACTTGTGGTTTTTTTGTTTTTTTGAGGCGGAGTTTCGCTCTGTCGCCCAGGCTGGAGCACTTCTCAGCTCACTGCAACCTCCACCACCACCTCCTCTACCCCGCCCCCACCCACCCGGGTTCAAGCGATCCTCCCACCTCAGCCTCCCAAGTAGCTGGGATGACAGACACCCAGCACCATGCCCGGCTAATTTTTGTATTTTTAGTAGAGATGGGGTTTCATCTCTACTAATGTTGACCAGGCTAATCTCGAACTCCTGATCTCAAATCTCGAATGTTGGCCAGGCTGGTCTCAAACTCCGACCTCATGATCTGCCCATCTCAACCTCCCAAAGTTCTGGGATTACAGGCGTGAGCCACTGCACCCGGCCAGAAAATAGTTAAATCTTATTCTTTGACACCTTTTCTGATGTTTTCTCCTTTATTCTCACCAGTTTATTCAACTGGCATTTATTGGATGTGTGCTGTTGGGCAATGGGTGTATAGATAATTGAAAGTAGTACAAACAAGTCTGTGATGAAATGCCTCCAGAAAATGGAGGAAATCTGGTGAACTCTGAGAGTTAAATTAGTTAAAATCAGCTACGTATAGAGATTACTCCTGGTAAGAATGCTGGTATAGATTTGGGAAACACCAAAGTTCAGACAGAGGTGACCAGGGTGTAACCTAAGATCCTTCTAATCCAATTGATTATATCATTTGAGAAGATGAATGTTAACAGAAAGGTGCAGTCTACATAGAGTCCAAACAGGTGCAATTGTAGTAGAAATATGTTATGTTTTCACCAACAATAAAATATATCTGGCAGAGGCAGAGTCTGGCCTACTAGAAAAGGGTCCTTGGTTATGAAAGCATCAGCCTTTTTTCACAGCCTGGGTGAAATATTTCTGAAGACTATCCAAGTTCCTTCATTCAGATTCTGTACTCAATTAACAACTTTCTGATTGTTCTATTCCAAGATAAACACATAAGACTGAAGTAGGGGGAGCCAGTTATAGAAAGATGTTCATCATTGAATTCAATGAATTTGCATTTTGGACTATTCATAAATTTCGTGTGTACTTTGTTAGCATGGGTCCCTCCCCAAGAAGCCAGTCAGTCCTGGAAGTTCTAATAGTGTCAACTTTTCAGATCTAAAGGGCTGAGAAAAAAACCCAGATGATAGGGGACCCTACCATAATCCTGGCACCCCATAAGGCCCTGCTTGAGGGGCATGCTGACCTTCCTTTCTTTCTCTGACCTCTTTTTTTTTTTTTTTTTTTTCCCAGACAGAGTCTCACTCTATCACCCAGGCTGGAGTGCAGTGGCAGAATCTCAGCTCACTGCAACCTCTGCTACTTGGGTTTAAGTGATTCTCATGCCTCAGCCAACAAATAGCTGAGATTACAGGCATGCGCCAGCACATCCAGCTAATTTTTGTATTTTCAGTAGAAACAGGGTTTTGCCATGTTGTCCAGGCTGGTCTCGAACTCCCAAAGTGCTGGGATGACAGGTGTGAGCCACTGCGCCGACTTGACCTCTGATTTCATTTTTACTTATATCACAGTGCTCTGTGCCATAAGAAGGATGAAAGAAAAAAAAAGATTATGTTGAAACCCTACTATGATAAACCCTACAGTAGCAACTGCCTACAAAGTAGATAAAATTATGTGTTTCACAAATAAACTGAAGCTCACAGGGATTAAAACAATTGCTGGGCTGGGTGTGGTGGCTCACGCCTGTAATCCCAGCACTTTGGGAGACCAAGGCAGATGGCTTTTACCCAGGAGTTTGAGACCAGCCTGGGCAACATGGCGAAACCCCATCTCTACAAAAAATACAAAAATTAACTGAGTGTGGTGGGGCACACACTTGTGACCTGTGGTCTCAGCTACTTGGGAGGCTGAGGTTGGAGGATTACTGGAGCCCAGAAGGCACAGGTTGCAGTGAGCCGAAACAGTGCCACTGCACTCCAGCCTGGGCGACACAGCAAGACTCTATCTCAAAAAAAAAAAAAAAAAAATTGCTAAAGGTCACACAGCCACATGATTAGAGTCTAGGTCTGCCTGACTCAAAGAACATGCTCCTCACGATGTCATTCACACTCTCACTAACTAGATGTTGGGCTTAATGAAGTCATTTAATTTATCCAGCCATTGTTTCTTCCTCTGTACAAAAAAAAGAAGAAAGAATTATTAGAGGAGAACTTCCCTACTCCCACACAAATATCCTTGCTGTGCCCACATCTCTTTGTTCATATCCTGGTGACAGCACTCACCATTCGGTACTGTGCTTTTTTTTTTTTTTTTTGAGATGGAGTTTCGCTCTGTCGCCTAGACTGGAGTGCAATGGCACGATCTCCGCCCACTGCAGCCTCTGCCTCCCAGGTTCAAGAGATTCTCCTGCCTCAGTCTCCCAAGTAGCTGGGATTACAGGAATGTGCCACCATACTTGGCTAATTTTTGTATTTTTAGTAGAAGTGGGGTTTCACTGGATTTGCAAACTGCAAGGTCCTAACAAAAGTAAGTCCTATAGATGCCATCTTTGTAGCAGCTTTCTAATCAATTTACTTCTCTCTAGCCCATCTTGTGCCTTCGCTCAGGTTATCTTTCACCCAGACTACCAACAAAGACTTTTCTGCTCCTCTTCCTGCTTCTACTCTTCCCACTCCTCACTAGAGTGGCCTTTCTAATAAACATTCTGATTCTTTTCTCATCATCTACTCTCTCCCCAGGTGATCACATACCACACCTCAGCCCCACCCCCATGATCTCATTTTATCTTCAACAACCCCTAAGAGATGTCTCAAATGTACTTCTCAGATGCTAAAATTAGTGGGAAAAAAATTAATGGAGAAATAGGAAAGTAGATAGACTTAAAGTATCTTCCACAATTACAGACAGAAAAGGAATTTTATAGTGGAAAAGCCTGACAGATACCATCTTAATCAAATGATCAGAATTATCACTAGTAATAAGAAAAATAAAGATCACGTGCCCTGGTAAGTTTCACAGAGAAGAATTCAACATTACTTCTGCAGTATTCTGGCCGAAAAACGCATGTGCTAAATTTTAATCATAAAGAAACATCAGACAAACCCAGATTGAGGGACATTCTACAAAATAAATGTTTGTAACTTCAAAACTGCCAAAGTCATGAAAGAAAGAAAATCTAGGAAACTATTCCAAGTTAATGGAGAACAAAGAGATACAACAACTGAATGCAACATGTGATCTTAGATTGGATCCTGGACCAGAAAATATTTCTTTTCATTTTATATATAGGATAGAAGTGAACAATTGGCAAATTTTGAATAAGGTCTGTAGATTAGATAATAGTACTGTATCTATGTTAATTTCTAGAGTCTGACAGTTATATTCTGGTTATGTGAGAAAATGTCTTTTTTTTTAAGTAAATATACATTAGTCAGGATTCTCCAGGGAAACAGAACCAATAGTAGATAGATTGATAGATTGACAGACAGTTTTATTATAAAAAATTGGCTTTTTGATTATGGAAGCTAATAAATCCCAAGATCCCCGAGATCTTCAGGGTAAGCTGGCAAGCTGGAGACCCAAGAAAGGTGATGATATAGTTCCAGTCCAAATCCAAAGGCCTGCGAACCAATGGTGTAGTTCCAGTCCAAAGGCCGAGTCTAAGACCCAGATGGAGCCAGTGTTTACTTCTGAGTCTGAAGGCTGGGAAAAGCCAACGTCCCGGTCTCAAAGCAGTCAGGCAGAAGGAAGTCTCTCTTACTCAGGAGAGGGTCCGTCTTTTTGTTCTAGTCAAGCTTTCAACTGGTTGGATGGGACCCACCTACATTAGGGAGGGCAATTTACTCCGTCTACCAATTCAAATGTTAATTTCATTCAAAATACCCTCACAGAAACACCCAAATTTTGCCAAATATCTGAGCACCAATCTTCTAGAAGTTGGCACATTAACCATCACAGGCCGGGCGTAGTGGCTCACGCTTGTAATCCCAGCACTTTAGGAGGCTGAGGTGGGCAGATCACCTGAGGTCGGGAGTTCGAGACCACCCTGGCCAACATGGTGAAACCCCCTCTCCACTAAAAATATAAAAATTAGCCAGGCGCCGTGGCCCATGCCTGTAATCCCATCACTTTGGGAGGCTGAGGCAGGCGGATCACTTGAGGTCAGGAGTTCCAGGGCAGGAGGATCACTTGAGGTCAGGAGTTCCAGACCAGCCTGGCCAACATAGTGAAACCCCATCTCTACTAGAAATACAAAAAAATTTAGCCGAGTGTGGTGGCACCCGCCTGTAGTCCCAGCTACTCAGGAGGCTGAGGCAGGAGAATCACTTGAACCCAGAAAGTGGAGGTTGCAGTAGGCCAAGATGGCGCCACTGCACTCCAGTCTGGGTGACAAGAGTGAGATTCCATTTAAAAAAAAAAAAAGAATTTTGGGCCAGGCACAGTGGATCACGCCTGTAATCCTGGTAATCCTGGGTGGCCGAGGAGGGCGGATCACCTGAGGTTGGGAGTTCCAGACCAGCCCGATCAACATGGAGAAACCCCGTCTCTACTAAAAATACAAAATTAGCTGGGCATGGTGGCACATGTCTGTAATCCCAGTTACTCAGGAGACTGAGGCAGGAGACTTGCTTGAACCCAGGAGGCAGAGGTTGCAGTGAGCCGAGATCATGCCATTGCACTCCAGCCTGGGCAACAAAAGCAAAACTCCGTCTAAAAAAAAAAAAAAAAAAAAGAATTTTGCACCTAACTCAAGTGAGTCAGCAGAAATTATTATTATTATTTCATTATTATTATACACACATACATTAAAAGAGAGATACAAAGACAAGTCTGGCAAAATGTTATCAGTGAATCTAGGTGAATAGTGGATAAATGGGTTGCTCATTCTATTAATCTTGCAACTTTTCTGGAAGTTTTAAATTTTTTTTAAAGGCTAGGGAAAACAGTGTATGTCATAGGTTAAATTTCTTGAGTGTGATAAGGATATTGTGGTTATGTGGGAGAATATCTTTGTTCTTAGGAGATACATGTTGGAGTAGTTAGGGGTGAAATGTCATGCTACCTGCAACTTATTTTCAAATTGTTCATCCAAAAAAGTACATAAATATATTTTAAAGTATATGTAAAGTACTTAAATATATGAGTATATATGTACAAGTATAAAATAAATATAAATGTAAAAAATAGTGGGCCAAGTGAAAGGTAGAGGGTGTTGCTTTGAACTATTCAACTTTTCTATGGCTTTGACGTTTTTCAAAATGAGAAGTTGCGGGAAAACATTTAGAAATATGTAAATATATTAAGGATACAAAATAAAATTTAAATAAATTTAAAAGTTAAGAATCGCCAAGTGCGGTGGCTCACACCTGTAATCCCAGCTCTCAAAGAGGCAGAGTCAGGAGGATAGTTTGAGCCCAGAAGTTCAAGACCTGCCTAGGCAATATAGCGAGACCCCATTCTCCACAAAAAGGAAGAAAAAACAAAGACAAAAATATATATATAAGCGTAAAAGTTAAGAATCATCCTGGAAAAATTACATCCTGTTACATCCCTGCTTAAAACCTCAGTAGCTTCCCACTACTTCTAGGATAAAGACAAAATTGCCTAACAAGGGCTACAAAGCCTTGGGAGGTCTGGGCCCTTCCTCTCCTCCCGGTACCCTACTCATCACCATCACCTGCCCCCTAGGCTCCAACCACATATAACCACACCCTAACTACACCAGAAAGACTCCCTCAAAATTCTCTCTCCTCTTGTCCTTTACACATGTGGCTACCACAGCCAGAACCTCACTATGAGGGACTGAGAAATGGATTTTCATGTTGTTTCTGCCAAACTGTTTCCCTAAATCTCGGAAATATTCTCTGCCCGCCCCTCATTCCACCTCTCCAACCCCGGCCAAGTTTGGGTAACTTGCCTCCGTAGCATCCTGTGTTTATCTCATGGTAGCACTTAGTACCCAGTACTGCAATTGTCCGCTCACTTGTTAGTCTTCAGTGCTCTGTGAACTCCTGGAAGACAGGGTCTGACTTGACTCTCCAGTCCCCAGCACTAGTCTGGGGCACAGTAATTATGTATTCAATCAGACTTCCATTTTCTTGTATATAAAATAAAGGAATCGGGCTAGATGATCTACAATATCTATTGGCAGTAAAATAGATCTAATAATCCCAACCCCAGCTGCGCGTGAAATCCCTTTTTCTTCGCGTTGCTGGGTTCAGAGTTTCTGACGACCTTACCGGCGGGGAGAATCCGAGACTACAGTTCCCATGATCCCTTAGGGCACCATGTGGTGCCTGCCCGTCCTGCTAACGCACAGCAAGGACTCCATTTCCCAGCGTGCCTCAGGAAGGGCGCCAGGACTGCGTTTTGCTCCGGAGCGTCCGGAGTCCTGGCCTTGAGCGGGAATCGCAGTATCCGAGGCTGAGCGGCAGGTAAAAGGGGCTTCTTCTGGCCTTCACAGGGATCACAGGGGCTTCGGCCTAACCACAAGTACGCAGTTGCACATGCCCTACATTTGCCCATTCTTTGCAAATCCCCTAAGGAACGAACGCGCCTCGCTTGCAGGCCTTTCTAATCTCCGCTTGGTCCCTCCACTCCCACAGCTGGAGGTCGAATTCACCGTGTCACGTAGAGAAAAGGGGCGGTGTCTCGGGTCTCCCCGTGTGGCTTCAAGGCGGTCTCCTGACAGAAGCTGGTGTGGACATCTGGGCGTGGGGTTAGAGTGGATGCGGGGGTCGCGGGGCGGGTGTTGACACTGTGCTCTCACCAGGCGGATCATCTCTACCCTCACTCCTGGTGTCTGTGTCTCTGGCGCAGCCGATGCTGAGTGGGCGCCTGGTCCCAGGTCTGGTCTCCATGGCTGGCCGGGTCTGTTTGTCCCGGGGCAGCGCGGGATCCGGGGCCATCGGTCCAGTGGAGGCCGCCATTCGCACCAAGTTGGAGCAGGCCCTGAGCCCCGAGGTGCTGGAGCTTCGCAACGAGAGCGGTGGCCACGCGGTCCCGCCTGGCAGTGAGACGCACTTCCGCGTGGCTGTGGTGAGCTCTCGTTTCGAGGGACTGAGCCCCCTACAACGACACCGGCTGGTCCACGCAGCACTGGCGGAGGAGCTGGCAGGGCCGGTCCATGCACTGGCCATCCAGGCACGGACCCCTGCCCAGTGGAGAGAGAACTCTCAGCTGGACACTAGCCCCCCATGCCTGGGTGGGAACAAGAAAGCTCTAGGAACCCCTTGAACCCTAAGAAAGGGGGAGGACCAAGATCCGAATGGGCTGAGTGAGCACGAACTACTGAGGCCTTCCCTTCGATCCAGTCCAGCATTTGTAAGGGATGAAGATCCCTGAGCCCTATTCTGTTGGGGTCCATACATATTCTCCAAAGATAGCAACTTGCTTCAGGTCAAAGTGAACCCAAGAAAAGAGAAGAATCACTCACTACTGCTCTTGCCCTGGACTATTCAGGAAGGGCAACCCAGATGTTTCATGTTAAATCGTGACAGAACTGCACCAAACCTGATGAGTTGGAAACAATCCTATACATTAAAAGAAATTACACTATGAGGCTGTGTTCTTAATGGACTGCTGAATCAGTGCCATAGGTGTTCTTGGGAGAAGAAAGATACCTGTAGACTAGTCGGGAACGGCTTTATGAGGGAAGTGATCTACTTGGGTCTTTAAAGGAAAGCACAAAATTAACCAGAAAGGAGAGGATAGGTGCTGCAGGCAGGGAGAAGAACCTGAGCAAAGGCATAGACACTGGACTGAGCAGTGAGTTAATGGACAAGACAGGCGATATAGGCAGGGACACATTTGAACTTCATCTCAGGGGAATGTTTGCCTTTTTTACAGCCTGTCCATTTCCAAAAAGTAGTACTTGTATTTGTTTAAAAGAAAAATGTTTTTAAAAACCACTAAAGCAGTGAAAAGAGAATAAGAACTAAGAAAATGATCACAGATGATGGAGAAACCTTTATATAGCCCTTTTTTTTTTTTTTTTTTTTTTGAGACGGAGCTTCGCTGTTGTCACCCAGGCTGCAGTGCAGTGGCGCAATCTCGGCTCACTGCAACCTCTGCCTCCTGGGTTCAAGTGATTCTCCTGCCTCAGCCTCCCCAGTAGCTGGGATAACAGGCATGCACCACCACGTCCAGCTATTTTTTGTATTTTTAGTAGAGATGGGGTTTCACCATGTTGACCAGGATGGTCTCAAACTTCTGACCTCAGGTGATCCTCCTGCCTCAGCCTCCCAAGGTGTTGGGATTACAGGTGTGAGCCACCACCCCTAGTGTTTTTTTGTTTGTTTCTTTAAGATAGAGTCTCTGTTGCCCAGGCTGCAGTGCAGTGGCACGATCACAGCTCACTGCAACCTCCACCTCCCAGGTTTAAGTTCTCCTGCCTCAGCCTCCCAAGTAGCTGGGACTAGAGGCTTGTGCCACCACACCCGTCTAATTTTTTGTATTTTAATAGAGACAGGGTTTCACCATGTTGCCCAGGCTGGTCTTAGACTCCTGAGCTCAGGCACTCTGCCCACCGCCTCCCAAGGTGCTAGGATTACAGGTGTAAGCCACCATGCCCCACAATGTAGCCCTTTTTGAGCATTACAAATGTCATATTTCTGAGGGGAGCTCAAGTAATGTCTATAGAAGCAACTTTCTAATAATCTCAATGTGGAAATTATTAGAGAACAAAACTTGGTTAACATATATCTTTTTTTTTTTTTTTTTTTTTAGACAGAGTTTTGCTCTTGTTGCCCAGGCTGGAGTGCAATGGCCTGATCTCAGCTCACTGCAACCTCCGTCTCCCAGGTTCAAGCAATTCTCCTGTCTCAGCCTCCTGACTAGCTGGGATTACAGGTGCCTGCCACCATGCCCGGCTAATTTTTGTATTTTTAGTGAAGACAAGGTTTCATCATATTGGTCAGGCTGGTCTCAAACTCCTGACCTCAAGCGATCCGCCTGCGTCAACCTCCCAAAGTGCTGGGATTACAGGCATGAGCCACCACGCCCGGCCCGGTTAACATATATCTTGATCATTTCTAGCTAAAGAATTTAAGGTGCATGTGGTTGGGCAGTAGGGAGTTATTAACGAATTTTGAGTACAGACATGCCAGAGAGCATTTGGGGTCAGATGGATCTGGCAGTGATGTGTAAGTGAGTTGGCATGGGAGATTGGAGGAAAAGAGATCAATCCAGAGTGAAGGTAGAACCCTGATTTACAGGTCATCTGTGGGAATGGAAAGGAAGGAGTTGATTTGAGAGCTACCATAAAATCAGAAAATGGTTTGATTAGAACAGAAATGGACTAGAGTGAGAGGGGAGTCAAGGTAACCCCAAGGCAGTGGTTTTCAGATTTTCTCTTAGGTAAGAACTCCCATGGGAGATTGTTCAAAATGTAGCTTCTGGCCGGGCGTGGTGGCTCACACTTGTAATCCCAGCACTTTGGGAGGCCGTGGTGGGCGGATCACCTGAGGTCAGGAGTTCGAGACCATCCTGGCCCCATATCTACAAAAATTAGCCGGGTGTGGTGGCAGGCGCCAACCACACTTAGGAAGCTGAGGCAGGAGAATCGCTTGAACCCGAGAGGCAGAGGTTGCAGTGAGCTGAGATCACACCATTGCACTCCAGGCTGAGCAACAAAGCGAGACTCTGTCTCAAAAAAAGGAGATTCAAGGTCCCCATCCTTCCAAACCAAGAAAAAAAAAGGGTTCTAATTCTACAAGTCAAGAGTGGAGTCTGGAGTCTGTATTTTTAAAAAGCATAACAGAAGATTTAGGGGAAAGTTGGTTCTATTCTTGTGAAATGTTACTCCCAAAGTTTTCAAATCTGGGAGACTTAGAGGGCCTTCCATCTGTAGGGGAAAGATCAAGGTAGAGAGGCCAATTTAGGAAATAAAGCTGGTACACCATGTTATTCTGACCTTCAGTTTGGAAAGCTGTTTTTCCATCTCACCATTTTACCCTCCAAGGCTGTTAGGAGAATTGGATGTAGGTGGAGAGTCACAGAAGCAGGTATAGCCATTTTGTATTTTGAGGATTTGTTTCCGTTTTATTTTTCATCAATATTTTTCATTGCATTTTTCACATCAACAGAGTTGGGTTTGGGGTTCCCCAGGAGAGCAAGGGAGATGGATGGGTCCCTCCCAGGGGTGCAAGGAAGAGGGCTACGTCCAGCATGTGAGGAGTGAGGGACAAGGGCACAGGGCACACATTCATACACTGGGCACTGGAGGAGAAGGCAGTCTTTTGAGCACAGACACCAAAGAGTTAAACAGTCACCACCTGGTACAGTGTTACAAAATGGGGGGAGTGACCACAGGGTTGGGGTACTGGACGCAGCATGACGAAGGTGAATTTTGATTTTCTTTTTTGTTATTTTCACTTTTTTCCTTTTTAACTTTTTTAAAACATTTTACAAACATCTAAAAACTACAACACATCACAGCTACAGTGGGGTGAGGGGAGGGCACCAAAGAAAGCAGCCACACAGAGTAGGGTGGGACGGGGCAGCCTAACCTACAGAGGCTATTGTGTGGAAGGGTAAAATGGGGAAACTGAGGCTTCTAGTCCCTGCGTTAGGGGTCCCTCACTCACTGCCCAACCTCTCCCCACTCAGAGGAGCTGCCAGGAGGGCCCCTGCTTCTTGCCTCTGCCCCAGCTCCTTGTGCTTTTTGATGTGCTGGTTTGACCAGATGCCTGGTTTCGTTCCCTCCCCTGCTCCCCTGCCTGTGAGGGGACAGGTCCGGGGTATGGGAGGGCAGCTGTGCTGTTCCCACCTGTGCTATAGTGGGTGGAGCCTCTCACTCCAGAGGAGGCCTGTGCTTCTTAAGGAGGGAAGCAGATGAGCCTTGTCAGATGCCCTCAGATCTCCCGAGACTGTGGGTCTCTTATCCCTGGCTGGCCTAGGGCTCCTCCATCCCAGGCTCAACACAGAAACCAGATTAGGGGAGGGACTATGGGAGGCAGGGTTGTGTGTGCGTCCGCTGAAGTTAACCCTTGGCTTATATTTGAGGACAGTATAGTGATACCCCCCGCCCCATGGCACATGCACACACATATATAAGTATACACACACATTCACACACAGTCCTGCAGAGCTGCCTCAGAACTTAATCTATTAATAAATAAGAATCGGAAAGCTAATTTCATACAATTCAGGCTTCATATTTGCAGCCCAAATTGAGAGGGAAGTGGAGGCCAGAGGGCTGAGGTTTATTGCTTCTCCCTCAGCATCCAACAGGAGGTGTGAGAGGGCACCCGAGGCCCACCCTTCAGACTCAGAAGTTCTTTTGGTCCATGGTCTACACCAGAGTCCCAGCCCCCATCATAATTGCATACCTGTGGTTTCACCAGGGCCTAGGCAGAGGGAATGATGGGGAAGACAGGAAGCCTATTCTGGAACCCCTGGAACAGGGAAGCAAGGGCCCCTCTCTAACAGGGAGAGAAGGATGGGGCTCAGCCTTCTCTTGTGCAAAGTCAAGGTAGTGGGAAGTGGGGAGTACAGCTTCATCTCAAAACTGGGATGAAGGAGCCTTCCCTGTAGTCCCTGCCCACGGGGGTCACACACATGCACACTCACACACACACACAGCTAAGACACCAAACACAGGGAGGGGGGAGTGAGGGCTCTGGAAGTCAGGATGGCAGGGCAGGGAGGGGAAGGAAGGAGTTGTTGGTCTCACAGTGTGCCTGCCAATCCCAAAGCCCTACAGATCCCTTCACTGCAGCACCTGCCCCCGGGTCTCAGGCAGCTTCAGGGCCAGAGAGCTGCCAAGGGCAAGGGCAGCTGAGGCAAAGAGGATGGGGGCCGCCTTGGTGATTCCCACGAAGGATGTGAAGATGCTGATCCCCAGCACAGCTGCCAGCTTACACAGGGCATTCAGGAAGCCGAAAGCTGTGGTCCTGCTCAGGAGTCCCCCAGTGCAGCATGGCGCAAGGTACAGGAAGGAGGCAAAGGAAGAGTGGAGGGCAGGGAAGTGAAGGCCAGGAAGATGCAGGCAGTGTCCAAGAAGGAGACAGAAGGTTGGAGAGATCAGAGAGGTAAAGGATGTACGCCAGGAATGTAGATAAATTAAGAGACAAGGGGAAAGGAGACCAAAAATTAGGTTAACAGTTAAGGCTTCGAGGAGTAGATACAAAAGCTACCAGATTTTTTCTTTTCTCTTTTTCTTTTTTTTTTCTTTTTTTTTTTTTTTTTTTTTTTTTTTTTTTTTTTTTTTTTTTTGAGACAGAGTCTCGCTCTGTTGCCCGGGCTGGAGTGCAGTGGCGTGATCTCGGCTCACTGAGAGCTCCGCCTCCCGGGTTCACGCCATTCTCCCGCCTTAGCTTCCCGAGTAGCTGGAATTACAGGTACCCGGCTAACTTTCTGTATTTTTAGTACAGACAGGGTTTCACCATGTTGGCCAGGCTGGTACCAAACTCCTGACCTCAGGTGATCCGCCTGCCTCGGCATCCCAAAGCACTGGGATTACAGACAGGCGTGAGTCACTGCGCCCGGCCAAAGCTACCAGATTTTAGAGGAGAAAATGGAAATGTATCTTCCTTCACCCCTAAGGATGCTCTTCCCATTCAGCCCTCCTTCCTCACCCCACCCCTCCCCTGAATCCACTGCCCTGCCCCCACCGCATTCCAACTACCTCTTGTCTGAGGGGTAGAGTTCAACAGTCAACACGTCCAGCGCATTCCAGGATGCAATGCTGACCCCACCAAAAAGGCAGAGCAGAGCGATCATGGCTGACTCGCTGTTCCCAAAAGACAGGAAGAAGCAGGAGACACAGGACATCACGCTGGAGCCAGCTGGATGGAGCCAGGAGAGGAGAGAACAGCATGAGCCTGGCCACAGTGAAACCTACCCACAGCCCGCCGTGTCCCATCAGGTGGCTTTCAGATAGCCCAGGATGAGACTTGTTCCCAAGGTATCCAAAAGGAAGGCTTTTCACTCCTCCTCAACCTCCCTTATAATTAATAATATCAGTAACCATCATTTATTCAATGCCAGCCATGGGCCAAGCCAATTGATGCTTTACATGCATTGATCTAGCACATCAACCCTACGACACAGGTACTATTATCACCTCCATTTTGCAGAGGAAACAACCAGGCTTACAGAGGTAACTTGCCAGAGGCCAGAGATGGGTGGTGGAGCTGAGATTCAAAACTCATAACCTCAAAGCCTGTGCCCTAACCACTTGCAATTCTGCTTACCTCCTTTACCCCCAGAGAAGCTTCTGTGCCAGTCCCCACCCCATCCTGCAGCACCCCCTAAACAGAAAACATGAGAGAGAGGAACTCTCTGACCAATCTCTTCCACAGCCCAAGGTGAGAAGCCTGTTGCCTGCCTCCCGCAGCCCCTGGCCCCTACTATCAGATCTGACTCAGCCTCTCCCCCTTACCAAGCATTCTGAGCCTGCCGATCTTGTCCATGAGCAGGGCCGACACGATATTACCAGGAAGCACTGCCAGTGTCCCCAGGAAGCTCACAAAGTATACCATGTAGGCACCTTCGCCCGTCCCTGTCACATCTAGCGGGCAGCCCTCCTTGTTGTGCAGGAATGTGCTGTTTACCAGACGGCTGTTCACAAACTTGTACTCAAACAGGTCTGTGGGCAAAGGCCAAGATAAGCAGACAGTCATAGCAGATGGGAGAGGGAGGCTGCTACGGCTTATGGCTCGGGGCTCTGCATGTATGGAAGTTAGTAGGAGGCGCTCTCAAAATTATTCACAGTACTAATTGCAAAACATCAAATAATATCACTATGGGAACTAGGGATCCTTAGAGCAGAAAATGACCATCATCTGTCCAACAGTGTGACTTTGTCCAAGTTCTCCCATTAATAGTCTTAGCTGCTTATTCATTCTTTCTGTCCGTGCTAGCTGACTATAAGCAGTAGCAATGCTGTGGACTTAGGAAATTTTTCTGAGAAAAACATTTAAAATAAAAAGTCCTATCCATTGTTGTTTTCCTGCAAGATGGGAAAAGCTCACCCAGTATGAGGTGGGAAACTTCAGTCTAGCTCACAAAACCAGCATTTCATGTGCATATACTGAAGTTTGAGAATCACTATTAAAAAAGAGTGGATTCATGCAATGATCCCCACCAAATACCCCTTTCATTGTTTTTGTTTTTCCCAAGAATGCTATTTTGGATAATTTTACCTTCTTCAAAGGTGCATTAATTTTGCCTCACTGAGATACAATTTCAGCCAAAGGCAAATAAACTTGATGTTTTTGTCAGATATTCTATTACAGGAAAATGTCCAACATCCATTAGATTTTCAAAATTATTGGTGGTAGCTGTCAAGCCCCTCTACCACCTTCCTACAGGGGTCCAGGGATCTCAGCCTGAGAACACCAAGATAGTGAATGAAAAAGGTTCCTTCTCATCGAGGTCCACCCAACCCTTTGGTCTGATACCCACCAGCCACCCCGCCTTACCAGTGTTATAGAACACAGTGTTGATGAATGTGCAGTTGCGGAAAAACGTGTTGCTAGATGTGACATCCTCAAAATAACACTCTTCAAACAGGGAATCCTCAAAGGACACTGACTTCAGGCGCAGCCCAATGAACCTGTAAGGCCAGGATGATGAAAGACACTCCTCCCTCATCCTCATGCCCCCTCCAAGACTCACTCTTTAGTGAATGAATGGGGAGCTGGGCATTGAGGAGAAACCTCAAGTGTTTGCCCCCAAATGTCTTGTCTTGAACCCCTAGACTCATAAAAAAGACAAGAGGTAGCAGGAACAGGGAAGAAGTGAAGTTTAAAGGTCTCCACATACTTGTCATTGAAGTACTGCCCGCCTCGGTGGATCTGATTCTCCAAGGTGAAGTTAAAAGTCACATGCTCTACGCGCTCCCCGGGGAACACTTTGGTGCGGGATGCGTAGTCCACTGCCTGGAGATGGCGGATCATGTCAGGAAACCAGACGGTCAGGCCATAGTAGCTGAAGAGTCAAGGACAATGGAAACAGACAACAGGCTTCAGACAGGGCTCAGAGATTAGAATGAGGCAGAGGAGAAAATGGAAATGTGTATCCTCTCCAGAACGAGGGAGAAATGGAGTCAACCTCTGTTAGGACCTTGCTGCTCTCCAGCCTCACCAACTTCTCCCTGCTCCTCCCTTCACCAGTTGCTGTGCTCCTGGGGACTTCAGGGTCTCGCACAGCAGCCACTAAACTTTTTCTTACCTCCTGAGCATTTGCTTTTCCCTCTGCCAAAAACACTCTTCTCCACTCCAGCCACCCCCACTCCCTGTCTGACTCCCATTCGCCCTTTAGGACTTAGGTCCCCACCCCAGCCCAAGTCCTCCCATCACCCTTTCCCCACCCTTCTCTCATCACCCTGCTTCCTAGCAAGTTTTGTCCCACTTCTTGACCAAAACATAAACTCCAGGAGGACCTGGGACCACGTCTGTTTCATCCCAGCACAGAATAGAAACGGAATCCTGGTCAGCCTACAGTACAAGTTTGTTGAGTGAACTAGTGAAGTAGAGCTGGCTGCAGGAGCAGAGGCGGTCTGCATGGCACCTTCCCTCATCACTTGTCCCCTGCATCTCCATTCTCCCCACCTCTCTCCCTGCTCACACACCACAACCACCACATACCACCCAGCCCACCCGTCTTCTCACCTGAATGACATGGTGAACCATACACCCATCATCATCAGAGTGATGCGCCGATATTCGGGACCAAAACAGGAGAGAAAATTCCCCCAAACCTACAGGGGACCAGACAAAGTTAGACCTTGGCTATACTAAATTCTAGCACCCATAGATCCCCACTTTTCTGCCCTCCCACCTCCCTTCAGCTCACCCATCACCCACACACATGGACTTCAGTCCTGCCTTCTTCTCCACTTCCCCCACTCCCTTCTCTCTACCACCCCGTCAGCCATTACCTGCCCCCCTAGGCTCAAGGCCCGGACACCCCAGCGCTGGTACCAGGTCCCTGTGTCCGACTGGATCTCAATCAGTTCATCCTCCTGATGGATCGTCTTAATGTGGGTTACCTGGGGTCAAGAGAAGGGGTGAGCAGTCACACATCCTGTGTTTCCCAACCTCCACCAGGTGCCTCAGTTTCCCCTGCATTAGCAAAATGGGAAGCAGGGGGTGGATATGATACCCTGAAAATCTCCTTATGGTAGAGTGTGGTCTGAGGTCAGGGGTACTCAGAGAGGGGCCAGGTAGGGGCTGGGGCTGCAGGGCGCAGAGGTCTGAGTCGGGAGGGCTGTGGCTTACTGAGAACACGCGCTCAGGATGTCCCTTGGCTCGCATGTTGGTATCATGGACCTGCTTCAGCACCATCCAGGCCTCATCATGCTTCCCATTCTAGAGCCAAAGACACAATCCCCATATCCAAGTCAGCCCCTACCTGACCCAGACCAGAGTTATAGATCCCCTCCCTCCCACCTGGCTTCTGTAGTCACAGGACACTAAATGGCTCCCGGCCCTCAATCCCACCACCAAGCCCTGACCTATGAGCATGCACTGCCCACTCTGAAAGAGCCCCGAGCTGAGGTATAGCAAGACGACCAGACCTGGGCAAGAGCTGCAGGTTGGGGGTAGGGAGTGTTGTCCAGGGGAAAAAGGCAAGCACAGGCAACCATAGGTAAGGGAAATGATGGGCAAGCATGTAGTCAAAGACCTAATCCTGCTGGGGTTAGGAGGGGAAGGTGTAGGGGGTGGGAATGTCTCTTGAGCTGTAAATGCAGGACAGGGCCAAGGCCCTTCCCTGCAAAATCTTAAGTCATCCAAGGGTGAAGAGGTCCCCTGGTTTCTCCACCCAAGAACCCCTCAGGGATACATTCCAAGGCAAAAGATGCA
Organism: Mandrillus leucophaeus; assembly: GCF_000951045.1. Lineage (NCBI taxonomy): Eukaryota > Metazoa > Chordata > Mammalia > Primates > Cercopithecidae > Mandrillus > Mandrillus leucophaeus. The sequence continues at coordinate 2,921,473 of NW_012101354.1, read as the reverse complement.
AGATAAAGTCCCCCAGAGAATGGACGCTGTGAGGAAGGCCCGCAGCTGAACAGGATCAAATCAAACCCCAGTGGGTGTTTGAACACAGGAGCCCCTGCTGCTCTCCACACTCCACAGCCTGCACCCCACCCCACCCCACACAGCTCAGCTCCATCACCTCTAGGAAGAAACGGGGACTTTCAGGCTGCGTGGTCAGAGCCCCAATGGCAAACACAGAAGGAAAGGCGCAGACGAGGACGAAGACCCTCCAGCTGTGGAACTGGTAGGCAGAACCCATCTGAAAACTCCACCCTGGCAGGGAGAGAGTGATAGCATTAGCAGAGAGGCCAGAGGCTAAGGGAACCCACCACAGGGAGCACAGAAGAGGGAGGAGGGAGATAACCTGGGGTGGATTCCGGGAGGCTGCTCACCATAGTGGGGGATGATGGCCCAGGCCATAGCAGCTGCGTACACACCACCAATCATCCAAAACATGCAGAGCCAGCTCAGATGCTCCCCTCTTTTCTCCTGGGCCAGAAACTCAGAGAAATAGGAGAAGACAATGGGGATGGACCCTCCAATCCTGGAGCACATTTCAAGAATTCAGCATTAGCAAATGGCCATAGTCCTGATCCCCTGCCCCACTGCTCTGGACCCTGAGCCCCTTTTGTCTTCCAGGCTTTTGAAGAGATTCCATCTCACACAAAAAGCCCTACAAGCTCCCCTGGGGGCCAGCCATCAAGCACCCATCCTTGGGACCATGGGAAACAGGCAAGCAAGTCTCAGGGAAAAGGAAAGAGCAAATCTTAAATCTTGAAAATGACTTACAGAGTTGGAAGGGAGGGAAGGTAATTGCAGAAAAGAGAATAAATCTCCAGAGAAAAAAGACAAGCCAAAAGCCTCCAAGGGCAGATGTTGTGGGAACGGCCAGAAAGGAGCTTGGAGTTGAGGCAGAGTAAGCATGCCTGCCATGCTTGCAAAAGTGAAGGGGCAGTGTGGGCAACGCATCAGGGTTCTGGCAGGTGTGGGTGTTAGCAAGGTTTGTTGTGGAATGCAGGAAATGTGTAGACTCTGGTAGGGGGTAACTCTGGGTCCACAGGAGTCCAGGGGTGGGGCTGAGGCCCAGTAGGCCTCTTCATGGAGGCAGGCTCAAAAATGGAACTAGAAGTGGGATGGAGGACTCAGGAGTGGGCCGACATGGAACAGCACTCTGGACTGTAGTAGACAGGTCCTGGGCAAGGAGGAGCTGGCCTGAAGATGGTTGGGGGAGAAAGGAACTCATTCATCCATTCAATCACACAGATTTAAGGTGCATTTGGTGTGCCTGGCACTGTGCTGGGCCCTAAAGATGCAACAGTGACCAAGGCACAGTACTGCCCTCAAGGGGCTTAGGAAGTGGACACTCACCCAACCCCAGAAAGGAGGCGGCAGAAGAGGAAAGTGCCGTAACCCTGGACAAAAGATGAGAAGAAGGCAAAGACGCTGTTGACTGAGAGCGAGATGAGCAGACATTGCCTCCGACCCAGCCGGTCAGCCAGACCTCCCCAGAGGAAGGCTCCCACCATCATGCCCAGGTAGACGATGAGGCCTGGAAGGAGGAGGAAAACAGAGGCAGAGGGGGCGTGAGAAGACACACCTCAATTCTCCCAGGAGATGAGCACTGAGGGAGCTGAAGGATCTGAAGAACTTCTAGAAGCTAAGTCTACCCAGAGATTAGAGCAAGTGAGAGAAAATGAATGGTGTGAGCAAAGATAGAAGGTCATCTCTGCAGGCCAGGCGTTCAAAGGCAGGAATGAAGATATGGGAGAACCTACAACTCTCCACTGTCTTCGGTCTGTCTCATTTCTCACTGTGAGACACACACACACACACACACACACACACACACACATACACACAGTGACACCCTTACCCCTGGCTCACTTTGAAGGAGGAATGGGTGTGCCTAGGATCCCAGACCATCCCAGGGTCCTCTTTATTCTCCCTGCTTTGATCCCTCGAAGCAGCAAGACTGCTCTCATTTGTTCCTGGGGAAAGGGGCTCCAATTCCTTTCATCTTCCCAGGAAATCCCCCACACAAAATCCATGCTTTCTTCCTCCCAGTCTCAATATTTCTGGTCCAAAAACTCTCCTGTTTTTCACTTCCTTCATAAAATCAAAGCTGGAATTAATCTTTAAAATCATCTACTCCAAACTTTATATTTTCTCATGTCCAAACCAAGCCCCAGGAAGAAGAGACCTGTCCAAGACCCCATGGCAATTTGGTGGCAGAGTAAGGCCTCGATTCTTTCTCTGTGAGTCTAGGGGGTTCCTCCTCAGAGTCCCTGTCAGGAAAGGTCATCAAACAGTACATTCTGTCCCCTGGAAACTCCCGTCTGAGTGAGAGAAAGTCTAAACAGCTTCTCTGGCAGAAGATCCAGGACCCTCCTCCTCCCCCAACCACCCCAAACTGACTCTCCCCATTTATACCAAGGAGTTTGGATACTGGCTTCTTGTTTCCCAATCAGTGAAATGGAATAAGATAACCAGAGGGAAAGCTATGAAGAAACATTAAATGGTAAGGACCATCCTACCATAGCCACCTCCTGCAGGATAAAGCAGACCACCACCCAACCACTGGCCCAAGCCCCAGTCCAACTGCCCTCCTGCAAGTCCCTGTTTCACATTCAACTTCACTCTGACCCAAGGCCAAGAAGAGGGAGTGTGTGAGGGAAGAGTGTGCAGAGGAGCCCTGAGCCCTTCAGGAACATCTTGGGTACAGGGTCCTAGGGAACCCAGTGGTAAGGACAAGAGCAATTTCCAGGAGCAAGGAGGTTTCCAGAGATTGAGGGGATAGGGCTGGAGCCCCCCATGTCTTACCTAGCATGCCTTTGTTGGAGTCGGACAGGCACATGTCTTTCTCAGCGCTGGGCAGCACGAAGCCCACCACAAAGACCTCCACACCATCAGCCATCAGCGCCAGACCAAGCACAAAATACAGTGTCCACTGGAAGCGGCCGTGGCCACACTCCCGTAAGATAGCTTCATACTGTTGGGCCAGTTCTTCTCGTTCTTTCCGTCGTTGTGCCTCCCCCCGGCCCCCAGGGGGACCCTCCCCATCGCTCAAGCCCCCCCTTACTCCAGCCAAGGGTGCCCCATCTGCCATCCGCTCGCCTTTGCCCCCAGACTCTGCCCGGGGGATGCCCTGATATTCCCCTTCGTAGATCTCATCATCCTCGTCATGGCCCTCAGTAGCATCACTGGACGCACCGCCTTCCTCCTCATCCTGGGTCCCTTCTCCTCGGTAATAGCTATCACTGGGGGCAGGGAAGTCGTCATCATCATCCTCCTCCTCAAAGCGGGAGTAGGATCTTCGGGAATATTCGTCCTGGACTCTGTCCAGGCCCTTCACCACCTTCTTGGCCGCATGCTTCTTGACTTCCTTAGCAATGTCTTTGGCCCCACGGATGAAAGCTGCCCGATCTCGGAAGCCCTCTTCCATGATGGGGCCCTGAGGCACTTCACCAGGTCTTCTCCACTTCCTGCTTCTTTTTCAACTTTTTGCTCAAGGACTTGTAGAGTCAAAAAGACCCCTCCCCACAGTTACTTAGATGAAGTGTGTTCCAGTATCTTTGGGCACACAAAAAAAGAGCAAACAGGTCCTAGCCAATGAGTGCCTAGGAGAGAAAAGGAAGGAGAGGAACTTTGACCTATACCCAGTTCAGTTGGGTGGATGGCGAAGGGACAGGAGGAGCAGGGGAATGGGAAGGGGAAGGGGAGCCAGATTGGGAGGCTAAGCCAGGATAACTCAGGAAGGGTCGCCTACTTCTCTTCCACAAGCCTCTGGAGACCTGGAAAAAATAACAGACAGCAAAAGGAAGCTGTGAGTCCTAAGGTGGTGAAGAAGGCCAATATAAAGCTTCTCAACCCAGAGCCCCATCTGGACCATGTGGTGCAGAGATGGTCTTCTCGCTTTAGGCTCCCATTCACACACTAAAAAGGGATGGCTATCTGGGCTAACCGGGTCACTCGCATAGAAGTCCCCTTACTTTGACCTTGGAGGCCTGGCCTATGGAATTTGCTCCAAAGTCACAGTCACCTACTCTGAGCCCTTCTCCTAACCCCCAAGCCCAGCCCAGCCCTTGCTTTATCACCAATCTGCAAAGAACTGAACAGGAAATATGAGAAACCAGAATTCCCTTCTTTAGTCTTGTCTGGGTTTCTTACTGGGGATGGAGTTGAGAAGGATGTGTAAGAGGACAAGCCCTCCAACCTGTGGCCTTCCCTCCACTGATGGCATCTGAAGGCAGGGGCTTCCACTGTCCTTCCTTCAGGTCCCATGTTTACAGGCTTCAACAAGGAGGGATTTTCTCTCAACATAGTCTAATGGGTAAAAGCTCAGCTTCCAGAGTCACAAAGACATGGGTTTGACTTCCTGTTTTGGCAATTGCTAGCTAAGGGACCAAGCCTCAGTTTCTTCTTATTTTAAAAGGGGAAAGTAAGGGTTGAATGATATATCTGTGCTCCTTAACGTAAGTCAGCTGGCACTTAAAAATGATGAATAAATATTAACTATTATTTTTGTGGTGACAGTAATATAGTGAAATGCCCTATACTACCTCATAAGGTCCCCAAACGAAAGCCGTCTTGGATGCTCTTTAGGGTGAGCAGCAGGAAGGGACGCTGGCAAGGAGAATGCTGGTTCAGGGCAAAGCACATGACCATTAGGGGTGACCTAAGTTGAAATCCCAACTCTGCCGCTTACTAACTGATCTCGGGCAGGCTAGTTAACCTCCCTAAGCCTCAGAGTCCATATACTTTAATTGGGGATAATTACATTGGGAGACTGTTTCTTGGAATTGATGTAAGAATGTAATCTCACAGTACATGCTCTATGTTAGTTTTCTTCCTTCCTATGATGTTGAAAAGTGGGAAAGAAGCAAGAAGCAGCAAGGGACAACAGCGGGGTCATACTTAGATGCTGTTGCCCAGCATCCTTGCAAACAGAGTCCCAAGACCCCCTGTCTGTGTTTCAACTAATTCCAGCAGCTGGGCCCATATTAACTACCTCCGGAAAAACAAGGGGAGACCCAGAAAAGGGGGACCTGGAACCCAAGTAAAGTGGAGGAAAGATGGAAAGCTAAGAAAGAGGTGATGACTGTCCACTGCCACCTTGCTTCAGAATGTCATAGATGGGTCCCCTTTCCACGGATGGGGGTGAGAATGGAAATGACTGTCAAATGCATTTCCAACATGAGGTTCTAAGGCCTACAGTTGCGTCCCATCCCTCCAGGGCCTCCCTTCCTAATCCCCCTTAATCCTTTCCACTCCTCCTCCAGGAGTCAAGGAAGAAGGAGTCCACAAACACCGCATTGCGTAGGAGGTGGATGTAGAATAAAGGGGGTTTGGGTGTTCCCCAAAAAAAGACGTTCTCCAGAGGAAGGCATGGGATAGCCCCCCTTCCTTCATAGGAGGAGAGGAAGCAGGCCTAGATTCTGATCAGAAATCATCCCCCCAAAAATTTCCGGTGCTCCCACCCATCCAGAGCCTTCATTAAATGTCTCACACACACACACACACACACACACACACACACACACAC
>NW_012101354.1:2912510-2913888 GCF_000951045.1 Mandrillus leucophaeus | reverse complement strand
CCCACCCCCACCCCGCGCCACTGAGCATCGGGAGAGACCATTGGTGGGGTGGGGGAGAGAAAAAAGGATGGGGAGGGAGTCAGGGCACGGGGAGAAATCATGAAAGGGCCGGGGGTTGTCACAAGAACAGCTGGAAATGGCACACAGCCCTTCCCAGGCCCTTCCTAGTAAAAGATAAAAGGAACTAAAGAAAAAAACAGTGATGTTAGGAAGACTAGTGGGAAGACAGGGAGATGGGGAATGTGGCAGCCCCTTCCTTAGCACCCCAGTCTCAGTATGGCAGGACTCAATAATTTCAGGGGCTTTTGCTGCCTTCAAAACACCTCCCTTGCCTTCTCTACTGCTCTCAAACTCCTTTTTCACAACAGTCTCCCAAATCCAGAGTGCTCCTACTCCAAGTTTACCTGGACATTTTAGAGAAAGCAGAGATAACAAGGTGTGGTTTCTATCCTGAACTGCCAAAGTCAGAGACCCCTGGATTCCTTCCATCTCTTTCCTCGAAAAACAGTCCAGGTTACTTACTTACAGTGCAGACCTCCTCATCCTGTCCATTCAGTTGGTGGTAGCAGAAGTATTGGGGAAGCTGAGGGATTTTTACAGACCTGACCAACTGGACAGATCCCCTTCCATTAATTTGCTCCAATGACTCAAAAAGGATCCCTCTCAATACCCTTCTCCATTTTCTCTTACTCTCCTCAACCTCCCTCCCCTCCACACACTTGTCCTTCCCAGGCAGGAAGAAGTAAATTGGTTTCAGCTTTTCCTTTCATCTTTCCTTTGCTCCTGCACCAGTAATCTGGATTCAGAGATCCAAGACATGCCACTTGGTGACACTTGATGACCATCCCTGCCAAAGGAGTGAGAGGAAATGCGGTGATTGGGGGAAAATACATCCTGAATGTGCCTATGTCAGATAAGATCAGGACCTTCTGGATAGCACTGACATGGGTTTGGACCTGGGTTCTCACTGCTAACAAGCTGTCAATTCTTGGTCAAGTTCTCCACATCTGTGAACTTCAGGTTTCTCATCTGGAAAAGGGGGGCTTGTACTAGATGCTGCATCAGGCTCCTCTCAGATCTAATAGCATGTGATTCTACCTTACTAAATGTGGAGGCTTCAGAATGCTGAGATATATACATGGAGAAAGCTGACAGGCTATGTCTAAAGAGACCACACAGGTAACATTTGACAGGTTGAATTTACATCTGACAGGGACATGGGCCTGGGCTTTGCAGACTCCAAAGCTAGATCTTGGAAACAATCATTCATGCCAACAAAGTTCACAGTCTTCTGAAATATAAAGCCATCATACATAAATATTAATTTATCATAAATATTTAACTGTTACTCAGACTGAAAACTCCTATCTACATGTCT
>NW_012101354.1:2909157-2910525 GCF_000951045.1 Mandrillus leucophaeus | reverse complement strand
CCCGGTAGAAGAGGGTAAGCAATGCTATGTGGTTCAGAGAGAAGCACTGGCAAGCAGGGCCTTACCCCTCAGGACAGATGTAAGCAGTGGACCACGGTGACCAGAAGCAGTGACCCCTGTCACCTTTTCTTCATTGTTCAGGGCCCAACCATCCCCCATGAAAGCGCTGGAACTGTGGAATCCCCTCAGCGCATGGAAATTTGCTAGCTTTCCTCTCTTTCCTAACCAGCATCTCCCCTCCAGCCCTGAAGGAGGCAGGACCCACCAGGAGCCATACTCTCTGTTTGTTGACCCTATTTCCCCCTGAGAGGGGCATGTAGGGCAGAGAAGCCTTCCACAACCGCAGCAGGATATGAGGGCTCAGCAGTCAGCTCCCTCAGGGCCAGCAAGCCCAGGAGGTCAGGAGAGAGAGAAAGAAGACAAATTCTTTGAGCTGGTGAGGAAGTGGTGCTATTTTTGGCCCCAAAAACAGCACAGGGTGGCTAAGCCTGGGGGAGAGAGACAAGACTTGGAGAAGTGGAGGTTAAAGGAGACAAGGTTCAGGGTTACAAGGTCCTAGGCTGGCTGACTTCACCTGACAGGAAAAAATGTGCCCAGGAGATTTTCTGCAGAGGGTGGAGACAGGCAGGGGACTCCAGAGCAAATGCTTCCTTTCAGAACAGCTCATCCAGCCCTGGATCAGAGGAGGGTCCAGAACCCCCCACCCTCCTCCCAGTCAAAGCCCCTGACTTTGAGGGCCACCCAGATCCCCAGGCCTTCCTAGCTCAGGTGACAAGGTCATTAAAAAGCAATCACTTATCAAAACGTCCGCGGGGGCAGGGGTAGAATGTGGGAGGTGCGGGAGCACCCCTTCCCCATGACAGCGGGGTCATTGAACCTCAGCCCCCACCCAGGACCATCAAGGCTGTGCCTCCCCTCCCCACATCCTACCCAGGGTTAGGAAGATGGGAGCACCCACAGTTCTGAGAGATAAAAATGAGGGTGTCAGCTGAGAATGCACACTGAGGAATACGGAGAGGCAGAGAGGGGGACGCAGGGAGAGACCTCCGCATGCACAGACTTAGAGACCGCCCCTATCAGCATTTGCAGGGACCCCCCCACACCCCATCTTGCCTCAGCTCCGGAATAAGGGAAAAGCCCCCAAAACTGACTAAATCCCTGCTCTGAGCACCTCCTCCACCCTTGGTCCTGCTGCTAGACAAGTGCCCACCTTCACTCAACACCCCTTCCCCCAACCCTGGAGCAACTGCCGCCAGCCCCCGCCATCCATGCCCCCAACACCTGGCCGCTCTCCATTTCTGTCTCCCCAGTATGTCCATTCTTCACTCCCCTTCCCTCCATCCTTCACCTGCCCTTCTTCCCCTGCCC
>NW_012101354.1:2902437-2903402 GCF_000951045.1 Mandrillus leucophaeus | reverse complement strand
TTTTTAGTAGAGACAGGTTTCACTGTGTTACCCAGGATGGTCTTGATCTCCTGACCTTGTGATCCGCCCACCTCGGCCTCCCAAAGGGCTGGGATTACAGGCGTGAGCCACCACGCCCTGCTAACTTTTGTATTTTTAATGGAGACAGGGTTTCCCCATGTTGGCCAGGCTGGTCTCGAACTCCCGACTTCGAGTGATCCACTCACCTCTGCCTCCCCAAGTGCTGGGATTACAGGCATTAGCCACCACACACAGCCAGGCTGACAACATTCTTTATTTAAATGTGTTAACATTTTCAATTAGGTTATAGCCAAGTCCTGCTGGCAGGGAGTCATTTCTTCCCTTTAAGGTGACTTTGCCTACTCTCCACTGATACCTTATTTGCTAAAATAGAAATCTTGTACTCTTAGAGTGAAAGCTTATACCATCAGCCCTCCGTATCCATGGGTTTGGCATCCATGGATTCAACCAACTGTGGATGGAAAATGTAGTTAAGCCTATGATGGTTGCATTTGTGCTGAACATGTATAGACATTCTCCTCTTGACATTTATTTCCTAAACAATACAGTATAATAACTACTCGCATAGTATTTACACTGCAGTAGGTATCACAAGTAATCTAGATATGATTTAAAACACACTGGAGGATGTGCCTAGGTTATATGCAAATGTGCCATTTTATATAAGAGATTTGAGCATTTGTGAATTTTGATTATCTGTGGAGGGTCCTGGAACCAATCCCTTGAGAATACGCAGATGACTGTATATATTTTCAAGTTCTGAGGGACGACTTCATCATTTTCCCCCAGGTGCCAGTGCCCTATCCCACCAACCACTTCTTTGTGGTCTCCTTTGCTGGGGTCATCTAATTTTAGAGTTCCTATGGGCTCAGTCTCAGGGGCGGGAAGGTTTCTACTCTTTTCTCGCTCACCACAGGCAGTCCCCACTTTTTTTTTTTTTTTTT
>NW_012101354.1:2886900-2897482 GCF_000951045.1 Mandrillus leucophaeus | reverse complement strand
TTTTTGAGTTGGAGTCTCGCTCTGTCGCCCAGGCTGGAATGCAATGGCACGATCTCAGCTCACTGCAGCCTCCAACTCCCAGATTCAAGCGATTCTCCTGCCTCAGCCTCCTGAGTAGCTGGTTTACCCATTTTTAAAAACGTTAAGTAAATACAAAATATATATGCCACCCTTAGAGAAGGTAGCATACTATACACATTATTTTTCTTCACTTGGAGATCTCTCCACAGCAGTATGTAGAGATCATCCCCATTCCTTTTTACAGCTGCACAGTACTCTGTTGCATGAATTTATCAGTTTATTCAACCCGTCCCTTTACTGATGGAGATGTGAGTTGTTTCCAATCTACTGCCATTATAATGGTGCTGGAATAAATTGCTTAGTGCATGTTACTTCATTTTTGCCAGACATCTCCAGGTACATCTGTTCTCACTTTAAAACAATAATCTGGCTGGGCGAGGTGACTCACGTCTGTAATCCCAGCCCTTTGGGAGGCTGAGGCAGGGGGATCGCTTGAACCCAAGAGTTCAAAACCAGTCTGGGCAACATGGCAAAACCTCACCTCTACAAAAAATACAAAAATTAGCTGGGTGTGATGGCATACACCTGTGATCCCAGCTACTTGGGAGGCTTTGGTGGGAGAATCACCTGAGCCTGGGAGGTTGGGGGTGCAGTGAGCTGTGATCATGCCACCGCACTCCAGCCTAGGCAACAGAGCAAGACCATGTCTCCAAAAAAAAAGAAAAAAACACGATGATCCTACGCTATAGATATTGGGCCCCCCTATCTTCCAAACTAGAAGATAAGCTCTATGTAAGGAAACAATTACTCTAGTGCACAGCAGAGCTCAGCAACTGCAACAGCACATTACAAAACAAGCCTTTAAAATGTGGAGTGAGCACCCTTGCTCCTACTCCTACCTTACCATTCTTTTCCTGATACTCTGACATCTCTTCTTAAAAAGTTACTGTTGTCAAGGAAAACACCACAAATAAACAAGCAGTTTAGTTTTATTTTCTCTGTGCATTTGCAAAATACTCAGGACCAACATAAAAAAGAAATACCTCCTGTGGAAAAAGTTACATTAAAAAGGGGAATGGGGTGGGGGTGCTGAAAGGGATTAGTACCTTAGCCCCAAGGAGCTACAGCATCTCTGATTGGTCCAAGGAATAGAAAAGATATTGGGAAGATGTAACAGGAGGAAGGAAAAATGTGAATTTACTGAGGGAGAGGGCCTCGAAGCGGGCCTCGAGGGGGAACTGGTGGCCGGGGAGTGGGTCTGGGTGGAGGGAGAGGCCCCCGCTGGTAGCCATAGGGTGGGGGTCGTGGAGGGCCAGTGTATCCATGCGGGGGCATCAGTGGAGGAGGTCCACGCATACCATGTGGAGGCATAGGACCTGGGTGACCTGCAAGGAGTAAAAGAAAAGTTAGTAAGGGCACGGGACAAGGGATGTGCCTACAGGAAGCTGTAAGAACATGATAGGTGCAGATGAGGGAGGTGGCTAGAGACGACTTACCCATGGGAGATCCGAATGGAGGCCCTCGGGGGGGCATCCCCATTGGAGGAGGTCCAGGATGAGGCATTCCAGGTGGTGGTCGGGGTGGTGGCTGCCCCCCAGAGCCTGGGGGTCCAGCGTGGGGATGTCCTAAGCCATGAGGGCCATGGTGTGCCAGCTGCATCTGAGACATCCCTATGAAAATAAAACAGACACAAGAAGAAAAGAGACAAAGAGAAGGCAAAGAAAATAGAGAAAAGAAGAGAACAAAATTAGAAAGAAAGTGACATCAGAAAGAGAACTATACAGAAAAAAGGGTACAGAAAATAAGGCTGGCTGGGCACAGTGGCTCATGCCAATAATCCCAGCACTTCGGGAGGCCTAGGTGGATCACTTGAGCCCAGGAGTTCAAGACCAGCCTGGGCAACATAGTGAGAACCCATCTCTATCAAAAAATACTTTTAATTAGCCAGGCATGGTGGTGTGTGCCTGTAGTCCCAGGTACTCAGGAGGCTGAGATGGGAGGATCAAGGCTACAATAAGCCAAAACTACACTACTGCACTCCAGCCTGAGTGAAAGAGTGAGACCCCATCACCAAACAAACAAACAAACAAACAAAAAAAGAAGGGTGGTAAAAAGTGCTCCCTATCCTTGACCCTATTCCAACAGCACAAACCAACCAATTACTCAATCAACTCCTTACGCTCGCTTCTCCCATGATTTAGGTACTGTAATAGTAATGCTGAAGTATAGAACAAGTGGAGTAATGACTCTGTTGATAGGATTTGAGAAAGTAGCAGAGAACATACTGCCTAAGCCAAGATCTAATTCTAAAGGATGAATGCTTCAGGAGGGTAAGATCATGGGAAGAAAGCATCCCAAGCAGAAAGATTACAGGTGTGTCAAACAGCACAATATATTCCAGGAAATGCCAGTTAACTCAGTAATCAGGAGCAAAATGCAGTTACAGAAATGAGGGGCAGGGGCCAGCTCATAAAGAGCTGTGAATGCTATGGTAATGAGTTTGAGTTTTACTCTGTAGGTAAAAGGGAGCAACAGAGTCATTTTGAGCAAGTGTGTGCACATCTGTGTTTTAAAAAACCTACTCTGTGAAAGTAGATCGAAGTTAGGGAAAACTGGAGTTCAAGTGGATGGAGATTACTACAATAAATTAAGTGTTAAATAATGAGGGAATGAGAGACTGAACTAGGGCACTGGCCATGGGGAGAGATGCCACTGATATTAAATAAGACTTGGTATTAAGAGTGGGGTGATAGGGAGCAGTCAAACATCGCTCTCAGATTCATGAATTAAGCACCTGAAAAAAAAGACTGCTAGAGAAAGAATGGGTTTGAAGGAGAGGGACAGAAAAATGACGCTATCTATTAAGCAGCAGCATTAAAGCATTAAGGATCCAGAATGTCAACAGCTATGGACTAGAGATACAGATCTAGGAGGCATCAGTATATACCCAATTAAAACTATAGATATATGCAGAAAAGAGAAACAAGCACAAAAATCTAGGCACAAGTAGACAAGAGTCTAACATGGTAGCTGAGATTAAGGAGTCAGAGGGGTGGAGGATCTAGAAAAGCAAAAGCAAAAAGAGACGAGAATTTCAAACAGGAGGACACGACAAGTTTCAAGTACATCAGAGGTCAAACTAGATAAGGAGCAGAAGTGTCCCCGAGATTTGGCAATTAGGTCACCACTTTGAGCTGGAGTCAGAGAAGAGAATGGAACTAAAGGTTAAAGAAATAAAAACCAGCAAGTATAGTCTTCTTGTCAGAAAAACTTAAGAAATGGATACAGGGAGGTGGATGTTAGAGAGTATTTTGTATGTTTTTATAATAGAATGTATGAAGGAAAGGAAACTCTGAAACTGTTACTGTTGAGGAACAAAGGACAGCAGGGTGAGAGGTAACAGAGATGTTCTACCAAGCTCTTCCCTCCCAACAAAGCACACCTACCTGGATGGGGCATCCCACCTGGTGGGAATGGGTGAGGATGTGAGTGTCCATGACCAGGATGTCCTGCCCCTGGGGTTCCTGCCGATGGGGGGCCATGTCCTGCAGCTCCAGGAGGCATAGGTGGTGGGGGCATGGCTGGGGGTATCCCAGGTGGGAGGGCTCCAGGAGGTGGCACTGGGGGTGGGAAGGAGCCAGGAGGAGGCATGCCTATAGAGGAAATGGAAAAAGGAAAAGTTAATGGTAGTGAGGAGAAAATGTCTTTAAAGAGCCTGTCCTGATCTGGCCTCTCCGGGCAGGGTGAGCTCTTTCCCCCTCCTCCCAGTGCTCTAAAATCAAAAGCAATGTTAGAAAAGTCAACCAACTTCACCCTCCTAAAAAAACCCAACAACTTTCTTCTCCACCACTACCATCACCCCTCAGTCCTCTTCCCATCACTCACTGACTCCATGTCCCAATCCCCTTTCAGGCTCTTTTTTTCTTCCTCCTGACTCTCTCCCCCAACCTTAAGACAAACAAATTTTAACCAAAAGCTTTACCTGGTGGAGGAAGCCCAGACCCCAATGATGATACCACAGGATTGGGGGCAGAGGGTGGAGGAGGTGCATCTGCAAACAGCTGATGAGGGCGGTCAGCCTGGGAGAGCGGGTTCTGAGCTGCCAGAAGTCGTTCGGCTGCTGAGCCATGGCGCTCACCCTTGGAGTCCTTCTTGAAGGCGTAAGATACGGTGATAGGGCGGTTACAGAGGTACTGCCCATTCATGGCTTCAATTGCTGCATCCGAAGCATCAAATGAAGCAAAATTAATAAAAGCATAACCTTTGGAGTTGCCTGTGTCAGGGTCCCGCATAATCTTGGGGGTTTGTAAGATGACCCCAAAAGCGCTGAAAGTATCATAAAGCAACTTCTCATCAATCTCAGGGTCCAGGTTCCCAATGAAAATGTTGGCCCCTACATCCAGGTTTTTGTTGTGGGCTGATGCCTTGTTCACCCGTATTGGCTTCCCATAGAGTTTGATCATGTTCATGATCTTAATGGCATAGTCAGCATCTTCCTCACTCAAGAATTCCACAAAGCCATAGCCTGGAGAAGTGGAGAAGAGGAGGTTAACAACATAAGAGATTGAAAATGGGGTAAAACTCATCTACCCTCTAATCACAAAGAACAAGAAAGAAACAACCTCACTTAAGAATGGTTCCAGAAATAAACTGAACAGAGGCTTAAAAGAAAGAAATACTTTAGGTTGCTCATGTTATTCCAAAACAGTTGTGAATACTGCCGGGACCCTCCGGAAGCAAACTGCCCCTTGTCATGTACTCACCTTGGTGCTGGCCAGTGACTCTATCCTTTGGCATGTGGGTGTTAACTACTGGTCCAGCCTGGAGAAACAGTTCCCACAGCAGTGGTTCACTAACCTTCTCATCCAGGCCCCCCACGTACACAGTGGCATCTGAAGGGAGGGAGCAGAAAGTTAGAGCAAGGGTGAGAGTATAACATGAAAGAAGGAGGTGATGGAAACATGAAGATGGAACCCAACCGGGGGAACTGGGGACGCGGGTAGGGGACAGGAGCAAAAAAAAAAGTTAAACCCTTAAACTTCTCTCTCCAGGACTTCGGGAATCCTCTGAAGTCTAATTTAGTATTCTGAGTGGATTTTTTTGTTTTTTTGAGTGAGAACTCAGCAGGGGATTGGACGTAAGTATCACACCCACAGGCCTCAGCCAGCACCTGGCCACCCCGCCCCCAGGAGGCACGGGGCCGGTCTCGCGCCCTCTGGGGAATGGATGAGTCCAGTCTCCCACCCCTGCAGAGGCACTTCTGGCTGTAGTTGGGGTCTCCTAGCCACGCTGAGCCCATTCCAGACTTTCCCCCTCCAGTTACCCTGGTTCCGCTCGGAGATCGGCCCGGCAGCCATGGCGAAAGAGCTCCCGCCGTCTCCCAGCAGCAGTTCCGCCTTCTGACCTCAGCACGACTTCCACTTCCGGGGCGAAGGAGGACGTAGCGGTGGGCGGAGCCGCGGAAGAGGTGGGGCCTGGAAGCGGCTGCAGCCATCTTAGGAGCCTCCAAGACTTAACTCGGGTTGGGCGGTGGAGTCCTGCGCACCCGCGCTGAGGTGCCGCTGCTAGTGGTCTTAGCGAGGAGGGCGGAACGGAAACGCTCAGACCGTCTTAATGCACTGCTAGACTTGAAAGAATCACACTGCTCCGAAAAATGTAAATTCGAAAGCTAAAAGAACAAAAACTTCAGTTTTCATGTATTTTGTGGCCAGTGATGATGTTTTGTTGTCCAGAGAAGGATGTGCTGAAGAGTCCCCCCAACCCGAGTACTTGGCTGCTTTCAGGCGCAGAGGGAACCTTCCA
Organism: Mandrillus leucophaeus; assembly: GCF_000951045.1. NCBI lineage: Eukaryota > Metazoa > Chordata > Mammalia > Primates > Cercopithecidae > Mandrillus > Mandrillus leucophaeus. The sequence continues at coordinate 2,891,659 of NW_012101354.1, read as the reverse complement.
TCTCGCCTGCAACCTTCTTGCAGATTTGGCCTCAACAGCCCTGATTTGGGCTGGAGGTATTTGGTTTTCCCTCAGGGGAGGAGACTGCGAAATGTCTGAGCTGGAGTGACGTCTGCGCTCATCTCGTCGTAATTGCATGGGGAGGGTGAGGGCTGCTCCAAGGTGGTGTGTGACCACAGGTGAGGGGTGGATGGGATCGGAACTCAGAGACTTCAGTCTGGATCTCTAGAACAATCTGGCCCCATCTGCCTCTAAATGGGAGACACACACGCGAATCCTTTCCCCAAACTGCACTTGAATTCTGCAGAGTCTCACCAAATCCAGTTCCCCTATTTCCTTAGCAATAATACGGTAGATGCCTTCCTCTCTTGGATCATACCCACCTTTTACCCACCACTTCCCTACCTAGGAGAATCCTTTATTCAAACACAAGAAACAATGCCAGTAATGTGTATAAATACTATGCTTTAATGAGTCCCTTAAATAGAAAATTCCGCTACAAAAATACAGAGGAGACAGGGTGTTTCCTGTATCCGCCTCATTCCCATAGAAAACTATAAGGGAAGAAATAGAAGTTGGAATTAAAGCAGCAGCAAGGCGAGGTGAGAATGCGATCTCTAGGCCATCTTGTTGGGACTGATGAACAGCATCTCTGATCTCACGATTTAACATCTGGTTATCCAGAAGGGATGGAATTGGTCTAAAAAAACCGATCAATTTCTGGATTGTTTTTGTTTCTTAATCCTTCAAATGACAAGAAACAAAAATATCCGTAGGAACTAAGCAAGACAGGACAAGAGTTGGAGCAGTTAACACCACCATCTGCAGCAGAAACTCAGACCTTCTTAGTGAACTTAAGGGCTGGAGTGTGAAAGCTGAGGTTGCAAGTCCAGATACAAAAAAAAAAAAAAAGGATTAGACAGAACCCTCCTCTACCCCAGATCCCCCTCTGCCCTGCCTTTGAGAATGCCCACAATTTCAGTGGGATTGAGAATGGTATGTGGATCTCTTTTCTTGGAGTGAACTTCAGGAGATATTCTTGGTGTCCATTTCCGTAATAGCTCCTGAAGATGGGATAGCTCATCCTGGAGGCCAGAGATTGTAGGAGCTGAGAGGCCCATCTGGGGAGGAGGCAAAGAGGAACAGAGAGGAATACTGTTGTAGCTCTGGCCCCCTGCTTCTCTGCTACTTCTGGTGTCTTTAATTCTGTTTCCCTTTCCAGCTGTGCCCTAAATTCCACTTAATCTAAGCCACAAGCACTTTCCCGCACCTCCTACACTCCCAAACCCTGTTTGATACCAAGAGGAGTAGAACTTCACTTCCCATTCCCCCCAGCCTTCAGCTCCTTGCCTTTCCAGCTCCTGTTCATCTGGTTCAGCAGAGTCAAGTCCCTTCTCCCACTCCCAGTCTTATTTTCCCTTCTTACCTGGACCTCAGGCCTTCCCCTCAGGTAGCAGCGTCTCCAGAACCTGATCTGGGGTCCCAGATATCCAGGCAGCAGCAGCCCTGGAGGTAAAGGGCAAGCTCCCCAATGTGAGGGGAGACCCCATTCCTGGTCAGCCAGGCTTTCAGAGGAGATAGCAGGTCGAGGGAGCCAACGAGAAGAGACTGCCAGCAGGGAGGGACTGTCCCGCCAAGGACAGAGCTGATTTAAGGGGGTCAATGCTCCTCTAGAGAAGAGCCACACAGAACTGGGGGGTCCAGGAATCATGAAGCTTGGCTAAAGGGAAAAGGAAATCAGCTGGCAACAGAAAGACCAGATAACCCTAGTTTCCCCAATCTGGATCGGGATAGGGTGTCCTGCCGCCATCCACTCACTGTACTGGTGACTAGAACTACAAGCCTCCCCATGAGAATTCTTCTACCCTCCTCATTAGGCTTCAACTAAGCCTCAGGACTGATTAAGGTTGATTTTAGGGCAACTTATGTGTGCATGAGACAGGAAGATGAGTAAACAGACTTGAGGAAGGACAAAAAGGGTGCCCTCTGTGCTATTCTAGGACTTCTGTCTTCCTAGGGACACCCAGGGACTATAAGTGACAGCTGCAGAAGAGTAGTGGAGTAGCTTTCCCTAAGGAACTCAAGACATTGTGTCTTTCACTTCTCACTGTCTAGTAGCATGAGCCTGTGGGAACGTCAAGGGAATTTAGGAAGTTTAGACACTTCACCTGCGGTCTAGGGAGCCAGGAATCTGGACAGTGTTCTGGGTCATAGCCAGGATTCTGGAATTGTAGTATCTGTGCATTGCTATAGCGTAAATCCCAGTCCCAGACAGACAGCTGCAGGTTAAAAGAGTTCCCAGCTGGGGGCTGGGAGTATCCTGGGGTGTAGACTTGTGTATAGGAGTTTAACTGGACAGAGGAAGCAAGAAAAAGGATGGTTACACACAATCCTCCCACATCTAGAGACAAATCATGAGATTCTCACCTCTTATTCTAGGAAAGATATAGGGCAAAAGTCCTGTCCTGAAAATGAGACTAAATCTCTCCCTCCCCACCCACAGACCTCACTTCTCATAAAACAAATCAAGACCAAACTTCAGAGAGTACATCTCAATGGAAAAAAAACACGAGTCAAAAATAGAAGTCACTGACCTGTCCGCTCTGCTTTCCGCGCTCCCAGGGGGTATTTCTCAGGAAGGTAAGGGTGTCAGGAACCCTGACGCTGTCATGAAGAGCAAGAAGGAAAAACTCAGAGAATTCAAAATCAGCTGGAAACTGCTGGAGGAGCTGCCAGACACAATCAAGGAAGAGGAGAAACACCGGAGCCTGAAAAGAGAGAAATTAAGAGGTTGGAAGGGATTATTGGGACCCGAAGAGGGGGGATGATGAGATGATAAGGGAATAGGGGGCACTATGGAGGTCGGGGAATGAAAATCTGAATTGAGGGTAGCAGGGGCTTGTGAGGCCTCGCTCATCAGGATCTTCATCTCAGCCTAACCTCGGGGCCCTTCTGACTGGATTCACCTCCAGTGAATTATACAAAATAATTTTCTCATTCTCTTACTTCTTTAGTAATATCCCCCCGATGCCATCCCAAATTGTTCTCACCTCTTCACTGGCCCCAGTTCCCCCAAGCCGAGTCAGGAAGGGATGTCCAGCTGCCACCCACTCTCGCTGCACTAGGGATTGGAAGCCAAACAGTGTTCGGGCTTCGGGGGCTGAAAGCAGCTGGACGAGTGAAGAGAGGAGGCCATTGAGATCACGATCACCGCGCTCTGGGTGATAAAGAGGAAGAAGGGACAAAGAAGAGGGGTCCAAGAAACTAGGGCAGAAGAGAATGAGAAGAGAAGTATGGCAATGAGAAGTGAGAGGCACAGAGGGGAAAGGTTTGGGGTAGGAAGGATTGAGAGAGCACATAGAAGTGAAGAAAAAACAAAGACCTTGAATGATTCACGTCCTAGACTCCACCCGGATAGAAATACCCAGTTTCACATGTAAGGGGCAGAATCATAATTCTCAAACCAGCTTCCACACTGCCCTTCCCACCCCAACCCCAGTCCCCATCCACTGATGGAAGGAAAGGAACAAAGGGGCTAAGACCATCCTAGTGTCAGGGACCACAAGGTGTGATGGGGTGGCAGAGAGAGCACTGAAGGATGAGAGTAGAGCTCGCAGGTAGTTCCCAGGAACAGGAGAGGAAGAAGCCTTATGGGTCTCCCTCCCTGAATGCAATCTGGTCAGGTGGGTAAAGAAAAGAGGCAAAGAATGGAATGGGCTTACCCAAGGAACTCACCTTGAAGTATTACAGAACGAACCCTGGATGTCACTAATACTGAAATGTCACTGGCCTTTCGAAGACAAGCCCTGGAGGAGCAGATGAGGAAGAGGGAGGAAAAATGATAAGCCTAGGGGAATGGAGTGATGGGTCATGGGATGGAATAAGGCCGACTCCAAATCCTACCCCTCTTTCTTCTAAAAAGCAGAAAATGGCAGTCTTTTTGGGAAGCTGAGGAGAAGAACTAAAGAAAGGCCATTTAGGAGCCCAAGTTAACAGAAGGTTGAAGAAGGTTGAATTATAAATGATGGCTAGAAGAAGCGAAGGAGTACCTGATATAGTCCAGCCATCGTGTTCCTTCCAGGGCTGAAAGCCATTTATCCTCAGCCACAGATGAATCTGATAGAGGGTAGAAAGATCAGAAGGGCAAAGAGATTAGAACTCAGGATTCAGGATTCAGGTTGATAGCCTGCTGGGTTAAGAATAGGAATGAAAAGTAATTGTAAATGGCCAGGATGGTTTTCTAAAATTAAACTGTGGTGATGGTTGTACAACATTGTAAATACAATAAAACTCACTGAATTGTATACTTCAGTGAAGGGTAAATTTTATGGTATGTACATTATGTCTCAATAAAGCTGTTTAAAAAAGAATAAATTGGGGTCAAGAAGACAGGAAATCAGTGAGTCTGTGGGAGAGGTGGGAGAGATGGGAGGTGAGTAGAAAACAGTCTCACTGGCCAGGCACGGTGACTCATGCCTATAATCCCAGCACTTTAGGAGGACGAGGTGGGTGGATCACCTGAGGACTTCGAGACCAGCCTAGTCTAACATGGGGAACATGGTGAAACCTCGTCTCTACTAAAAATACAAAAATTGCCGGGCATGGTGGCAGGCGCCTATAATCCCAGTTACTAGAGAGGCTGAGGCAGGAGAACCGCTTGAACGTGGGAGTTGGAGGTTGCAATGAGCCAAGATCGTGCCACTGCACTCCAGCCTGGGCGACAAAGGGAGACTCCGTCTCATCTGCCTCTTTTTTTTTT
>NW_012101354.1:2872716-2886355 GCF_000951045.1 Mandrillus leucophaeus | reverse complement strand
GATCCACCTGCCTCGGCCTCCCATAGTGCTGAGATTACAGGCGTGAGCCACCATGCCCAGCCAAGACTCCGTCTCAAGAAAAAAAAAGAAAAGAAAAGAAAAGAAAAGAAAAGAAAAGAAAACAAAAGAAAACAAAACAGGCTTATTGGACTAAAGAGCTATTCATCTACAGCAAGCAAAGGGTAAACCAGGTTAGGCTCAGCAGACCTAGGGGTGAGGGTGAGGGGTCAAAGGTTATTCTCACCAGGCAGGCAGAGGGCCCTCAGCCTCAGGTGGGCAAGTTGGACATCTGCAAGGCTGGGCAGCTCATCCATAGTGTCTACCAGGACAACATCTGAATGCCCAGCCTGGAGCATCGACTCCACTGCTCTGGAGGGGAGGGAGTCAGGAAATAAGAGAAGGAGTCTGCCCTGAGCACCTAACCCTTGATTCTTCTCATCAAGCCTCCCTCACCTGATATCCTCCTTGTTAGGGTCACTGGCTGTATAGAAGCCTCCACAGCGGAGAAGATCACTGCCCCCAGGGTGATGCCAGGACAAGCGCTTCACATGGGACAGAAGAGGGTCATTGTGGGAGAAACACCTAGCTCCACGCTACCCTTGCCCCCACACAGACCTCACAGAGGTTCCTCCCTCCACATTGTCCCTGGCCTCCCATGACCCTCTAATCCACAGCCATTACCCTAACCCTCACACTGACCGGTCCACGGCCCTGATGAAAGTGGCCAAATGCTCTCCTGACCTCACTGTCCAGAATTCGGTTAGGGACCCAGAAGTAACGGGGGAGGCTGTGAAATGAGAGTGGTATTACAGTTTGACTCAGTGACTTCATTACAACGTAAAGCTGTTATTACAAGGAAGCTGCTTCAGAGGGACCATTCCAAGGGATTTCAGGTTTAGGGATCTAGGAGGTAAGAGAAATAGCTTTGTGGGTGTCTAGGAGGCTGGAGTTTGTGGGAAGTCCTAGCTTTAGAGGATCAAGGAACTAAGGGAAGATTGAGAGAGCAGCAGGGTTGGGGTGCACTGGGGCATCACCTGGTGGCTACGTCGAACCTCTCGTTGACCGTGCTGACTCTCCAGCCTCTGGCTGCCTGCTTCTTCCGCTCAGTCTCCCAGTCTTCCGCTGTCTCCATGAGAGGAACTGGTGGTTTTCTGGAGCCAGAAGCCTGGCCTAGAACAGGAGTGAGACATAGAGGAGGAAGGAGAAAATCGGAGACAGCTTCTCGGCTCTTTGTCGTCAGCCATCCTCTGCTTTTTCAGATTCTTCCTTACCCTAAAGTACTCTCACTCACCAGCCTTGCTCAGGGTTATCCCCGAATACTGTTGGGCTGGATTGCTCTGAGCTCTGGCTTGGACAATGGCCATGGTCACCTGTGGAGGAGAGGACATTCCATCCTTTGGCTTAGGCTGAGTAAGTGAAAAGAAGGAAATGGAGCACATGTGTTGCTCCACTCTCTTTGCCAATAATAAAGAAGAACAGTGAAGAAAGTCCCTAGAGAAGGGGGCTTCCTCAGGTCATGGGGACTGGGGTCGGGAGAACAAATCTGGAACCACAGAATCCTAGAATGATGATTCTGGGAGGAATCCTGGTTTTTCAGAGGAGGAAACTCGCCCAGAGTCACACTGCTGGTAATTAATAGAGTAAGGCTAGAGCGCAGGCTCTTTACTCTCATCACACAATCATTTATCCCAGCCTTTTAGCCTTTCCTTGAGAGAAGCAGGGGGAATGATGAGAGGATCCCAGGGACTGGAGGAATCTTGGAAATTGTCAGTGAGAGGATCCCAAGGTTCTGAGATGAGGAGGAAGCCTCAGGTTAGGGGCCTCTTACCTGAAAAGCCTGAGGCTCTAGGCCTCCAGCCTCAAAACCAACTCTGAGTAGCCGGAAGTCTCGGCCATGAATCATAATCTCCTCAGGGATAAATTTAAGCAGGGACCCTGGACGGAGGAGCTGGACTCGGGACAAGCCGCTCACTGAAGTGAAGAGGTACAGAGCAGTGTAACCATGGATCAGGGTCCCTCCAGAAGGGACTCTTCCAGCCCATCCCACTCCATCCCTGCTGTTTTCTGAGAATATAGGGAGGATGAGGAGGAGGGAGTTCCAACACCCCCAGTGAACCCCTTCATCAAACCCCCCCAACTTACCAGCCTCTAATCGCCCAATGTTGACCAGGGCAAAATCATATTCACTGCTTAAGGGAGTGTCCTAGAGGAAGCATGTGACTGGGTAGACATCTGAAATGGCCCTCATTTTCCTACTCTGGCAGCCCCAACCCCTAGGGTGTAACTACCCTAGAGAGAGTTCCCACTGATTATCAATGACACATTCAAAAGACAGCCCTTAACCCATAATGTTTGTCTAAATCCTGCTAGACTCCCCTACCCATTTCCCACTAGCTGTCATTTTTGTTGCCCCAACCATCTCACCTCATTCTGCTGCCATCCACAGGGCTGGAAGGTGACCCTAAAGTTGGTACAGATCAGGGTTCCAGACAATTCGGGTTCCAGCCCCTTCCTCACCCCTGGGGCCCATGCTAGGATCTGCTCCCCTAAAGGGGAAGAAGGGAAGCCCCGTTATGACTATTCCCAGTGTTGCCCACACTTGGATACACCCACCCCTCTGAGAAAGGGAGATCTAAATAGGGAAGATTAAAATCCTCCCCAAAGCCCACTACAATGTAAGCTTATGAGGAGGAAAGATGTGTGTGTGTGTGTGTGTGTGTGTGTGTGTATATATATATATTTAAATTTCTGTAACTAGAACAGAGCCTAGAACAGGGCCTGGCACATAGCAGGCACTAACTATGTATTGAATAAGTAAATTTGAAAAGGGGTAACAGGGTCAAGGAAACAGAAGGAATGTCAAGGTCCAGCTCTCAGCCAGCTCTAGAGGCCGTTGGGGAGGACAGTGAGCCTCAGGCAGAAGTACTTTGAGCCAGGAGAGGAACACAGGGGTATCTTTGGTGAGGGCATGAAACGAGATTGGTATAGGATGAAATTTGGAAGAGTCTTTGGAGAGTGCTAGGGCATTATTACCTGGGAGGCATCTGGAGGCCAGGCAACTGCTAGGCTGATGACTCCTGGGCTCCGGCATCCTGCTTTCCTGGACAGACTTTGGTCCAGAGAGTTGAGGGGGGTCTAGAGTTAACCCCTAGGCTCCCCAACTCCCCAAAGGTAGCTGCCTTTAGAGGCCTACACTCACACTCTCGGGGGGAACTGAGATCAGTGTCTGTGGGGAGCTCCAGACCTACCAGGGCTGGCAGACAGTAAAGGGAGGAGCTGGTTAATGGATAATGAGACAACGAAATTGAGACTATGAAAAAGACAGACCAGGCTCCATCAGCAGAAGCTGATAGGACAGACACACCCTCCTCCTCCTCTAGAACCTTTGCTTCCCCCTTTTATCTCCACCTCATCCCCATTCTCACCCTCTTGCCGACACCCCCCCGCCAAATTCCTTCTCCTTACCCCCATCTCTGGCTCCTCCTTCTGGGGGGCAATGTTGAAACTCTGGCCCCGGCCCCCCCACCACATTTCTCTGGCTCCATCCGGGGACGGAGCAGTTAAGGGTGGGAAACCTCAAGGATGCTCACCCACCTCAGGGAGAGGCTGAGTCTTCTTGAGAAGAGGGCAGTTAGGGAGAGGGGTAGGGGGTTGGACACAAGGGAAAGGAGCATTTGAGGTGCACAGAGCAGAGTGTGGGGGTCCTTGGAAAGGTGTGTCCAGCCCAGCCTGAGAAGTCTCCTCGGAAACTTCAGTCGACTCTGGAGAGGGCGGGAGAGATGCCCAGCCCCTTAAAGGAGAATACACACAATTCTGGAAAAGTGGAGAGGAAACGGTGGAATCTGAGACGGACGGGTTGGGGAGAAATGGGGACTGAAAGAAAAATATCGACTCTCTTCTTTACCCCAATCCCAGGCCCTGTTCTCTTCCTGTTCATGAGTACTGGGGACTGTTTGAAGGGAGCAGCTCTATTGATTATGCAGCTGGAATCATTTGGGCTACCTCTCTGGAGTGTCTCAGTGATGACTTCCCTTGGAAGCTCAGTTCTTTTGTCTTCTCAAAGGGGTTTGGGGCAGGGAGAGGGGTAGGAATGTGAAAGTGGTTCAAGCCTCCTTGTCCCCTCTTCCAGAAGAAAATGAAAATTAGACCTGGGGGGAATTAGGTGGGGAAGCAGGGAAACTGGTTAAAGTGGTTTTGCATGTCTTTCTCTAGAGGGCATGACACAGACATCATGTGAAGAGTGCAGTGGAGAAGTATAAAAAGAGATGGAAATGTGTCCAAGATGCAGGCACAAGTACAAGTATGCTTGTGTGCAAGTCTTGTGGATGCGGGTGGGACAAAAAGATCTTACCAGTTAATCTTGCCCATCACGTAGATACACAACCAATTGGTGCCCATTCCCGTATGTGACTCCACCCCTCCAACCCAGACACCAGATCTCCAAATGAATGATTCATGTTCAGGGCTTTCACAGGTGAGGGCTGGAAACCTCTCTTCAGCTCAACAGTCCATCCCCCGTCCCTCCCATCTGCAACCCAAGAAGCAAAGATGGGTAAGAAAAGCTGGGAACAAGGAGAGAAGTCAAGGAGCTGCAGCTCCTTTAAAGGAGGGGGACTTCGGGACAGCAAAGCAAAAATCTTTATTTAGACATGAAAAAGACAGAAAAAAAATACAAAATAAGAGTTAATGAGCTGCTGTTTTATTGCTTTTGAATCTACAGAGGCAGCAATCCTTAGGTGGGGGCACCAGTTTTCCAAAGTGACATTCAATTTTTCCCTCCCCCAGTACACCACCCTTCTGGCCTCAGCTTTCAGTTTCCTGTCTTGGCTGCAACTGTGGAAATAGTGAAGATATTGTGAGACAGGAAGTCAGTCTGCAACAAAGAGGTATACACCTGCTAGGAAGGTGGCCCAGAAGCCTGATTCTAGAAGTCCTAAAGGCTACAGAGCATCACCACCCCACCTCCCCCTAATGCATTCCATGGGCCTCAACCTCTTGGGGGAAGAAAATACTTCCCAAAGTCTGTTGTAAAAAGAAAATAGGGGCTGGGCGCAGTGGCTCACACCTGTAATCCCAAGCACTTTAGAAAGCCAAGGCAGGCGGATCACTTGAGGTCAGGAGTTCAGGACCACCTGGCCAACATGGTGAAACCCCATCTCTACTGAAAACACAAAAATTAGCCAGGTGTGGTGGCTCACACCTATAATCCCAGCTACTTGGGAGGCTGAGGCAGGAGAATCGCTTGAACCCAGGAAGCAGAGGTTGCAATGAGCCAAGATCTCATGACTACACTCCAGCCTGGGCAACAGAGCAATACTCCATCTCAAAAAAAAAAGCATAGGAAGAGGTGTGTACCTAACTTTTAAATCCCATTATCCACTTTCCTTCTCACCACCATCCTTTATTCAACAGCCTCATTCTATTATTTAGCACTTTGAGGTGTGGAGACAGTGGAGGAACACGGAGGAAAAAATATCGGGCAAGGGAGTGTGGGGGCGGTGGCTCATGCCTGTAATCCTAGCACTTTGGAAGGCTGAGGTGGGTGGATCACCTGAGGTCAGGAATTCGAGACCAGCCTGGCCAACATGGTGAATTCCGACTCTACTTAAAAAAAAAGAAAAAAGAAAAAAAAAAAAGGCCGGGCGCGGTGGCTCATGCCTGTAATCCCAGCACTTTGGGAGGCCGAGACGGGCGGATCACGAGGTCAGGAGATCGAGACCATCCTGGCTAACACGGGGTAAACCCCGTCTCTACTAAAAAAATACAAAAAACTAGCCAGGCGAGGTGGCGGGCGCCTGTAGTCCCAGCTACTCGGGAGGCTGAGGCAGGAGAATGACGTGAACCCGGGAGGCGGAGCTTGCAGTGAGCTGAGATCTTGCCACTGCACTCCAGCCTGGGCGACAGAGTGAGACTCCGTCTCAAAAAAAAAGAAAAAAGAAAAAGAAAAAAAACATTAGCCAGGCGTGGTGGTGGGTGCCTGTAATCCCAGCTACTTGGGAGGCTGAGGAGGCAGGAGAATCGCTTGAACCCAGGAGACAAAGGTTGCAGTGAGCCGGGATCGCGCCATTGCACTCCATCCTGGGCGACAAGATCGAAACTCTGTCTCAAAAAAAAAAAAAAAAAAAAAAAAAGGTGAGGGGTCGGGGGAAATTAGGAGAAAAAAATTGGGAGATTTGGATCAATACTTAACCAGGAATGGAGTGGGCAGGAGCTGAGGGTTAAGGCTGCCTCTCCCCATCCCACACACCCCCAGCAGAAGTACTAGATGAAGACCAGGGTGGAGAGGCAAGGGGCTATGTCAGATTTTTCCATTTTCAGAATCCTGGTCTGGCTGCAGGTTTGTGCCAGGAGTAAAGGCTGCTGGGAGGGGCAGCCGGAGGAGGGAGGTGGAGCTGAGTGACTCACAAGATGAGTCACAGATCCAGTTATAAGCACAGAAAGAGGCCAAGGTCCTTCCCACCCCCATTCCTCTTAACTGCTACCAGCCAGCTTCTGTTGCTCTTTTCTACTGCCCCTTACCCACTTGGCCAATGCAGGAGGTGGCACGGAGAAGGTCTACATGGGGACATCGTAATATTTTGTTACCCAACCAACATATGGGGGCAAAATACCCTGTGATTTGCAGACAGGGTGTCTGCAAAGTAAAAAAGACAGAATGCCTGCATGACTCATCCAAATCTATAGTTGAAAGACCTGGAGGGAAAGAAGGAAATTAGAAAAATCTGGAGTGCAGGTGATTCCAGGCCGGGAAGGGGCTTCTAATTCTGTCTTCTCACCTGTGGCTGTATGTCTGGGGCACTGACTCATTGGAGAAGGAAGACACAGAGGCCGGGCACGGTGGCTCATGCCTGTAATCCCAGCACTTTGGGAGGCCAAGGCTGGCGGATCACCTGAAGTCAGGAGTTCAAGACCAGCCTAGTCAATATGGTGAAACCCCGTCTCTACTAAAATACAAAAATTAGCTGTGCATGATTGCGGGTGCCTGTAATCCCAGCTACTTGGGAGGCTGAGATGGGAGAATCGCTTGAACCCAGGAGACGGTGGTTGGAGTGAGCCGAGATCGCACCACTGCACTCCAGCCTAGGCAGCTGAGGGAGACTCTGTCTCAAAAAAAAAAAAAAGAAAAGAAAAAAGAAAGAAGACTCAGAGTCCAGAGGTGTCTGAGTAATTCAGAGACAATCATCTCAGAAATACTCTTTACTGAGGGAAAAAAAAAAAAAAAGTGACTGGAACCTTGGACACGTGGCTAAAAGGAGTAAGAATGGCAAAAGCTAGGTTCTCAGAACACATTCAAAACCAGTCTCCTTCTTTTGGGCTCAGTATCCCCCTGCAGATATACAACATGAAGTCACTGCTAATTCTTGTTTGTCTGTGGGCCTCAGTTTTGCTTGATAGAAAAAAAAAAAAAAAAAAAAAGCTGAGCTAATAGATGCAAGGTACTTCCCTTCCATGGCCCTCTACAGCACTGAGTTTAACACCATCCCCACTCCTTAAAAAGACTGAATCTTTAAAAAAATCTTTGGATATAATCTTTTTATTTTGTTGATAAAAACCAGTATGGAGGAAAGACTTCTGGTTAAATCTTGTAACTTTCAATAAATGCAGCATAGGTTAAGGAAGATGCAGAAGCCTAACCTACAGTAATACTTACTCCACTGGAGATGGGGCAGAGAGCATAGCAGGGAGGGAGTAGCACTGTCTAACATCAAAAAGGGAAAAACAAGAACCCTGAAAATCTCCCCTCTCCATTAAAAACTTCAGTAGGTACCCCAGTTGCCCTGGATTAAAGGAACTAAGTGCACTTAAATGTAAGCCTGAGAGATATATCATCCCTCACTTGGGGTTAAAGGGTCTACCTTCCCCCTTCACTCACACACCCCTCCTTAACTAAGCAATTTTTCTGCCCATTTCCAGTGCAGGCCATATGTCCCTTCTTTCCTTCTCTCTAACCCAGTAACGACATGGGCTTGCCTCTTCTATTCCTCATCCTCCCAAAATACCACAAACCAAGCTGAATCTATATTAATTTCCCAGGCATTATTCCTTCACCTCCCCCCATCCCACCAAGTCCCTCCCCAAAAGAATGAAGCAAAACAAACTTCACTATCTCCTATAAAAAATATCCATTGTCTCAGGGTCTCTCATCCTTAGAATGGAGAGGTTTTTCAATGCCTCAATAAATAGTTACCTTCCCAAATAAAAAAAATAATTTATTTCTTAATAAAAAGCTATAAGGCCTAAAGCCCCATTTTACCATATTCACCCCACACCACCCCTCAAAATTTCCATCTTTTTTTATTTGAAAATAAGGCAAAAGGAATTGGGATTGGCTAACTTATAAATAAAAACAAACATGATACAAGGTTTTTTGTTCATTTGTCCTCAGTTGTTAAAAACAAAAGTATTAACTAGAATCTAACAACAGATCAAATCCAAACACAGCAGTCCAGTGGAGAATCAAACTTTTCCGGCTTTATTCTCTGGGAAAACCCCTGGTCTGTTTTCATTCCTATTGGTCCAGGCCAGCATCCTATGACATGAAGGCCTACATTAGGAAAGCTAGGTGAGCTGTGCAAATTCAGGGTGTCTGAGCCACCTGTTGTTGTTTGGTGTGTGATGGGGGTGGAGGCGCACACCGTGGTGTTCTCACTAGTGTTGTTCAAATCACAGAAACAGGGACGTAGCTAGGGTGAGGTGAGTAAAGCACTCACCTTGGACACAAAATTTAACGAGTGCCCAAAAACCCAATAACCAAGATAAATGCTATTTTAATGCAGCATTTTTTAAAAATCACAATTAATGTAAAAAAATCTATGATGGACAATGTATTAAAATTTAAATTAAAATGATTCATCCCTATACTTACTCAATTCAGTCCCACTTCCCTCCTCCTAATCTCAGTCCTGTCAGATCCTGTAAGATTTCACTATTTTACTCAACATAAATTTTTTGCACTAATTTTTTAAATACTGCATTTTTAAAAGTATCTTGATTAATTAGTTTTATAGTAACCCTTAAATTTTGCACCTTAGGGGAGTGCTCATCTCATACCAGGTTCCAGACCTGCTTAGACATATACACATCCCTTCCTTTGGAATCTCACTGCTTCCTTAAAACAAATCTATTTTCAAAGAAAAAACCCTAAGAATTAATAGTCATAGGAAATTATTAAATCAGATTTGGAAAATAGGTGATTTCTGAGTTTGTTGAGGAGAAAATAACCTTTCTAAACCGTGAGCATTTCCAATGAGGACAATCTTGACTGGCTACCGAGGAGGAAAACACACACACATATATGTACGCACACATGCGCATGCATGTATGCACAACTGCTTTAGATCAAATGTGGGGATTACGTCCCATGGGATAGGTTATGAGTACATACCTCAAAAGAGAAATCCAAACACAGAAAAACAGCCCCAGTTAATACTCTGGACACATAAGTACACTTATTCTCCTTCTTCACATCCACCCGGGAGTGTATACAATTGCATAGTTGACTTTTTTTTCCCGGAAAATAATATAAAGAAAAAGGAAAATTGGCCCAGGATAGGTCTTCTGGTTTAAAGCTCTTAGAAATGGCTCTGGCCAGAGCATAGGCTGTTTAGACTTGTGCTTTGTGCAAAATGTGAAGGAGCTCCCCCTCCTGTGTCCACATCTCCACTCCCAGCCCCTAGAGAACAGGGATGGGTCAGGGAAAGGGAGAAATCTAAAGACAGATCAGCTCATTGGGAGTCATCTGTGCTCTGTGGTTATAGTTCACTAAAATATATTTCTCTAACTACCTTTTTATAAATTGCCCCTATATATTTCAACATCAGTCCTAATATCAAAAATATCTCTTCTTATAAAGTATTTTTAATTATTTTAATAAACTAACCACAGATTAAGGTCAGCTATGGCTTAACAAAAGAAGCCGGGATGTTAAGTTCATTCTCCAAAAGTAGAGCAAAGGGAGAAAGAACCACTTAAGTAGGAGGAAAAAAATCATTTCTTAAATGTTTTTGCTTGCTGGGGTCTTTTCCTTAAAAAAAAAGTCAATAAAATAAGTTGCTTTCTACAGAAATGCAGCAGCCATAAAGGATTGTAGTGCTCTACTTAGGTTTTTGGTTTTGTTTGAAATAGTCTGGCTAAAATGTCTGTCCTCCCACCCCTCCCAAGGTGCGCTCAAACCCCAATGTATGGTTATTGCCGTGGTTAAAAAATAGATCAGTTCTGTCCCAATTCACCTGGAGAAAATGCAACACGCACGACTGCTATTCTCACCACGCTCTTCCCTTTCCCACTGGGAACTTAAACAAATACAATTAAAGACTTAGATGAGGAAAAGATAGGGGGTAATCAGCAATCTCTTTTCAACTCTTCTCAAACTGTAACAGGTGACAGATGACTGCTTGGAAGGAAATAAAGCTTAAGAGGAAAACGATTTCCCTTTAAGTTCCTCCCTTTCCCATCTAAACAAACGGATTTAAACTACCCCCACCTCCTAACAGGCACCCATGAGGACACATTACTGCCTTGTCTTTCCAGATCCTTCAAGGAGAAGAATTTATCCAACCTTAATTTCTATCTTAATTCAAATCAATAGCAAATATGTCCAATTTCCCACTTCCCCTCCACACCTCTCACTCCACCACCATGTGCTTTTTCCCAACCTAAAGAACTTTGGTTTTCTTTTATTGACTGAGAACCTCCTTTGCCCATTCCTCCCCAAGACTTCTGCCCACCTCCCACCCCCACACACCAAACCTTCCCCTGCTACTTTCTCTTAGGTCCTTGGATGGGACCCAGGAGGTTGTAAGACAGAATCGCCATCTTTCCCCCTTGTACCTCAGTCTCATCAAGTCAAGCTCTGCAGGGGAATAGTACAGCCCCTGGGGCGCCATCCAGCCCCGACCTGCTCTTGCCAGCCTGGCAGCACGCCTGTGCGCACACACTTAAAAGTTTCCAGGCAGGCTCCCACAAACATTACTGCATTTGCCCCGTCAACATGGGGACTGTGTTCTTGATGAGCCAATTAGTTGAGCTTAACTTTGTTTAGCCTCCTTGCCCTTCAATGTTCCACCCGTTCAGAACCTGTGCACCAGGAGCTCCCCATCCGGTTCCCGCTCCCTCCTCCTCAGTTCTTCCCTGTAACAACAGGAACAGAAGTTGTTTGTCTCAGGGTGTCCATAGAAGCTGCAGTTCGGTTGTTTGCATTTGGTCTGGGTTGGGGGAAGCCCCCGGAGACCTCCAGCCCATCCATCTGGCTCAGGGGGCTCTCTGTAGCCATTGCTATAGGAATTGGCCACTCGGTAGGGGGGTGGTAACAATGTACCCCTGTGAACTCCATCCTTAGAGTGGCTGCCTGGCTCCAGAGAAGGGATGCTGTCCTGATGGGGGTAGGGTCGCCCAGGAGGGCACTGTCTGGGGAAGGTGGCATATGGTGGTAGGCCCCCGACACATGGACCTCCTGCCAATTGCCTCCGGGGTTCCTGGCAGTGGACTCCACCCCCAGAAGGCCGAGGGATAGTAAAGCCCCCAGGGTAGCCAGTAGAAAATGCCATTGCCTTGGACTCTGCTGGGGGACCGGTCGGCTGCTCTTCCCTAGCATCTGGCTCTGGCTTTTTGGCTGGAGGAGGGCCACCCCCTATTCCTCCATTCATGATCTTCCTCTCTGCCTCCTTCTGCTTCTGTTCTGCCAGGAATCTCTCCTCAGCATCAGAAAGGTAGCGCTGGATCATCTCCTCCTGATACTGGTGACGATGACCCATCTTCAGGGTTCCAACAAAAATAAACTTCCCCTCCCCTTGCATGGCAGTCCTCAGAATGCTCAGGCTCTGCATCACCTCCTGGCTATACTTGCTCCCTCCGTTACCAATAGACTCAGCTGGGGGCTTCTCAGACACAGGCCCATCCCCAGCTGCCTCCTCCTTGCCACCCTTCCAGCTCTTCAGTGCATTTTTCTTCTTCTTCTCCAGTGTCTCAGTGCCGCTGCTTCCCCCCGACCCTGTCCCCACCCCTCCAGGCTTCGACCCCTTGCTGTGCATCAGGCCCCCCATGTTCTTCTTGAGCTTGCTGCCCAAGGTTTTGCCAAAGCTGCCCAGTTTGTTAGCTACAGAATCTGCTCTCTTCTTTTCCTTCTCCCGATCTCGCTTTGACTTCTCCTTCCGCCGGCCGCCCTCGTTGCTGGTGGAACTGCTGCCAACTGACTCCTTGTCTGAGTCTCCAGACTCAGGAGTGGACCGGGGCTCATCTCCAGCTGAGGCAGTGGGGGACTCAGGCTGGGCCAGAGGAGCCTGGAAGAGACAAGAACACTGTTGACAGTTATCCCAGCAGCCCGGGATGGGGGAATCCCCCAGGGACTCTAGCCCATCCATCTGGCTAAGGGAGCTCCCTGCAGTCATGGCTATAGAAATTAGCCAGGTAGAAGAAGGGTGGACACCTATGAACTCCGTCCTTTGTGTGACTGCCTAGTGACTGCCTTGCTCCAGAGAAGGGCTGCTGTCATGATGAGGGAAGGGTCACCTAGGATGGCACTGTCCTTCCTGGGTTCCAGTCAGTCAGCTTTCTCCCCCACTGCAATCTGACTCCCTTCTGTAATAAGGAGATAGTAGAATGAAGCCTTTCTGTTCATTTAGAACAACGAGCAACCATATGATATGTGGCTTCTGGGTGAGAGGCCCAGGCACTAGAATGTTCTTCATTATAAATTTCTCTATGCCAAATTCTGCTCAAAACTAATCTCAAGAAAGTCTTGACTAATCAAAACTAACCAAGTCTAGCCACTTTGTATCCCCTCAACTTTTATACATTCCGCATTGGGGTTCATCAATTTGCCCTTACTCCTGTGCTCCTGTTCTAACTCAGAGCCCACTGAATTATGAGCTCTTTAAGCTACTCCGTCTCCTAGTGCCCAAAACAGAGGTCTATCTACAGAAGACTTAGGACAAAATAATGATCATCTCAAGTTCAACAAAGAGTCCTGAAAACCTTTCTTAAAGAATATGTTAAGCCAGGCGTGGTGACTCATGCCTGTAATCCCAGCACTTTCGGAGGCCGAGGTGGGCGGATCACCTAAGGTCGGGAGTTCCAGACCAGCCTGGCCAACATGGAGAAACCCTGTCTCCACTAAAAATACAAAATTAGCCGGACATGGTGGTGCATGTCTGTAATCCCAGCTACTCAGGAGGCTGACACTGGAGAATCGCTTGAACCCAGGAGGCGGAAGTTGCAGTGAGCTGAGATCGCACCACTGTACTCCAGCCTGGGCAACAAGAGCGAAACTTCATCTCAAAGAAAAAAATACAAAAATTAGCCGGGCATGATGGCGGGCACCTGTAATCTCAGCTACTCGGGAGGCTGAGGCAGGAGAATCGCTTGAACCCAGGAGGTGGAGGTTGCAGTGAGCCGAGATCGTGTCACTGCACTCCAGCCTGGGCGACAAGAGCAAGACTCCATCTCAAAAAATATATATATGTTTCAGTATCAGACAACAGAGCCTGGCTGGAGAGGAGATGTGGAAAACAGGAGACTAACGGTTTTAAAAAAGCAGGAAAGGGCCGGGTGCGGTGGCTCATGCCTGTAATCCCAGAACTTTGGGAGGCCAAGGTGGGTGGATCACCTGAGGTCAGGAGTTCGAGACCAGCCTGGCCAACAT
>NW_012101354.1:2867480-2872271 GCF_000951045.1 Mandrillus leucophaeus | reverse complement strand
AGGCCAGGCGCGGTGGCTCACGCCTGTAATCCCAGCACTGCGGGAGGCCAAGGCAGGCAGATCATCTGAGGTCAGGCATTCAAGACCAGCCTGGCCAAGATGGCGAAACCTGCCCTCTACTAAAAATACACAAATTAGCTGGACTTGGTGACGCATGCCTGTAATCCCAGCTACTCAGGAGGCTGAGGCAGGAGAATCGCTTGAACCCAGGAGGCGGAGGTTGCAATGAGCCAAGATTGTGCCGTTGCACTCTAGCCTGGGCGACAGAGCAAGACTCCATCTCAAAAAATATAAATAAATAAAAAATACAATAAAAACAGGAAAAAGTGTCTTTGGAACTTATTTGACATCTTCTAGTTACTTCTAACCTTGAATTGTAAGCCACCACTCAGAATAGATTCAGAAGGAAACCATCTCAGATCTCCTTGTTCTGTCACTGAAAATGAAATGCAGACACACCAGGGTAGATATGGGAGAAGTCTTCACCTGTGCATCAGAGGACAGTGGGATCCACTTCACATTCATGTAGCTATGCAGCAGATGCAATTTGACCTCTAGGGACAGAATTACACTATGAAAAAGAGAAAAAAAAATTCACTGTGACCTTTCAAAAGCAAAGCAATTTGATATAGTTGGGAGAAAGGGTGGGAGAGGGCTACATGGCTTAGGACTCAAATAGGGTTGGGTTTGAACTATTTCTCCACTAATTAATAAGCTTTATGACCTTAAGCAAGTCACTTCAACCTCCCTGAAACTCAGTTGCAGCTAAGAATGGGTATAGATAATATCTATCTTGCAGGGTTGTTGTAAAGATTAAAATAGTGTTTGGAAAGAGCCCAACACAGTGTCTGGAAAATGGAAAATACTAGACAGTAGCCATTATTATTGTTGTTGTTGTAAATATTATTTAGAAGGAGCTTTTGATAATTAGGTGAGAGGTTATTTTTAAAAAGTCATAAACTCTGGATTTTAAAATCAAACTCTCTTAGCTGGGACCCAGTGGCAGGAGCCCAGAGAGGAAAGCGCTGGGTAAGTACTAAGGGAGGAGCTTTTGCATTCATACACTCTCCATCAGGAAGTTGATGGAGGAGGCAGAAGGAAAGCTTAACAAGCCATAGGGAGGTAGAGTGGGGGCTGAGAGGGTAGGGAACATATTTATCTTGCTATTAGTTTAAATTCCAGAAGGGCAAAAACTCAGAGCAGACTATTTTGATCACTTATTTATTTATTTATTTATTTAGGATGGAGTTTCGCTCTTGTTGCCCATACTGGAGTGTAATGGCACCATCTCAGCTCACCGCAACCTCTGCCTCCTGGGTTCAAGTGATTCTCCTGCGTCAGCCTCCCAAGTAGCTGGGATTATAGACATGCGCCACCACGCCTCGCTAATTTTGTATTTTTAGTAGAGACGAGGTTTCTCCATGTTGACCAGGCTGGTCTCAAACTCCCGACCTCAGGTGATTCGCCCGCCTCAGCCTCCCAACATGCTGGGATTACAGGCATGAGCCACCGCGTCCAGCCTTGATCAACTCTTTAAAACTCCTCTCACTTGGGCTAAGATAAGTGATTTGATTCTCCTGATTTTCTTTCTTTCTTTCTTTCTTTTTTTTGAGACAGAGTCTCACTCTCACCCAGGTTGGAGTGCAGTGGCACGATGTCGGCTCACTGCAACCTCCAGCTCCCGAGTTCAAGTGATTCTGCTACCTCAGCCTCCCAAGTAGCCGGGACTACAGGTGCACGCTACCACACCCAGTTAACTTTTTTATTTTTAGTAGAAATGAGGTTTCACCATATTGACCAGGCTGGTCTTGAACTCCTGACCTCGTGATCCACCCACCTCGGCCTCCCAAAGTGCTGGGATTACAGGCATAAGCCACCACGCCCGGCCTTATTATCCTGATTTTCTGATTACTCTTTTAGGAATAAATCAGTACATGAACACTTTTCCTATTGTAAGAAAAGAACAAGTTGAGATGCTAGGATTCCCATCTCTTTCAGAGGGAGAAAAAGCAGCTACACCATGAAAGAGTCCTGGTGCCCAACCTGTCCTCTACCTCCCCATCTTCACAAAACTCGCCTTAGCTTGTGACCGTCTTGCCTGAGCTGAGGAAAAATCCCGGGGAGATGGATGCTGCATGTGGAAGAAATCCCAGCTACAAAGTAGATGAAAAGACTAGGCCTGGCTTACCTGGCCAATCGGACATTGTCATTATCATCTTTGCCCCACTCCCATCCTTTTCCAGGGTCCACAGCAAAGTGCAAGGGCAGCAGCTTATACTCTGAATCTGTAAGTGGGATCACAGCTGGGGAGGAAGAAACATATCATTAAGGAATTTCCTTGAGAGAGAAAGGCAACTGAACACAGACTTACTTCACTAAAATCATACTAAGATCTTTAATTGTAGTCACTTCTCAGTTCTTACATGTGAATTAGCCCAGCATTAAAACTAATTGGCTAGTTTTCCCGCTACCACACAGCACATGTTTTAGGCCACAAATCTCCCTGAGTCCCCACCAGTCAGTTAACTAACTCTCACGATGTTCTTTCCAGTTAATGTATATTCAGATAATTTAGTCATAATTTAACACAAATTAGAAAAGCATCATTTAGAAGCTCTTACCACCTTAATCATAAGCCTTTACTCCAGAAGTGGGAATATAGGTCTTGCTTTACTCCCAAACCCCCACTTTTTTTTTTTTTTAATTTGAAAACTCTGGCATAACTTAACAAAACAGTATCAACATGTGCTGTCTGGGCTTGCATGTCACTTAATTCTTTCCTCCTACATTAGATCTCATTCAAGTTTTTCAAGTAAAAATAATGCAGACCAAAAGACATGTCATTCAGCACCTTGTTCCTTGGTATTCTCCTTCTGCTCCATGGACACGAGTGCAGAAAAGTGGGCCTGATCATATGCGAGCACCAGAGGGGAGCGGTGACATTGGCTGGCTGGGACCTCCAAAGGCAGATAGATTCCTCCAAAGGGAATAGGGGCAAATGCTGCAGGAAGCCATGAAGATTATTATGAAGGCTATGTTTCTGCCTAGTGGACAATCCCTTCATCCCATTCTGCCAACTGAGCCCCTGCTTTCATTCCAACATGTTTAATAATTCTTTCCTAAGAAGCCCTGTCAACTAATCCCAACTGCTTTACTCAGAATCTCTTGAGAATTTTGCACTATTCTAATTGATAACTTGCTTTTTCCCCAAGGGTCTATATATCCCCTTTCCTGCCTTCCTTCCAATGCTTAGCCTAAGGCTCTGCAAAAGGGGGTGCTCAGGATGGAGTGAGGACTGACTGGCTGACTCACCTTCCCCTCCGGAGTCCCTCAGCATGGTGTCTGCCACGACGACTATGGGCCTCCTAAGCACATGAGCAAGGACAAAGACGTGAAACTCTTCAAGGCTCTCATATACAGGCTCCTCAGAACTCTCCACCCTGGAACGGCGGGAGGGGAAGAGAGTGGAAGGGGTGCGGTAAAAATGAGAGAGTAGAAACAGGAGACCCTGAAGACCAGTTCTGCAGAAAGGGAAAAGAAGAATGCCCTTTCCTGGTTTTCCAATCTTAAGGCTGCCACTGATGTAGCTGATTATTTTATGCTACCATAGCTGTTTCTACTTCCTTTTCACATATGGGGAAATCCAAGAAAAGAGATTTGAAGTCTCTGGGGTTAAAGCAGTGTTAGGAATTTGGAGGTAATCCCTATCTCTTAATATTCCTCCTGTTCAATAGCCTCTCTCCATTCTCTTTATCCAGTAGCTCAATACACAACTGCATAGCTTCATCCTACTTACTTCATATACTACAACCACCCACACATCACACTCATGTCTTATAAAAACGACCAAACACAATTCCTTTCCTATGTTCCTTCACTTAAAGAACAGCCTCACCATCTATCCAATAGCCCAATCAGAAATCTGTGGAATATTTACTGTGCTTTTATCTCTCACCTTCCAGTAATCACGTGGTTTCACCAATCCCATTTCCTGTGTGTTTCTTTTATCTGTCTCCCATGGCCTATCTTCAGTCTACCTCACTGTTCACATCCATGGCCCTTTCCTGGATTACTACAACTGCCTCTTATCTCACTCCTTTCCACTTCATTAACCAGTGGAGTCAGTGTGTTCAAATATGGAGGGACAAATTTGCTCCTGTCATTCACATACTCAATATTCAATGGCTTCCACCCCCTAAAGCAATTTTATTCAATACTGGATGCTTATTACAAACAAAGATTTCTGGGCCTTACCTCTGTCCAACTCAACTGGACTTTTCTGGGGTGGAGGTCCAGAAATTAGCATTTTAAATAACTCTCCCAGATTATTCTTATGTACAACCAAATCTGGATAGGTTATAATTTTTAACCATTATGGAAAATTTCAAAATTTTAAACACATTCAATACTAGAAATGATAGTATACTAAACACTCATGCATCCATCACCCAGCTTTAACAATTATAAACACATGGTCAACCTTTTTTTTTCCTTTAAAGAGAAAGTTTACTACAGCATATTACAGGCTTGTGTCAGTACTAAATGGATCAATAAACAGATTCTAGGCTGCACTTTCAGGAATGCACCCAAAGCTACTCCTCAGATCTAGGGTAGCATGGGAACTGCTTGCTGCTCCTGCACATTTTTTTTTTTAATACTTTGAGTTCTAGGGTACATGTGCACAATGTGCAGGTTTGTTTTACATGTCTACATGTGCCATGTTGGTGTGCTGCACCCATTAACTTGTCATTTACATTAGGTATATCTCCTAATGCTATCCCTCCCCCCTCC
>NW_012101354.1:2861481-2863776 GCF_000951045.1 Mandrillus leucophaeus | reverse complement strand
CTTTCCATGTTTAGTGCTTCCTTCAGGAGCTCTTGTAAGTCAGGCCTGGTGGTGACAAAATTTCTCCTCATTTGCTTGTCTGTAAAGGATTTTATTTCTCATTCACTTATGAAGCTTATTTGGCTGGATATGAAATTCTGGGTTGAAAATTCTTTTCTTTAAGAATGTTGAATATTGGCTGCCACTCTCTTCTGGCTTGTAGCGTTTCTGCTGAGAGATCTGCTGTTAGTCTGATGGGCTTCCCTTTGTGGGTAACCCGACCTTTCTCTCTGACTGCCCTTAACATTTTCTCCTTCATTTGTATTTTGGTGAATCTGACAATTATGTATCTTGGAGTTGCTCTTCTCAAGGAGTATCTTTGTGGTGTTCTCTGTATTTCCTGAATTTGAACGTTGGCCTGCCTTGCTAAGTTGGGGAAGTTCTCCTGAATAATATCCTGAAGAGTGTTTTCCAGCTTGGTTCCATTCTCCTCGTCATTTTCAGGTACACCTATCAGACACAGATTTGGTCTTTTCACATAGTCCTATATTTCTTGGAGGCTTTATTCGTTTCTTTTTACTGTTTTTTCTCTGAACTTCTCGCTTCATTTCATTCATTTGATCTTCAATCACTGATACCCTTTCTTCCACTTGATCGAATTGGCTACTAAAGCTTGTGCATGCGTCGCATAGTTCTCGTGCCATGGTTTTCAGCTCCATCAGGTCATTTAAAGTCTTCTCTATGTTGTTTATTCTAGTTAGTCATTTGTCTAATCTTTTTTCAAGGTTTTTAGCTTCTTTGTGATGGGTTCGAACATCCTCCTTTAGCTCAGAGTTTGTTATTACCAATCGTCTGAAGCCTTCTCTCAACCTGTCAAAGTCATTCTCCGTCCAGCTTTTTTCTGTTGCTGGAGAGGAGCTGCGTTACTTTGGAGGAGAAGAGGCACTCTGATTTTTAGAATTTTCAGCTTTTCTGCTCTGGTTTCTCCCCATCTTTGTGGTTTTATCTACCTTTGGTCTTTGATGATGGTGATGTACAGATGGGGTTTTGGTGTGGATGTCCTTTCTGTTTGTTAGTTTTCCTTCTAACAGTCAGGACCCTCAGCTGCAGGTCTGTTGGAGTTTGCTGGAGGTCCACTCCAGACCCTGTTTGCCTGGGTATCACCAGTGGAGGCTGCAGAACAGCAAATATTGCAGAACAGTAAATGTTCCTGCCTGATCCTTCCTCTGGAAGCTTCGTCTCACAGCGGCACCCAGCTGTATGAGATGTTAGTTGGCCCCTGCTGGGAGGTGTCTCCCAGTTAGGCTACTCGGGGGTCAGGGACCCACTTGAGGAGGGAGTCTGTCCGTTCTCAGATCTCGAACTCCGTGCTGGAAGAACCACTACTCTCTTCAAAGCTGTCAGACAGGGACGTTTAAGTCTGCAGAAGTTTCTGCTGCCTTTTGTTCAGCTATGCCCTGCCCACAGAAGTGGAGTCTACAGAGGCAGGCAGGCCTCCTTGAGCTGCGGTGGGCTCCCCCCAGTTCGAGCTTCCCAGTCGTCGCTTTTTTTACCCACTCATGCCTCAGTAATGGCGGACGCCCCTCCCCCAACCTCGCTGCCACCTTGCAGTTCAATCTCAGACTGCTGTGCTAGCAGTAAGCAAGGTTCCACGGGCGTGGGACCCTCCAAGCCAGGCGCGGGATATAATCTCCTGGTGTGCCATTTGCTAAGACGGTTGGAAAAGCGCACTATTAGGGTGGGAGTGTCCCAATTTTCCGGGTACCGTCTGTCACGGCTTCCCTTGGCTAGGAAAGGGAATTCGCCAACCCCTTGCACTTCCCAGGTGAGGTGATGCCCCGCCCTGCTTCAGCTCACACTCCATGGGCTACACCCACTGTCCGACAAGCCCCAGTGAGATGAACCCGGTACCTCAGTTGGAAATGCAGAAATCATCCCTCTTCTGCCACTCAAGCTGGGAGCTGTAGATTGGAGCTGTTGCTATTCAGCCATCTTCAACACATGGTCAACCTTGTTTCACTACGCCTCAAATCTATTTACCTCCCTCCCCCACCACGGGGCTCCCACCAGATTATTTTGAAGCAAATCCTGGACGTTATGTAATTTCATCTGTTTTTATTTTATTTCAGTTTCTATCTCTAAAAAAATAAAGGACTACCTTTTTATTTTTTATTTTTTGAGATGGAGTCTCACTCTGTCGCCAGGGCTGGAGTACAGTGGCGTGATCTCAGCTGACTGCAATCTCTGCCTCCTGGGTTCAAGCAATTCTCCTGCCTTAGCCTCTCAAGTAGCTGGGATTACAGCCGCCCAGCACCA
>NW_012101354.1:2859871-2860521 GCF_000951045.1 Mandrillus leucophaeus | reverse complement strand
ATCATGTCATCTGCAAACAGGGACAATTTGACTTCCTCTTTTCCTGATTGGATACCCTTTATTTCTTTCTCCTGCCTGATTGCCCTGGCCAGAACGTCTAACACTATGTTGAATAGGAATGGTGAGAAAGGGCATCCCTGTCTTGTGCCCTGGAAGTTTTCAAAGGGAATGCTTCCAGTTTTTGCCTATTCAGTATGACATTGGCTGTGGGTTTGTCATGAATAGCTCTTATTATTTTGAGATATGTCTCATCAATATATAGTTTATTGAGAGTTTTTAGCATGAAGAGCTGTTGAATTTTGTCGAAGGTCTTTTCTGCATCTACTGAGATAATCATGTGGTTTTGGTCTTTGGTTCTGTTTATATGATGGACTATGTTTACTCATTTGCATATATTGAACCAGTCTTGCATCCCAGGGATGAAGCCAACTTGATCTTGGTGGATAAGATTTTTGATGTGCTGCTGGATTCGGTTTGCCAGTATTCTATTGAGGATTTATGCATCAATGTTCATCAGGGATATTGGTCTAAAATTCTTTTTTGTTGTGTCTCTGCCAGGCTTTGCTATCCGGATGATGCTGGCCTCATAAAATGAGTTAGGGAGGATTCCTTCTTTTTCTATTGATTGGAATAGTTTCAGAAGGAATGGT
>NW_012101354.1:2857157-2859821 GCF_000951045.1 Mandrillus leucophaeus | reverse complement strand
ACTTTGGGAGGCCAAGGTAGGTGGATCACTTGAGGCCAGGAGTTTGAGATCACCCTGGCCAAAATGGTGAAACCCTGTCTCTACTAAAAACATGAAAATTAGCTGGGCGTGCTGGCACACACCTGTAGTCCCAGCTACTTGGGAGGTTGAAACAGAGAATCACTGGAACCCGGGAGGCAGAGGATGCAGTGAGCAGAGATCACACCACTGCACTCCAGCCTGGGCAACAGAGTGAGATTCTGTCTCAAAAAAAAATAAAAAAGAAAAGAAAAAAAAAAAGAAATGAGGTCTCACTATGTTACCCAGGCTGGTTTCGAACTCCTGGGCTCACGTGATCCTCCTGCCTCAGCCTTTCAAAGTGCTGAGATTACAGGCGTGAGACACCGCACCCAGCCTGATATGTCTTTTTACTGCATTTAAACCTACAAGTTCCTTGTCCCTTTTTATTTTCCTTGCAGTTTACTTACTGAAGATACTGCGTCATTTGTCCTGAAGTTTCCAAAGTCTAGATGAGCTACTTTATATTCCAGTTCAATACCGAACTACCTGTAGTTCCTAAACATCATGTTGTTACACTTTTGTGCCATTAGCATAGCTCCTCTCTTTCCTTCTAATATCCTCTTAGCACAGAGCTCTCTAGACAGTGGGCTGTGGAAGCCCAGTGAGGACTCTATGAAGGTTTCCCGCTCCCCAACTTAGCCATACTTACCCACCACAGTTGGCTCCATTGGTACCTAGATGCATTCGGGGTTCACTTGAGGCAAGCTTGATCAGTTCATTCCACTCCTTCTGCCATTCATCCTCTGTGTATACCAGCCCTGACTGTGTGAAGGACAGGCAGGGAACATCGGGCAATTAGAGGCTGGGTTCTAAGAGGCAATACCTATTCTACCTTACTCACTGTTACTCCACTCCCTAATCCCTTAGCACTTGGTTTACAAATTATACTACAAAGTCAAATCTCTTCCCTCTTTTACAGTCAAGATCCATGAACGAATAGTCTATGACTATTACACTTCTTTATCATCCATTCTTTTTTGACCTATTGCAATCTGTCCCGTTTCTGTCCCCCATCCTGCTCACCCACCTGCCACATACCATTTCACCTACCTGATTTTGGTAAAGAACAATGACCTTCTAATTGCCAAATTCAGTGGACCCTGGTTCTCATCTTAGCCTTCCCACGGGTTATTTTCCTTTTTAAATTTTCTTCACCATTAGCTTCCATAAGATTGCTTACTATTTCTCTAAACTCTGTCTGCCCCCAAAACAGTTGTGGTGTGTCAATGATTTTCGCCTTGGTTCCCTCTGGGTGATCTCTTCTACTGCCATAATCTCACCCACTACCATCTGTATGGTATATACCATCTATCTCCAGTCCAGATTTATTAATTTCTTTTCTTTTTTTTTTTTCAGACAGAGTCACCCAGGCTGGAGCGCAATGGCACAATCTTGGCTCACTGCAACCTTCACCTCCTGGGTTCAAATGATTCTCCTGCCTCAGCCTCCCTAGTAGCTGGGATTACAGCACCTACCAACATACCCAGCTAATTTTTGTATTTTTAGTAGAGACAGGCTTTCACCATGTTGGCCAGGCTGGTCTCAAACTCCTGACCTGGTGATCCACCCGCTTCAGCCACCCAAAATGCTGGGATTACAGGCATGAGCCACTGCACCCAGTCTAGACTTCTTAATTTCTATATTCATATATCCAGCTACCTACTGGAGAATGCCACCTGCCCATGGCTACCTCAACTCTGTAGTCAAAATAGAACTCCTGTTTTTTCCCAAACCCACTCTTCTTTCTATTTTCCTACCTTAGTGAATAGTACCAACTATCACCCAAACATCCAAGCTCAAAACCAAGGAATTATTTAATATTCCTCTCTTTCTTTAACCCACCCCACACCTGGATACCTTCGGGTTTTTTTGTGTTTTTTTTTTGTTTGTTTTTTTTTGAGATGGAATCTCGCTCTGTTGCCCAGGCTGTAGTACAGAGGAACAATCTCGGCTCACTGCAACCTCCATCTCCTGGGTTCAAGCAATTCTCTTGCCTCAGCCTCCCAAATAGAAACGCTGCATACAAAGCCTACCTCCTGGCCCCTACCCACTTCTCTAGTCAGATATATCTCACTGAATTAGCTGTAGTTCCTGAAATGTACCGTGTTGTTTTATACCACTGAGCTTTTGTCTAAGTTGTTCCTTCTGCCTGGAGTAGTTCACTTTCTACTGACCTTGTGAACAATTTCTCAACTTTTAGGACAGAACCCAAGTATCATTCCTCCAAATAGTCTCCTATATCTCCCTTGGTAGTCAACCACTCCTTCCTTTGTATCCTCTCTCCCTAACTGCTATAGAGTTGTTTTTTGTTGTTGTTGTTTTTGTTTGTTTGTTTTGAGACAAAGTCTTGCTCTGTCACCCAGGATGGGGTGCAGTGGCATGATCTTGGCTCACTGCAACCTCTACCTCTCAGGTTCAAGCAATTCTCCTGCCTCAGCCTCCTGAGTAGCTGGGACTACACATGCATGCCACCATGCCTGGCTAGTTTTGTATTTTTAGTAGAGATGGGGTTTCACCATGTTGGCCAGGCTAGTCTCGAACTACTAACAGGTGATCCACCTGCCTTGGCCTCCCAAAGTGCTGGGATTACAGGCATGAGCAAGC
>NW_012101354.1:2856618-2857107 GCF_000951045.1 Mandrillus leucophaeus | reverse complement strand
CACTTTTTGATGGAGTTGCTTTTTTCTTGTAAATTTGTTTGAGTTCTTTGTAGATTCTGGATAGTAGCCCTTTGCCAGATGGGTAGGTTGTAAAAGTTTTCTCCCATTCTGTAGGTTGCCTGTTCACTCTGATGGTGGTTCCTTTTGCTGTGCAGAAGCTCTTTAGTTTAATTAGATCCCATTTGTCTATTTGGACTTTTGTTGCCATTGCTTTTGGTGTTTTAGACATGAAGCCCGTGCCCATGCCTGTGTCCTGAATAGTATTGCCTAGGTTTTGTTCTAGGGTTTTTACGGTTGTAGGTCTAACATTTAAGTCTTTAATCCATCTTGAATTAATTTTTGTATAAGATGTAAGGAAGGGATCCAGTTTCAGCTTTCTACTTACAGCTAGACAGTGTTCCCAGCACCATTTATTAAATAGGGAATCCTTTCCCCATTTCTTGTTTTTGTCAGGTTTGTCAAAGATCAGATGGTTGTACATGTGTGGTA
>NW_012101354.1:2844534-2856568 GCF_000951045.1 Mandrillus leucophaeus | reverse complement strand
ATAAATAAATAAATAAATAAATAAATAAAGCGATGCCCAGGTTCTATATGGAGTGCTGCAGTCACTCCAATAGACGCATCCAGAGGGATCCGGCTCCCTCTTCCTCGCCTGTTTCTGCTTCCTGTTATAATATACACAGCCACTAGATGGTGTACACTTCTAGCTTTAACATTTAAGAAACTATTCCTGAGCCTCACCACCAATTTCAACATAAAACAAGGAAGCCCAGGAAATCAAAACTTACTTAGTGTGGTTTTGGTACTGGGGAGCTAAAGAAAGCTTCCCAAGTTCATTATCCCCCTCCTACCATTCCCACTCCCAAGGTAGGTATAATGCTATGAATGGTCTAAGCTAAGACAATTATGAAGGCCACATTTTCAGTATGAACGTTCACTGCGCTGAGCAAAAGGAGTAAAACGATCACTCCATTACTAGCCACTATTTTCTATGCATGTTGGGGACTTTTAGAGGGAAAGGCTGACTTTGAGAGGGAAAGGCTGGCTGGCCAAGGATAGAACTTGGGTATTTCTGGGTTTCCTGGTTAAATACCATTATAATCTAACCCCATCTTTAGAATAATAGCTGTAATTGCTTTAATAACTGAAATTGGGTACACTTATTTTCTGGCTGTTGCTGTCATTTCTACTTAATAGCTGGCATGTTCTGGTTTGGCCTTTTCTTGCTTCTGCAGTGGTTAAGGTTCCCGTATTATCTGAACTCAACAGTGAAGAGGACAAAGTTGACTGCCACAAAACTGACTGCTGACTGGCTTTGGATTCTAAATTCTAGGCTAGCTCTAGCTTTTGGTGCTAATAAAGAATGTCACTTATGTGGCCTTGCCCCTATGGGTTTATTTCCCTCAGGAATCTTCTGGGGAAGACTGGCTGCTCAAGGACAGGATTTTGATCTTAATATCATCCTACTTTTAACAACTGGATTATATGTTTTTGAGGAAGAAACATAGCATGTTCTACTTACATATTAAATCTTCAGGACATAAAATTCTAAATAACTAAAACAAAAAAAACTCTTCTATATTGTCAGTTATGACAGAGCTGACTACTCTGTCATAAGCTGACTACTACAGTGGTGAGACTTTTCTCATTTCTCATAAAATGAGAAAAAAAGAAAGATGGACGAAAAAGGAAAGCTTCTGAAGAGATACTGCCATATTAAATGCCAGAAAGATCCAGCCATAACATGGCAAAAAAAAAAAAAATAGATATACATAAAAAGCAGGAGATATAAACATAGGAGACAGAATCACAGGAAAAGGAAATAGGGAGTCTCATTGTTTTTATGTAAAGGCATAATGTCATTATTGAAGGGAAGTAATCAGCAAACTTTTTCTGTAAAGGGCCAGGTAGTCAATAAGTATGGGCTTTGCAGGCCATATGTTACTACTCCGCTGTTGGAGGAAGAAAGCAGTTACATGTGTAAACATGCAAGAAATGTGCAGGGTTGTATTCTGATAAAAGTGGGTTTTTTTTTGTTTTTTTTTGTTTGTTTTTTTTTTAACAAAACAGCCATAGTTTGCCCAACCCATTTTGGAGAGGGCAAGTACAAACAATCTGTTGTTACTCCCTTATATAAGAGCAGCCTCAATATCTGTCAAACTCCTGAGAAGTACTGTTCAAACTCAATTAAACAGGTATGCTTTTTGTGTGTGTGTGATTAGAATGCTGGTTCCTTATGCTTTTTAAAATTTAAAATAAACTAAAACTGAGTATATGAAAAACAAATGGTATTTATGTCCAAAAAGATTTTTAAGTATTCACATTTCTATAGGGGCTGAAAACGTAAGTCTTTAAAAATTGATCTAGCCTTATTACAAGCAAAAAAAAACAAAACAATACAAAAATCCTATGGAATTGTCATAACTCATTTTGCAAAATACTGCCACTAAAAGCTATAAAGCACCTATTGGGGGAAAAGCACAATGTTAGATAACCTCTCTGTAGGTCTCATGCCCACCACCAGTTCTCATGACCACATCAGAAGGCATTTACCCCACCGGCGTTAACTGCATTTTGTCCAATTTTCAGGATCATAAGGGGAGTCACACTGACTTAAACACTTGGAAATATTTTCTACTGGCAGGCACCAGGTGACTCTGGTAGCTAGGTAACTTTAGGAAACAAGGTGCTCCCACCCACAGTCTCCCACCTCTTTATTCTGCTGTGTCTGCTGCCACCTCCAGCGCCTTTTCAATGCTTCCTTCTCGACTCCCTTCTCCATCAGTGCATACAAAGCTTTCCGCAGCATCAAGTCCCGATCATGGAAACCCCACATCCCTGTGGCAAAAAAGCATAATGGTAAGATACCTCAGCTTGACTCTGTTGATTGATGTATTTTTAGTAGAGACAGGGTTTCACCATGTTGGCCAGGCTGGTCTCGAACTCCTGGCCTCAAGTGACCTCCCCCCTGCCTTTTTACCCTCCCAAAGTGCTGGGATTACAGGTGTGAGCCATGGCACCAGGCTGCAAATAATATATTAAGTTGTAAATTGACTTAATTTTTTGTTTATTTGGTTTTTTTGTGGGTTTTTGTTTTTGTTGTTGTTTTTTTTGAGACAGAGTTTCGCTCTGTCCCCCAGGCTGGAATGCCATGTGTGGTCTTGGCTTACCGCAACCTCCGCCTCCTGTGTTCAAGAGATTCTCCTGCCTCAGCCTCCCAAGTAGCTGGGATTACAGGTGCCCACCAACATATCCGGCTAATTTCTGTATTTTTAGTAGATACAGGGTTTCACGATGTTGGCCAGGCTGGTCTTGAACTCCCGACCTCAGGTGATCGGCCCACCTTGGCCTCCCAAAGTGCTGGGATTACAGGTGTGAGCCACCACGCCTGGCTTTTTATTTATTTATTTATTTATTTTTTGAGACAGAGTCTTGCTCCGTTGCTCAGGCTGCAGTACAGTGGTGTGATCTCGGCTCACTCACTGCAACCTCCGTCCCCCGGATTCAATGATTCTCCTGCCTCAGCCTCCCTAGTAGCTGAGATTACAGGCACCTGCCACCATGCCGGGCTAATTTTTATATTTTTAGTAGAGACGAGGTTTCACCGTGTTGACCAGGCTGGTCTCAAACTCCTGGCCTCAAGTGATCTTCCCACCTTGGCCTTCCACAATGTTGGAATTATAGGCGTGAGCCACTGCACCCAGCCCTTACTTTAAATGTTAAGCCTATTTACAGCGGGACATGGTGGCTCCCACCTGTAATCCCAGCTACTTGGGAGGCTGAGGCAGGAGAATCACTTGAACCCAGGGGTGGAGGTTGCAGTGAGCCAAGATCATGACCCTGTACTCCAGCCTGGGCAACAGACTGAGACTCCATCTCAAAAACTAAATAATAAAATAAAGTAAGTGTGTGTTACAAAGGACTGCTAAAAATGTATCTTTTTCATACACCAAAAGAATAAATATCAAGTAGAATTGTACACATACACACACATCTAGCTATACATTGCTGGTTTACTCCTACTCACTACTCTTGGGGTCAGCTTTCAAAGCCAGCCCAAGCTAATATCTGTGCTCTCTTCACTATCTCACTCACAAAGGTAGGGCTCACTCCCATTTCCTGTTGTGCCAACATAAACACACAGACACGCAAATATGCATGCACAATCTTGCTCTGAACCATCATTTCTGCCTAAGATCAAGGTTGTCTGGATCAAGTCCTACACATGAGATTTGACTCAACTGCTTCCTTTCTGCAGGCAAATGGAGGACTGCTTTCAAGACTCACCAAGGGAGGCTGCATGCAGGAGACAGTTCCCATCTCCAGTAGTTGCCAAAGGAAGCAGCCTCTGACAGGTGGGATCCACACTCACCCACCAGTTCAAACGCCCTGTAGAAACAAGATATTGGAGGAAAAGGAGATTATCCATGAAGCTCTTCCCACCTTCCTATTTCTAAAACAGACTCCAAAGCAGCCTCCTCTAGGAGGCCTACCCAGAATAAAACCATCACTCGATTACTCTTTATATCTTCTTCACTTATATCTAGTCAGTCAGAATCTTGTGAGCACAATTGGTTAGATCAGTGAGTAGTGTCAATTTTGTCCCAAAGGGACACTGGCAATGACTGAAGATATGTTTGCATGTCACAACTGGTAGCGGGATGCTACTGGTATCTAATGGGCAGAGGTCAGGGATGCTGCTAACCTGATATAATGCACAAGGCAGCTTGCAAAACAAAGAATTATCTAGACCAAAATGTCAATAGTACCAAGGTTGAGAAACCCTGGGTTAAATGATGAGGCTAAGGACATAAGTTGAAACCGTTGACTGCTTGGACTGGCTCTGATTCCTTCCCTCCACTCAGGAGACGAGTATGTATCACAGCAACAAAGCTCAGCAAAAATCCATCATGAACAAAACAAAAACAACTCAAAGCATGTATTTAAGGTGTCTTATGAGTATCATCTGCATATATGACAGTATGTCAGCATGTGTGGGGTGTGACTTTAAAGGAATAAGCAGTAAGATAAAGTACACAAAACACCCAAGAAAATAAGTTTTAATTCCATACAGTCATCCCACAATTGCCAACCCATTATTTACATGAGGAAAATATTTTATGAGTGATGCGTAAGTTTTCTTGAACTACTGCGGAGCATAGTTTCTTGAACTACTGAAAGAAAAACTGGCTTATAAACTCCCCAGACTTAAAATTATTAAGTTAGATAATTTACTAACTTAAAAAAAATTACAAATAGATGTATATGGTTAGTATAGAAGGTTATGAAATGAAAAATAAAAGCTTCCTTTCCATGCCCTCATCTAACTCCAGTTCTTATCCCATGCAAGCATTTTAATGCCTAATTAGATTTTCCAAAATTCGCAGCTGCCTTACCCTGTAAGAATTAATTTTAACAATAATTTAAGATAAACACAATTACAAAGGTAAATACATTTGGGGGGATAGGTTCACTACTGTGCATCATCTACAGCATTGGTCATTTTTGTTCACAAGGGTGTTCCAGGGCCATTTATAATTAGTTGTATTTTTTTCATGTATTGATTTCTAGGTATTGATTCCTAGGCCTTTTCACATGTATATCTGGTTTCTCTTCCATCAAACAGGAAATTCCCAGAGTAAAGTATCTAATCTGCATCCTTTCTTTAAGGACAGCACAAGTTTATCCCACTGACTCCTGACTTTGACTGCAATCAGATCACACACTTAAACTGGAAGCTATCGATCAAGCCCAGCCCCTCCACAAGGCTGCCTGTAGGTGGAGAGTAGAGGGAAGAGCATGGGAGAGGAAGCACTCACTGACCTGCCTGTTCCAAGGCAACCAGCATGGACTGCTCAATGAGGTCTCTCTCTATGAAGCTGCGGAAGTCTTCATTATACACAGTGAGATCTGGAAGCTGGAAGGCACAGATGGGCATTTCCAGGGGGTGCTCATTGCTCCCCCCACCCCCACCATTGGAGGAGACATGGGACCGGGCCAGGGAAACAATGCTGGAGCTGGCGTGGGAGATGCCCCTAGACAGGCGTTTTTCTGCAATGAGAAATGGAGTCACCTTAGAACACACACAGCCCACTTGGAGAACTCTACACTGATGTGGTGATAGTTACCTCTCAACAAGGTTTACAGTCAGAGAAAAACTAAGTCTAACTGACTACTGAATTTCAGAATCCTTTTTCTGAAGCCAAATACAATTGGAGAAATAGAGAAAGTATTTTTGCAGGCACTCACATTAGCACCAAATATCCATTCCTCTTTCTACCCTTCTTTGGAATTTGCCTGATCTTCCCCTCCCTCTGACTCTGTCTTCCTCCACTGCCATTATTTCCCAATGTGATAGGGACCTATTCATTTAGCAATTTAGTCATTGTTTGGTGGGAGGAGAGGGAATAAGGGAAGTGAGGTTTCACTAGACTAGAGTTAGTCAAATAATCTCTCTGGTAATTTCAGGGTCTTGGAAAATACCTTTTCTAAAGGGTATTTTCATTCTAGAAAGATTATAAAAGATTTCCATTATAGAAAAGAAAATCCTTTGGGAGGCCGAGGCAGGTCGATCACTTTAGGTCAGGAGTTCGAGACCAGCCTGGCCAACATGGTGAAACCCTGTCTCTACTAAAAATACAAAAATTAGCCGGGCATGGTGGTGTGCCCCTGTAATCCCAGCTACTCAGGAGGCTGAGGTGGGAAAATTGCTTGAACCTAGGAGGTGGAGGCTGCAGTGAGCCGAGATCATGCCACTGCACTCCAGCCTGGGCAACAGAGCAAGACCCCGTCTCAAAAAAAAAAAAAAAAAAAAAGACAATCAACAATAAGTCTTACACATTTGGGAACTTTCTTCCTACATCAATAACATTAATGTATATTGCTTACTACAACTTTTCTCAATACACATTATTTATCAGAAATTTATAGGGACAGTCAATTCTTAACAGTCTATAGAGGAGGGCAATAATATAGATAGTACCCCACATCATTTCATTTGTTTTGAATACATGACACTTGTAATTCCCAAGCAGATATTCCATTGTGATTATAATTTGCTCAGTGCAGTATTACAGTACATTTGTATGGCTTCAATTATGTAACAATTTAATGATGATCCAAAGGAGGCAAAATTTCAAAAGCATGTTGGGCCGTTCTTAATACAATATTTGCAATATATGATACACAAAATAAACTGAGTTGTCTAAAGTTATCTTATAGTGATGTTATTTTTAAAATACGTTTTAGTTTTGTTTTTTGTTTTTGTTCTTTAATTGAGAGAGTCTCGCTCTGTCACTCAGGTTGGAGTGCAGTGCTGCAATCTCAGCTCACTGCAACCTCTGCCTCCCAGGTTCAAGAGATTCTCCTGCCTCAGCCTCTGAGTAGTTAGGATTACAGATGCATGCCACCACACCCAGCTAATTATTTTTGTATTTTTAGTAGAGATGGGGTTTCTCCACATTGGCCAGGCTGTTCTCCTCAAACTCCCGACCTCAGGTGATCTGCCAGCCTTGGCCTCCTAAAGTGCTGGGATTACAGGCATGAGCCACCACGCCCACCTTAAAAATATTTTTTAGGTATTCGTAGGCTGGGCATGGTGGCTCACACCTGTAATCCCAAAACTTTGGGAAGCCAAGGTAGAAGGATCACTTGAGCCCAGGAATTCGAGACCAGCCTGGGCAACAGAGTGAGACCCCATTTCTACAAAGAATCAAAAATTTAGCTAGGCGAGGTGGTGCGTGCCCATGGTTCCAGCTACTTGGGAGGCTGAGGCGGTAAGATCCCTTGAGCCCAGGAGGTTTAGACTGTAGTGAGCTGTGTTCCGCCAGCCTCACTCCAGCCTTGGGGGACAGAGGAAGACCCTGCCTCAAAAACAGTACCACGTGCCTATGGTAAAAAATTAATATACTATCAAAAAGTATCAAATGATTTCACAAGGAAGTCTTCTTCTCATTCAAAATTCCTGATCCCTTCCTCAGAGGCAAACTTTTGTATCCTTCTAGAAATTTTTATGCATACAGAAGCATATACAGGTTTTGGTCGGGCGTGGTGTCTCACGCCTGTAATCCCAGCACTTCAGGAGGCCAAGGCGGGCAGATCATGAGGTCAGGAGATCGACACCATCCTGGCTAACACAGTGAAACCCCATCTCTACTAAAAATGCATATACAACTTTTAAAATAGTCTTTTAAAACACAAATGAGAGTATACTACATACACTGTATTGCATCTTATCTTTTTGAAAAAAACTATATATATATTTTTATATGGAGTCTCACTCCATCACCCAGGCTGGAGTGCAGTGGCTCAATCTAGGTTTACTGCAACCTCTGCCTCCTGGGCTTAAGCAAGTGTCCTGCCTCAGCCTCCCGAGTAGCTAGGATTACAGGTGTGCACCACCATGACCAGCTAATTTTTGTAATTTTAGCAAAGACAGGGTTTCACCATGTAGGCCAGGCTGGTCTTGAACTCCTGACCTCAGGTGATCCACCAGCTTTGGCCTCGCAAAGTGCAGGGATTACAGGTGTGAGCCACCATGCCCAGCCCCTTTCTGAATAGATTTTAGAAATTTTTCCAAAACAGTACACCAAGTTCTACCTAATTCTTTCTAATGACTGCAGAGTATTCCACAATATGGATGATTACAATTTACTTAACCACTCCTTTACTAATGGACATTAAATGTTTTCAGGGATAGGCACAGTGGCTCACACCTATAATCCCAGCATTTTGGGGGGTCAAGTCAGATGGATTGCCTCAAGGAAAAAAAAAAAAGTTTCAAGATGTAATTATTGTAAAATAATGCTGCTGTGAGTAACCTTATATGCTGCATTTATGTATTTCTTTTTTTAAATTTTTATTCATTTATTTATTTACTTTTTTGAGACAGTCTAGCTCTGTCACCCAGGCTGGAGTGCAGTGGTGTAATCTCAGTTCACTGCAACCTCCGCCTCCCAAGTTCAAGCAATTCTCCTGCCTCAACCTCCCAACTAGCTGGGATTACAGACATGTACCACCAAGCCTAGCTAATGTTTGTATTTTTAATAGAGATGGGGTTTTACCATGTTGGCCAGACTGGTCTTGAACTCTTGATCTCAGGTGATCCGTCCACCTCGGCCTCCCAAAGTGCTGGGATTACAGGCGTGAGCCACCACACCCGACCTTATGTATTTATTTAAAGGATACATATGTGCACATACACATATATGATAAATTGCTAGATATTAAATTGCTAAGTCAGAGTATGTATGCATTTTAATTTTGATAGATATTGGCAAATATTAACAAATTACCCCCCAAAGAGGTAGTGGTTCTTTCAATTCTACCTTTATGTGAACTTTATATCAACAAGGAGATTGTTATTCTCCTTCCTCTATTTCTTTCACAGTATCTGAGGAAGGCTTTTATACAAGATAACACTAAAGATGCAGAGATGCAGTGAGGGACTGCAGCACCTGGGCAGACTGAGGCCCCCTCAATCTGGGTTCAGCTGGGAGAAGGGGAAGAAATGGAATCACCTCCAATGAATCACTAGACTTTATGACTCCATTTAACAATCCCCTCCCTTCCTACTCCATATACGGAAACATTCCCCAGTCACCCCAGTACCTTGAACGATGTCATCCTGCCGTTGGAGGATGGGTCGGGGAGGGCGAGAAGGCTCTCTGTCAGAAAATCCTTTTTCAGGGGTCCTGGAGCCACCAATCCCCTCACTAAAGGATGGGGGTAGGTTCCCAGCATGGACTTGACGTAGCTGTTCAAAATCACTGAGGGCGGCACTTACGTCCCAATTCTTTCCTGTCAGGAGACAAAGCAAAAAGCAAATTGTGCACCCATAGTATAGAGACACAAAGATCACACTAACTATCCTATCAAAACCAGCATGCAAATACGCATGCACATAATCATTCTTTTTTTCCTTACCCTGCTTTAATTTTCTTTATAACACTTCAATCTAACTTACCAAATGTCTTTACTTACTTATTTGTTGTCTATTTCCTAAGTAAGTGCCATGAAAATAGAAACTTTGTCCCTCTGAACTAAAAGAGCCCTTAAAGATCTAGTAACCTAAAATTAAAACTTCCTTTTACAGATAAAGTCTAGAGAAGTAAATTATTTGCCCAAAGTCACAGCTAGTTCACACCAGACCCAGCAGGACGCAAGCCCAGGTCTCCTAATTCTGAGATCCAAAGAGGTTCTTAGTCTACATGTACTCTAGTGTGCCCTAAACCACTAAACCTGCATATAAGATCATGGGCTTGTGCATTTTCTAGTGAAAGAGTTCATAGCTGTCATCAGCTTATCAAAGGCAACAGTATTTCCCCCAAATTTAAGAATCACCATTCTACTAAAGAAATGACCCTGAGGCCCGGCGCGGTGGCTCAAGCCTGTAATCCCAGCACTTTGGGAGGCCAAGACGGGCAGATCACGAGGTCAGCAGATCGAGACCATCCTGGCTAACATGGTGAAACCCGGTCTCTACTAAAAAATACAAAAAACTAGCCGGGTGAGGTGGCGGGCACCTGTAGTCCCAGCTACTCGGGAGGCTGAGGCAGGAGAATGGCAGTGAGCTGAGATTCGGCCACTGCACTCCAGCCCGGGCGACAGAGCGAGACTCCGTCTCAAAAAAAAAAAAAAAAAAAGACCCTGAAAGATAAGATTTGTCATAATGCATTTTTCTGATGCTTTCTCCAGCTAAATTATTCAACAAATATGCATTGTATAATTGCTCACACTTCTTTCTCTTCTATTCCATCTACCACCACCTTCATTCAATTCCTATCACCTACTGTCCTACCTCCAATCCATTCCAAAGAATCGCATGAGATTAATCTTTCTAAAGCACAGTTGTGATGATTTTAGTTCCATAATCGAGATTTTTAATGGTTTACCACTGCCTACAGAATAAAACTCAGGCTCTTTGGCCTGATACTCAAGGCTTTATATGTCCTGGCCTACTTATCTGGCCTCTTCTCTGTGCTTCAATGTACTTATCCGTGAAAATGCAGATGATAGTAACAGAACCAACCTCA
The DNA here is from genome assembly GCF_000951045.1 of Mandrillus leucophaeus. Classification (NCBI taxonomy): domain Eukaryota; kingdom Metazoa; phylum Chordata; class Mammalia; order Primates; family Cercopithecidae; genus Mandrillus; species Mandrillus leucophaeus. Next base: position 2,846,079 of record NW_012101354.1, on the reverse strand, counting down.
TAGAGTTGTTATCAAGATTAAATGAGCTGAAAGCACTTAGAATAGTGCTTGGTTTTACTTACAATTTTACATCTAAATCATGACTGATGATTTTACTTCTAAATCATTACATTAGCCAATTGTTCTGACTCCCTTTGCTCACTCTGTTCCAGTCATCACTGACCTTGCTGTTCCTAGAACATGCTAAGTCCACTCCCACTCTAGGGCCTTTCCACTGACTATTCCCTCTACCTAGAAGGTTCTTTCCCCAATATATCCACACAGACAACTCCTCATTAGCTTTAGGTATTTGCTTAAATATCACATTGTTAGTAAGGCCTACCCTGACTTAAAAATCAAAACCCACTTCATCATTCCCTTTACTCTTCTCCATAGCACTTAACAGTTTATAATATACTTTATAATTTACTTAGTTATCACATTTGTTGTTTATTGACCCTCTCTCCTGCTAGAACATGAAGGCAGGTATTTTTGTTTGTTTTGTTTTGTTGGAGCATCCAGAACAGTACCTGGCACACAGTAGTTACTCAATAAATATTTGTTGAATTAATGGAGAACTCTTCTCCTGAATCAATGCATGAATGAGTGACATCTGCCTTGAGCATCAGATCTATACTTCCAACTGTCTGCAAATCTCATTAAAATCAGGTCTTCCTAACAATCCACATGGCCAAATTGAGTATCCATCATTTTCCTTCCTAAAACTTGCTGCGTCTCCTCTTCCTACATTCCTTAAATCAGTAATGGCATCACAATCCCTCCAGGCCCTGAAACTTCAGTCATTTTCAGCTCCTCAAGTTTCCTCAGATCACACTCTTCCCCTTCCCTCACCATCAAGTCAATCTTCATAGTTGTTTGTACCCCTAAAACATCTCTCAAATCCATTTCTTATTATCCATTTTTATTGCCACTGCCCCATTTGAGGTCCTCATAATCTTTACTTGGTCTTTGGTCTTTTAGGAAGGAATTCTCTATCTGATCTCTCTCCTCCTAATCTCTTTCCTCTCTAATTTGTTCTTTATAATACGATAGTTTACTTTTGATTTCTTTCTCTTCTTTTCTATTATCAGTATTGAACAGTCCTATTAGCCAGGTGTGGTGGTGTGTGTTCGTAGGCCTAGCTACTCAGGAGGCTGAGATGGGAGGCTCACTTGAGCCCAGGAGGCAGAGGTTGCAGTGAGCTAAGATCACACAACTACACTTCTGCCCGGATGACAGAGTGAGACCCCATCTCATACAAAACAAAACAAAAACCGAACAGTCCTATTGAAATACAATCAGTTAACTTGTTGTTGTTATTGAGATGGAGTCTTGCTCTGATATCCAGGCTGGGGTGCAGTGGCACACTCTCGGCTCACTGGAACCTCCTCCTCCTGGATTCAAGCAATTCTCCTGCCTCAGCCTCTCAAGTAACTGCGATAACAGGCGCATGCCACCACTCCCAGCTAATTTTTGGTGTTTTTTTTTTTTTTGAGACGGAGTCTTGCTCTGTCGCCCAGGCTGGAGTGCAGTGGCCGCATCTCAGCTCATTGCAAGCTCTGCCTC
>NW_012101354.1:2835562-2840014 GCF_000951045.1 Mandrillus leucophaeus | reverse complement strand
TTTTTTTTTTTTTTTTTTTCCCCCCGAGACAGAGGCTTGCTCTGTCACCCAGACTAGAAGTGCAATGGTGCGCTATCGGCTCACTGCAACCTGTGCCTCCTGGGTTCAAGCGATTCTCCTGCCTCAGACTTCCGAGTAGCTGGGATTACAGGCATGCGTCACCACCCCCGGCTAATTTTTGTATTTTTAGGAGAGACGAGGTTTCACCATGTTGGCCAGGCTGGTCTCAAACTCCTGACCTCAGGTGATCTGCCTGCCTCAGCCTCCCAAAGTGTTAAGATTACAGGCATGAGCCACTGTGCCCAGCCTCTCTCTTTCTTCCCTTCTTTTCTTTCTTTTTTTTTTTTTAAAGAGACGAGGTCTTGCTATGCTGCCCAGGCTGGTCTCAAACTCCTGGATTTAAGCGATCCTCCCACTTCAGCCTCCCAGGTAGCTGGGATTATAGTGAATGCCACCGTATCTGGCTAGAGCCCCTATTTTCTGCTTCCTACCTATCTCACCAGCTTCCTACTACTCTTGCACCATTCTTACTACCTCATTATTAAGAGTTTCTCCAATGTGCCAAACTCTCTTGCACCTTCGGGCCCTTGCATAAGCTGTTTATTCTGCATAAACACTCTCTTCTATATCCCTTTGTCTTGCTGCTCCTACTTGTCCTTCAGGGCTCAGCTTAAAAATCACTCCTCAGAAAAGGCCTTCCTGCACTCTAGATCTAAGTTAGGGTTCTTTCTTCACTCTCACAGAACCCTCGACATTTCTTTCACAGCATGTGTGTGTGTGTGTGTGCGCGCGCGCACGCGCACACATGTGAGCATGCTAGCAATGATTTATAACATAATTGTTTACAGCCACACTCTGAAACCAGATTGCCTAGGTTCAAATCCTACTTAACTTCACTGAGCCTCAGGTTTTAAAATTATAACTCCAGGATAATAAAACTTTATTGTACAGTGGTTGTGAGAATAAAATAACATATCTCAAGTACTTTGCACATATTGAACACTCATAGGTGTTCAACACGTTATAAGAGGAATGCAGAAACGTTGAGGATTTTATGAAAGAGGAAACATTTGAGCTGAATCTTGAAGGTCAAGGAGAATAATAGAGGAAAGAAATGCTGCAAACTGAGGAAGTAACCTAACATGATCACCGAGAGGTGACAAGTCAGGCCTGGCTGCATAGAAGTATAGGGAAAAGTAGTAGGAGATGAAACTAAATATGCAAATTAGGCTGGGCACGGTGGCTCATGCCTGTAATCCTAGCACTTTGAGAGGCTGAGGTGGGCGGATCACGAGGTCAGAAGTTTGAAACCAGCCTGGCCAGCATGGTGAAACCCCATCTCTACTAAAAATAAACAAATTAGCTGGGCACCTGTAGTCCCACCAGCTACTCGGGAGGCTGAGGCAGGAGAAATGCTTGAATCTGGGAGGCGGAGGTTGCGGTGAGCCGACATCGCGCCACTGCACTCCAGCCTGGGTGACAGAGCGAGACTCCGTCTCAAAAAGAAAAAAAAAAAAGAAAATGCAAATTAAAGGCAAAGCTATACTGAATTACTAAACTGGAATTTAAACCCTGATCTTCTGTTTCCAAACTCATGCTCTCCTCACAGGTAGCCAAGCAAATGTCTAATTGTCACACCTTGTTAAGGGCCGGCAATTTAAAATATTACCTATGTATGCTAAGAACTTGCCCCTTCCCCATAGGCCTGCCTGTTTGTGTCATTACATATTTTCATATTGCCATCTATTATTTGTGACTGTAAACAAAGAATCCTAGGGACATGATTCTAACCCTTCAGGACCTTAAAATCTAGAATATTCAGCTGGGCACGGTGGCTCATGCCTGAAATCCCAGCACTTTGGGAGGCCGAGGCAGGTGGATCACCTGAGGTCAGGAGTTCGAGACCAGCCCGACCAAAATGGAGAAAACCCATCTCTACTAAAAATACAAAATTAGCTGGGTGTGGTGGTACATGTCTGTAACCCCAGCTACTCCAGAGGCTGAGACAGGAGAATTGCATGAACCCGGGAAGGAGGAGGTTGCAGTGACCCAAGACTGCACCACCACACTCTAGCCTGGGCAACAACAGCGAAACTCCATCTCAATAATAATGACAATAAAAAAATCTAGAACATTCAAACTTATGTATATAAAGATAGAAGTAAACAAAAGCAGCAAAATGAAAACATTAAATTGATCTACTCAACATAGAATTACCTGTAATGTATGTTATGTAAGGAAAGAACAAAACCATGGATGATCCCATCATGAAAACCCTAAAGACACTTATATATAAAGAGGAAGTCTTAAAGATCTAAAATTATGTTTTTAGGCTGGGCACAGTGACTCATGCCTGTAATCCCAGCACTTTGGGAGGCCAAGGCAGGCAGATTACCTGAGGTAAGGAGTTCAAGACCAGTCCGGCCAACAGGTGAAACCTCAACTCTACTAAAAAATACAAAAATTAGCTGCGTGTGGTGGCAGGCACCTGTAATCCCAGTTACTCGGGAGTCTGAGGCAGGAGAATTGATTGAACCTGGGAGGCACAGATTGCAGTGAGCCAAGATCGTGCCAGTGCTCTCCAGCCTGGGCAATAGAGCGAGACTCTGTCTCAAAAATAAATAAATAAATGAAAATAAAATAAAATTATGTTTGTAATGAACTAATATAAAATTTCACTTGCACTGCCTGAGCATAAACTGACAGTGGAAAAAACTACCCCAGGAAGTTCAAGGTGAAAAAGGGATTTTAAAATTTCAAATTATGATGGGTTACACACAAAGTATATCATTAGAATTAACTGTAGGGCCTACCATATACAAAGTATCTTCCTGATCACCTTAAATGTTCCAAATCATCCTAATGATAAATACTACATTTTACTTTCTCTTTTCTCATTCTCCCCTACAACTCCTCACCTTCTAGGAGATCTCGCGCTAGCCCTGGCTCTGCTCCTGTGGAACGGACAAAATCCGACAGAACAGCATCCATGTCCAGGGTCATGTGATCATCAAGTACTTTCAGCCAGCTGGATGTAGGTAGAACATAGATCAAAATTCAGGCATCCACCTGAGGAATAAATAAATACATAAGGCTCAAATTACACTGGAACAGGATAATCACAGCCCCATGTCAGCACCTTCCTAACCAAATGGGGAAACTATCCTAGCTCATTCATTTCAGTTGAATTTTAAAATACAGCACTTTAAAATTATGAAGAGTAACATTTTATTTCCTAACTCTTCATTAACATTAATATCTCAACATCTACATTAACCAGTAACCTGTAATACCACTCTGAAAAATGCTTTTCCTGTACTTTTCCTGAGTACTGCTTTTCTACCATGAGTTTGCTTATCCAAACTAAAGAAGGAAGCAACAGGCTACTATCCTGAAGAACTCCCCACCTGCAATAGTCTCTAACATGGTAGCTTTGTTTATTTCCTTCCTGGCACTTGAATACTCTCAAATTATTTTAATTAGTTGCTGTCTAGCCATCTCCTCTAATATAAAAGTTTCTTGAAAGCAGGAAACTTGTATGTCTCCTTCACTAATATATCCCCTGCATGTATCACTTGGCACAGTGCTAGGCACACTGGCCCTCAATAAATATTTGTTGAGTGAATGAACAATTACTATACACTGGATAATTTCAGAGTTGACTAGTGTTTTGATGCTAGCAGAGGAGTAAACTGATAGCTAAAACTACTCAAAATACAATATTAGGCCAGGTGCAGTGGCTCACGCCTTTAATCTCAGCACTCTGGGAGGCTGAGGCAGGTGTATCACCTGAGGTCAGGAGGTTGAGATCAGCCTGGCCAACATGGGGAAACCCTGTCTCTACTAAAATTACAAAAATTAGCCAGGTATGGTGGCAGGCACCTGTAATCCCAGCTACTCGGGAGGCTGAGGCAACAGAATCACTTGAACCCGCGTGGGGCGGACGTTGCATTGAGCTGAGATCACACCACTTCAGCCTGGTCAAAAGAGTGACTCTCCATCTCAAAAAATTAAATTAAATTAAATATAAGTTACTCCACAAAGCAGAGTGGGGACCTGAAAGGTTCATAACAAGAGTCAATCTCTGTCCATTAACCTCATGAACCCAGGAAACACATCTACTCCAAACACGTCTTTCTCCACGCAGGACAAATGACTGCCAAATAAGTTCAACTGAAAAAGATCTCTTCTTTCAGACTTTGGCAGAAATTATGTCCCTGACCTGACAGCTGGCACCAATCCAACATTCCTCTGCGGTTAAAAGTCAGAGGGAAGTAGTAAGAGTGAAGAACAATCTCTGACCAAATTCTGCCAAGTTTACAGTTTTCTATAGAAGACTCATTCATTAAGTCGCCAGGTACACTTTCCCTACCATACCCACCAATCCCCTGCCTTTTGGGAAAGGTCAAAGTATAATTGCTGAAGGCAGTAAGTGACAAGGCAAATAAACTA
>NW_012101354.1:2832406-2833259 GCF_000951045.1 Mandrillus leucophaeus | reverse complement strand
CTGTAATCCCAGCACTTTGGGAGGCCAAGGAGGGTGGATCGCTCGAGTCCAAGAGATTGAGACCAGCCCCAGAGTTTGAGAACAACATAGTGGGACCCTGTCTCTAAAAACCTTTTTTAAACTAGCTAAGCATGGTCGTGTGTGCCTGTAGTCCCAACTACTCGAGTGGCTGAGGTGGGAGCATTGCTTGAGCCTGGGAGGTCAAGGCTATATAGTGTGTGACAATTGTGCCCCTACTCTTCAGCCTGGGTGACAGAGTGAGACCCTGTTTCAAAACAAACAAACAAACCAAACCAAACACAGTTTTTGGCTCAGTCTCAGGGAGAAGGACGAGGAGGAGGAGAAGGAGGAAGGGGAAGGGGGAGGGGGAGAAGAAGAAAACCAGTGGCTTTCAACCTTTCAAATAAAACAGAGGAGGTTTTCAACTATTTGTTAACTGAATGGTGTAAAGACAGCTCTCACCTGGCATCAACATCTTCCAACTGAAAGGGCCTTTAGCAATTACTTAATCCAAATACCTGCCCCCATGCAAGAATCCTTCTATTACATCTCTGACATAAATCACATAGTCTCCACTTGAATACAAGGTCTGACAGGGACCTCATTACTCTGCTATAATGTCTACTTTATTAGTGGATAGTTTTAACTGTTAGAAAATGCTTTTCCAAACTAAAACAAAAGCTATCACCAGCCTCACACCCCAACTATAACTTTCACATACCGGTCTTGATTCTGTTCTCCAGGACAATAAAACCTACTTCCCAAGGATGATGGAATTTTCACGCAAAATTATTAGACAAAGCATTCTTTACATAAACATTTGTTGTAGATCAACATCATGATGTTGTTATGA
>NW_012101354.1:2826019-2827291 GCF_000951045.1 Mandrillus leucophaeus | reverse complement strand
GCTGAGGCAGGAAAATGGCGTAAACCCAGGAGGCGGAGCTTGCAGTGAGCTGAGATCCGGCCACTGCACTCCAGCCGGGGTGACAGAGCCAGACTCCGTCCCCCCAAAAAAAATAAAAAATAAAAATAAAATAATTTATACACATGAATAATCCAAAACCAAGTGTATAGCTGCAAAATAAATTTCAATCTTCTCTCTTTAAAAAAAGCAATGCAACTATAAAGCCATTTTAATAACTTTCTGAAAGAATGTGAGAAATATACAATAAGTACACAAAATAGTAATCACAAACAGGTGCTCAGCAAAAGGAAGACTTGACTAAGCCATAGGCATGTAGGCAATTTCACAGCCAGTCTTCTGAGTGAGAGAAGTGAATCAAAACCAGTGTTACGGCATCATAGACCTCACATGTCAACATAGCACACAGGCTATTCTTTAAAAAAACATATTTTAACAAAGTAATTTAGAGGCTCAACATTATCTAGAATGCCTTGCTCTTTAGCAAAAATTTGAAGCACTAAGCCAAACTTCTTAACAGCACATTCTTACATTTGATGTCTCCAGGTGCATGCTGTGGACCCTGACCTAAACCCACCCAACAGGTGAGATCAACAGCTTTTGTTACATCACCACTAATACCTTGCTTAAGCTTTTCAAATTCTAAATGGAGATATCAAACCAATGATTAAAACACAGTGTTTGGGCCAGGCACGGTGGCTCATGCCTGTAATTCTAGCACTTTGGGAAGCCAAGGAGGGTGGATCACCTGAGATCAGGAGTTTGAGACTAGCCTGGCCAACATGGTGAAACCCTATCTTTACTAAAAATACAAAATTTTGCTGGGCGTGGTGGCTAATCCCAGCTATTAGGGAGGCTGAGGCAGAAGGATCACTTGAACCAGGAAGGCGGAGATGCAGTGAGCTGAGATAGCACCACTGCACTCCAGCCTGGGCAACAGAGCAAGACTTTGTCTCAAAAAAAAAAAAAAAAAAAACTTCGGGCTGGGCACAGTGGCTCATGCCTATAATCCCAGCACTTTGAGAGGCTGAGGCAGGAGGATCACTTGAGCCCAGGAGTTTGAGACCAGCCTGGACAACATAGTGGGACCCTGTCTCTAAAAACCTTTTTTAAACTAGCTAAGCATGGTCGTGTGTGCCTGTAGTCCCAACTACTCGAGTGGCTGAGGTGGGAGCATTGCTTGAGCCTGGGAGGTCAAGGCTATATAGTGTGTGACAATTGTGCCCCTACTCTTCAGCCTGGGTGACAGAGTGA
>NW_012101354.1:2825264-2825969 GCF_000951045.1 Mandrillus leucophaeus | reverse complement strand
AATTTGAAGCTTAGCAGATCAGAAATTCTAGGGCACTTCTTATCACCCTTCTATTTCTAAGTTTTAAAAACTCTCCTTTCTAAAGGGACATCAACCATGCTGTCACTACTCTTACCACCCTCACACTATATGAGTTTACCTACATACACCTATATGTATTAACTAGGTGACTTTGGTCAGATTACTTACAGGGTTTCAGTTGTCTCTTCTATAATCTAGACTTGGATTAGATGACTCCTAAGATACTTTCAAGGTTTAAAAAATAAACTTATTCAGTTCACTACAGCCTCATGATCTATGATCTTTGACCATCTATTATTCTAGATATTGTCAATTTTAAATTTACCTGAGTTTCAATATCATAATTATCAGAAAGAATTACTAATACATAAAGAACTTTTGGTCTAAGATACCTCAAATTCAAAATGTCAAGTTATAAAGTAAATCAGTCCCTACCTTCAGGAATTAGGAATTAAATTCAGAATCAATAGATGAATAAATCCTCCTCCCATCCCCCAATATAGGCAAGAATTTCTTCTCCAAACCCATTTTAGCCACAGCCTTAGGTCACAGGAAGTGGTACCAGCTCAAATAATTTATACACGGCCGAGCGCGGTGGCTCAAGCCTGTAATCCCAGCACTTTGGGAGGCTGAGATGGGCGGATCACGAGGTCAGGAGATCGAGACCATCCTGGCTAACACGGT
>NW_012101354.1:2815251-2823479 GCF_000951045.1 Mandrillus leucophaeus | reverse complement strand
TTCCCAAGGATGATGGAATTTTCACGCAAAATTATTAGACAAAGCATTCTTTACATAAACATTTGTTGTAGATCAACATCATGATGTTGTTATGAGCCAAACAGTGGCCTTTATTTATAAAATCCTATCTTATATCGTTACTTGCTTGTATCTATATTCATTCATAAATATTTGTGCTGACCTCATTACATAAACTTAACAGGCTGAATAAATTATCTTGTTCAAAATTCGCTTCTGCTGTCTTTGCCTCTCACCCCTACTTCCACTTCCACACCATCTTGAAGTAATGACAGCAGTCAAGATTAAAAACTAACAAGTTAATATTAGTTAAGCACTTCTAAAAACACTCTTACTCGGCCGGGCACGGTGGCTCACAACTGTAATCCCAGCACTTTGGGAGGCCAAGGCGGGTGGATCGCGAGGTCAGGAGATCGAGATCATCCTGGCTAACACAGTGAAACCCCATCTCTACTAAAAATACAAAAATTAGTCAGGTGTGGTGGCGGGCACCTGTGGTCCCAGTTACTTGGGAGGCTGAGGCAGGAGAATGGCGGGAACTCAGGAGGTGGAGCGTTCAGTGAGCCAAGATCCTGCCCCTGCACTCCAACCTGGGTGACAGAGCAAGACTCCATCTCAAAAAAAAAAGTAAATTTAAAAAAAAAAACAAAACACTCTTACTAATTAATGACAAAACTCTTGCAGCAGGTCTCATTCCCAATTTATAAATAGAGAAACAAAAAAGACTTCAAAAGTCAGGTAGGTGGCCCAAAGTCTGAACCTAGATAGTCTGAACCCATGCTCTTTCACCGTACCACACTAGGGCACGCATTACTGATTCCTGGAACTGCCCTGATTCTTACCCATTTAATTTGTTCACCATAGGAAAAGGTTGTACCTATCTCTCGTATTTATCAAAGACTTAAACACCTGCCTTACATAACTTTATTTATTTATTTAGAGACAAGGTCTAGCTCTGTCACCCAGGCTGGAGGGCAGGGGTTTGATCTCGGCTCACTGCAACCTCCAGCCCCCAGGCTCAAGCAATCCTCCCACCTCAGCCTCCTGAGTAGCTGGGACCAAAGGCACTTTAATAACTTTAAATCCTACCATCTTCCTGAGCAATTTCAGTATCCATCTGCATTACGCACCTAACATTTCTGCCTTAGAATTTCATAATCTCTTCTAATACTAAGACCATCTCCACAACAACAACTCAAACCTGGACCCTGCCATTTCCTGAAACCATTCCACCTCTTAATCTTAAACTCAAACATTTTACTCTGGCCACAACCTCATCTCCTTACAGTTTTTCCTCTCTACATTTTTTTTTTTGAGACGGAGTCTCGCTCTGTCACCCAGGCTGGAGTGCAGTGGCACGATCTCGGCTCACTGCAAGCTCCGCCTCCCAGGTTCACGCCATTCGCCTGCCTCAACCTCCCGAGTAGCTGGGAAGCTGGGACTACAGGCGCCTGCCACCACATCCGGCTAATTTTTTTGTATTTTTAGTAGAGACGGGGTTTCACCGTGTTAGCCAAGATGGTCTCGATCTCCTGACCTCATGATCCACCCACCTTGGCCTCCCAAAGTGCTGGGATTACAGGCATGAGCCACCGCGCCCAGCCTTCTCTCTACTTTTAAACCTGCCTGCTCACTAAGACATCCAGTCTCTTAACCACCTTATTCATTAATTCAACAAAAGTATTTGGCATGCCTCTGTGTGAAGCACTATGCTCAGGACTAAAAATGCAACAGTGAACTAGACACAATCCCTATCCTCAAAAGCTTCCAGCATGGAGGAAAAAAACCCACAAAAACCTACCATCTTCCTGAGCAATTTCAACATCCACCTGCACAATTCATCTAACATTTCTGCCTTTCATAATCTTCTCAAATATTTTCAAAAACAATTATAATTATAATAAAGAAATGTTAGAGAAGGGAGTGTTATCTCCTATAGGCAGTCAGGAAAGCTTCCCCAAGGAAATTATGTTTCATCTACAAATTAAGATTAATTAAGATTAAGCAGCAATTGGAGAGACAAATTGGGAAAGGAAGAATGCTCCAAGCAGAGGAAACATTAAAGTTCTGTGGCAGGAAGGAGCATAAAGATGAGAATGGTGCTACCGGAGGATGAAGAGAGGGCCTAGTGGACCCTGTTAAAGATTTGAGATCTTATCTTAAACATAATGAGAAGCCACCAAAGGGTTGCATGGAGAGATAGAACATAATCAGATTTGAATTGTTAAAAGATCACCCTGGTTACAATGAGAAGAGTTTGGAAGAAGCACAGTGGATTTATGGAGAGAATTGATTAGAAAACTCTTGCAAAATAGAGCTAAACCAGGATAAAAGCAGTGAAGGTTGAGAAAAATGGATAGATTCCACTTTATCTCTTCTTGCCTAACAAAGTAAAACCAATAATTGATCACCTAATTTACTTTCCTGTGAAAATTTAATTCCCTTATCCATTTCATCTGTCCAACTTGGATGGATCCCACATTCTAACTTCCCTGCCAACCTTGCAGAGCAATATGACTACTAACATGTTATTCAGTCACTTTCCTTTTATTGAAACACTGCTATCTTTTGCTTAACCTTAGTACCTCAATCAATCTTCTGAGCTACTATCCCATATCTTCACCATGCTCCTTGAGCCTCCCACCCAATCCACATCACCTCCCCTTACTCCTGGTAAATGACCTTGCCTCCTACTTCACAGAAAAAAAAAAAAAATTACAAAGCAAAGCAAGAGGGGTTCCTTTATATTTCCTCCCCTGCTCCTATTTGTTGGTGGTTACTCTCCTCTTCCCTGCAAAAATCCTTGTCCTCAACCTACAAAAATAGGCTTCTGCAGAAAGAGAATGGCACTGGCTTATATATAAGATCATCACAATCATCCTTACTTCTGCTCTCTTTGTAGCATTTGATACTGACCACTCTTCCTGCTTCTCTGGCCCTGTGTCTTGGTCATCTTTGTGGACTCCCATTTCTGTCCCTGAACCAAACTTAGTGCACCCACCATTCTAGCCTTAGGCCTTCCATCTTCTCATTGAAACTTCATTCACAGCCTTAAGCACCCACATGTTCATGACTCCAAATGTATCTGCACCCCCAAATTCTTTTCACCTCACCTGGGAATCATACAGGCACTTAAAACTCAGAACATAAAAACAAGAGCTTATTCTCTCATCTCTGCTCCCATCCTTTGAAACTATTCCTCTTCCAGTACTCCATATTGTAGCAAATAGTCCCCAATCATCCAAGTCACAAGTCAGGGAGCCGCCCTGGACTTCTCTCTTGCCGTATCCACACAAATAATCTTTCACTAAGTTTTACTAATTTTACCTTAAATATCTCTCAAATCCCTGCAAAACCTTCCACAGGCTTCAGCTCTTTTATTCTCTCAGGTTTTCATAACCTGGACCCAGGAAATAGCTCCCTTACTCCTCCCTCTACCTCTCTGCATCAATTGATTGGCCTCCACAGGCAACCACTATAGCAATTTAAAATGCCAGTATCATAGTATTATATCCTACTGTTCTAAATTCTTCAGTGGATTTTCAATCGCTAAAGCCTAGATCCAAATTCCTATACAGGGGCCAGGCGCGGTGGCTCACACCTGTAATCCCAGCACTTTGGGAGGCCGAGGTGGGCAGATCACTTGAGGTCAAAAGTTCAAGACCAGCCTAGCCAACATGGTGAAACCCCATCTCTACTGAAAATAGAAAAATTAGCCAGGCGTGGTGGCATGCGCCTTTTATCCCAGCTACTCAGGAGGCTGAAGCAGGAGAATCACTTGAACCTGGGAGGAGGAGGTTGCAGTGAGCCAGGATTGCGCCACTGCACTCCAGCTTGGGTGACAGAGCGAGACCCCATCTCAAAATAAACAAGCAAACAAAAAAACAAATTCCTATACAGGGTCGGGCATGGTGGCTCATGATGGTTTGCGCCTATAATCTTAGCACTTTGGGACGCCAAGGAGGGAGGATCACTTGAGTCCTGGAGTTTAAGACCAGCCTGGGCAATGCAGCGAGAACCCATCTCTACAAAAAAAAATTAATTAATTTAATTAGCCAGGTGTGGAGGCGCACGCCTGTAGTCCCAGCTACTCAGGAGGCTGAGGTGGGAGGATCACTTGAGCACAGAAGGTTGATGCTGCAGTTAGCCATGATGGCACCACTGCACTCAGCCTGATGGATACAGGAGACCCTTTATGGAAAAAAAAAAAAAATCTATACAGCACAAACAAGGCCCTTCATGATCTGGCTCTACTTAACTCTTCAGTCTTTTCTACCTCCCATCATTCCCTCGCTTGTACTAGGAGTTCCCCAAGTGTACTATGTGCTTCAAATCTCAGTCCCTTTGCATATATTGTTCCCTCTAACTAGAGTAACTCCGAGGTATAGCAGGTGAATTCCTACCTCTTCTTTAAAACTAACTTAAATACTACCTCATTTGCAAAAGTTCTCTGAATTCCTAAATTGCCTACTTCTTTTTTGGTGCCCCCACTGCACCCTGTACTCTACTTCTATCATAATGTTTATCACCCTGCATGGTAGTTGTGTTTATTCACATGTTTGTCTCCCCACTAAACCAGGAACAATTTGAGGGCAGGAATCTTGGCTTGTTCATCCAATATTCCCCAGCATCCAAGCACCTAGCAGGCACTCAATTTTTGTTCAGATGAACTGAAGTATATTTGTATGGTACCCCATAACACACACACACACACACACACACACACACACACACACGGTACTGTTGATAGTCTATCAGTGTTGTACACAGACAAGTCTAAAACAGTAACTCATCTCAAAGACATCTGTTTAAGATTGTTATACAACTTTATTTGCAACAGATTTCTCTTCCTAAACATTGTTTAGTTCAGAATAATATTAAAATCAGTCTGCATACTCCAAGTGTCCAACTTACTTAGTGGCAGAGAAAAATGACCCAAAATTAAAGATCATGGATAATAAAGCTCTATTAAAATGCCAGAGAAACTACTGACCCTACATTCTCTCATTTACAACATCCCCCAAAGCTTCCACATTTTCACTCTCTACCCATCTCCTGATTCCACTGAAGCATTAGAACTGCATTTGAGTCCTCTCCAACTCTTCCCAAAACTCACTGGAAAACCACAACATTCAAGACTGTCAAAAACTTTAAAAAGTCAGAGACTCCTCCATGTCTATGATGTCAGTCCCAAGGAATCCAGACAGGGAGAAAGAGGAGGGACAGAGGCACTTAGAACTTTCACATAATTCTTGATTAGGTGGGAGGGAGAGATGAATAACTGTCTTGGCAGATTGTCTTTAGTTAATATGGGTCCTTTATGTCAAAGAAACAAAACATAACCTTCTTAGAAAATATGACCAATTTTACTCTATTTTTCTTTTATTTGTGGATCTAGTCCTGAATCCAGACCAATCCTACTCTAAAGGGATCTATGTAACACTAAATGTTACAATCCAGAGGTAACAAGATGAGTCTCAAAGTAAAAAGAGAAAGTAAGTAATATGCTTTAAAGCTTTAGATATTATTTCATTTAAACTTCCAAACAACTTTAAGAAGTTTGTATTGTTACTCCACATCAGAGGAAGATACTAAAGCTCACAGAGGTTGGGTAATACACCCAAGGCAACACAGGTAAAAGTGGCAGACCCAGGATTTTTATCAATCCAGCCCAGCTGACTCCAGAGAACATATGCTCACACACAATGCCACATTTCGTCCAGGGAGGAGGACTAAGAAAACACGAGCAGTCCACCATGTGAAAGTCCACCCTCACTGCTTCAACCCCTCTCAACTCCACATCAGAAGAAAGAACTGGCTGTGGATTCAGACAGATCTTGGTTCCAATCCCAGAGCTACTATTTAAGGGTTGTGTAATCACAGGTAAGTAATATAACCATTTTGGGCCTCAGATTCTTCATGTATAAAATCGGGGAAATGTATGCATTTCAGCCCTCCTGTTAGGATTAAATAACATACGTAAAGCCTTAGGGCAGCTTACTGATACACAATAAATCCTCAACAATTGTCAGTTGCCTTCTTTCTGCCCAATTCCTTCCCATACACTCTCTCACTCCACTGGTGCCCAACACAGCCCCCTCCCTGTATCTTTCCTTTAAAAGCTTCCTCTACCCCTCCCAAACAAACCCTTCAGTCCCACAACCATTTCCAAAACACAGTCTTGACACACACACAGTGCTCAGCCTATCATTTCCAATCCAGTGTCTTTCAACTCAAGCCTTCAAGAAAATATTCTAAAGGGGGTCCCTTAGTTGTACCTTCCACCAGATGGTCCCTCAAAAATAACAGCAAAAGAAAAGTATCTGTCCCTTCCTAGATGTACAGACACAGCTACATAGCTCATTCATTCCAAATCGCCAGGAACAGCAATTTCATACATATTTACTGGAATCCCAATGTCTTCATCTACCAATCCTACCTTCCCCACCTGTACCTCTTACTACTTCTACTCATTCCAGGTTCAAAGATTTTGTAATAGTCTCTTAATCTTATGTATATTGTCCATTTTTTTATTATTGGAAGGAAATGTTTATATATCCTTCTACTCACCCTGCATACTTCTACCTCTAATGCAGGATATGCTTGGGGAATGTCTACTTTCTCCCCCTAAGTCAAACATGGAGTTAAAAAAAAAAAAAAAAAAAAAAAAAAAACCTCAACTCGTCATATAACCACTCCCAAAACAATTTATTTGTTTATCATATGCTATTGTGGATACACAACATTAAGGTCTCAGGAACTAGCCCTGGTGGGCTACCACTAGTATGTATGTGTGTCAGAAAAAAAATTTAACTATTTTTTCAAGAATTTCTAGTTTTGTATCAAGCCTACAAACAGCAGGCCTGATACAAAACTCCAACAGACAAATCCCATTAACAACCAAAGGGTAATATGAAGATCAGGGACTAGTGAACAGAGAACTTGGAAATTGGCATTTGTCTCTTTAGTGCTACTGATAAAGGTTCCTTAAATTACAGTTACTTGGGAAATTTAATAATTTGCAAGACTTGCAGAAGGGAAGTAATCTTTGGGAAAATGGGGGCAGGGAGAGTCATACAGAAAGTCTGTTATTATAATATTGGCACAACAATAGTAGCTTAAATAGAAACAAGAATCATGTCAGTGTTTATTTTTTTAGATCCAGACCAGCATGTCTATTTGCAACACACAATGAGTTTTTTCTTCCTTTCAGCTAAGGCCAAGGATAGTCCAAGGTTTGGGCTCTCAACAAATACAACTTTTAAAAGAATAATCTGCAAAAACAAAAGTTCTACTTGACCTATTAAAGATTCTAATTACTGAATTTTTGACACAAGAGAAAAAAAACACTATAAATCAAGAGACTAGGCTAATAGCAAAACATACTATCTCTCTAGAATCAGTTCTCAAACATTCATTCAGTAGCTGACAATCTTCTCTCCCTTTCTTGATTTCTTTAGTCATTTCACTATGAATTACAGAATTTCCATTCAAGGGGAGAAATAGAAGAAAGAAAAAATTCAAATTACTATACTGTCCACTCTTGGTTATCCATAGGAAATTAATCTACTTCATAAATTTCTTCTGGTAAATTAATTTCCCTCAGTATACAAGTACTAATAAATTTCTTATAAGGCCTCAAAACAGGCCAGGCAAGGTGGCTCACACTTGTAATCTCAGCACTTTGGGAGGCCGAGGTGGGTGGATCACTTGAGGTCAGGAGTTTGAGACCAGCGTAGCCAACACAGTGAAACCCTGTCTCCACTACAAATACAAAAATTACTCAGGTTTGGTGGGGGGCGCCTGTAATCCCAGCTACTCAGGAGGCTGAGGCAGGAGAATCACTTGAACCTGGGAGGCAGAGTTTGCACTGAGCCAAGATTGTGCCACTGAACTCCAGCCTGGGTGACAGAGTGAAACTCTGTCTCAAAAAAAAAAGCCTCAGAACAATTAGAAATTTGGGCCGGGTGCAGTGGCACACGCC
Organism: Mandrillus leucophaeus; assembly: GCF_000951045.1. Taxonomy (NCBI): domain Eukaryota; kingdom Metazoa; phylum Chordata; class Mammalia; order Primates; family Cercopithecidae; genus Mandrillus; species Mandrillus leucophaeus. The sequence goes on along the minus strand of NW_012101354.1, from coordinate 2,815,477 downwards.
TGTAGTCCCAGTGAGACCCCATCTCTACAAAAAACAAAACAAACAAAAAACCCAGAAAAATTAGCTGGGCATGGTGGCACACACTGTAGATAGACCCAGTTACTCAAGAGGCTGAGCCAAGAGGATCACTCAAGGCCAGGCATTCAAAACTGCAGCGAGCTATGATAGTGCCACAGCACTCCAGCCTGGGTGACAGGGTGACACTCTGTTAAAAAAAAAAAAAAAA